>NC_080085.1:24582472-24890186 GCF_949987535.1 Balaenoptera acutorostrata | reverse complement strand
TGGGGTCTTGCAGTTTCATATGAATTTTAGGATTGTTTTTTCTATTTCTGTGAAAAATGCCATTATAATTTTGATAGCAATTTTATTGAATCTGTAGATCACTGTGGGTCATATAGATGTTGTAACAATGTTAGTTCTTCCAATCCAAGAACATGAGCTCTTTCCATTTACTTGTGTCTTCTTCAGTTTCTTTCATTAATGTCTTATGGTTTTCAGTGTATAGATCTTTCACCTTCTTGGTAAATTTATTCCTAAGTATTATAAATTTTGGTGCTATTGGAAATGAGATTGCTTTCTCTGTTTCTCTTTTGGTTAGTTTGTTTTTAGTGTATAGAACCACAAGTGATTTTTGTATGTTGATTTGTATCCTGCTGTAGCCATATTTGATCTACCACAGAGCTACATACCTATATGAATACATTTTTCTCAGCATTATCATTTGTTTGTTGATTAATGAAGCCTTGGTGTATGGAATATAGAGGTTAACATCATGAGGCTTATTTCTAAAGTTAAAACTGACATCAAATGTCACATTTAAATGTGTAGATGCTGAAAATCGTCTTTGGTTTTGAGTTTCCTTGGAAGCTTTCTTATTTGATTCTAGTGATATACCTAGATAAACTTTATTGAATGAAATGGAGACGTATAAAGGAATTTGCAATTATGTTCTCAATAGCACCTTTCAGTTCGATAAAATAAAATAGGTCAGAAATAATAGTAAATTAATTAAAACAGGTAAATTTGTGAAAGCAAAATGTATTCTGTAGATAAAATACAGGTTCCTAATGCAGATTGTTATCATGGGCTCATTATTTTAAAATAATTGTTTGCATCCAGAGAACATTCTTTTTAAGTCACATTGTTATTAACATAAAACTTGCTTACCCACCTAATTTATTCTGGTTATATGGCATCTATTTCCACTTGAATAAGAAAATGTTCCATGTGTTTCTTGCTAATAAGAAGAGTTCTGAGTATGAAAACTTGTTTTTCAATTTATATTGCATATTCCTGATTTTTACATATTGGTCTGCTGCCTAATGTCACTTATGTATGTGACTGATAGAGCCTCTTAACGTTGCTGGTCCTGCAACAAAGGATACTAAAGCTTTATTTTGTCTCCCTTCTGCTTATAGGGATTAGGTGATATTTGGCCTAAGACATTAACCTGACCATTGTAAAAGGATTTGGTCATTTCAAAGCTTTGGTAGTATCTTTGTGCAGCCAAAAAGCGGCAAGCAAAGGTGCAGGGTATTGACCATGCAAAGTTGTCAATGGATGCTGACTAGAGGAACAGCTAGTATATTCTAATGACTTAGCTTTACTGTTTCCCTGGGGACATGAACAGAACTCATCTCAAGGGACCTGAGTCTTCCTGGGCAGAGATTGTGACCTTTTTAGGGCATGTCACCACACTAAGCTTCTGGTTTCTGGGGACTCTTATTAACTAGGAGTGCTCCTCAAATTCCTGACCTAATTTTAGACTAAAGCAGTGATTTTCAACCTTGCTTCCATAACTACAGTCACCTGGGGAGATTTAAGAAGTCCTGATGCCTGGGGTTTACTGCAGAACAATTACACTGGGATATTTGAAAATGGAACTCCAAGACATCAGTGTTTTTTAAAACCCCAGAGGTGATTCCAATAAACAGCATAAATAGTGAGATTTTTATATATACAAATATGTATATGTATATATACATATATATTTTTGAAAACAGTATATGTAAGCCTTAAAATTTACTAAGTGGCAGGTTTACAACTCAAGGTTTCTGTAATTTTAAGTAGGACATACCAACCCACCAAGTGAATGTGGCATTTTATGTTTCCTGAATGGTGCATGACACCTCTTACGTTACGCAGTCTAAACTGGGGAGATGTTTTTCATCGTTTTTTGATTTCCTGTTTTGGTCATTGTCAATATTGTTGGAGAGCCTATTTTTAAAATTAAAAAAACCTCAATACAAAAAGTGAAATTAAAACATTTAAAAGGACTATAAAGAGATGAACACTAAATTTGAATCCAAACTAAAAAATAAGAATATATCTATGTAAAATTGATAGCACAACCACACTGGGAAAAAATAATTATTTGAAGTAACTTTTGATTAAGGACTCTAATTGTACAAACTCAGTGCTCTATATTCTTGAACTTAATATGTTTATTATTAATAATGGAATTAGTATAGTAAATCTGCAACTATTTTGCATATATTGTAGGACAGAGCAAGTGAGTAAACATATAGAAGTTATTGGGAACCAGGGTTATCATTGTGGGAAAAAGAATGATACAAATATGAAGTAGAGGAAAGGGAGGAAAAACCTGTGTTATTACATTTGAATAGAAGGTATCAGACTGAACAGTGGTTTAACAGATTTTGTAACTCTGCTCATTGAAGAGGTTTAGAAGCAACGCCATTCTAGTAATATTGAACATGCCTTGTTATTTCTGAATAACTTTTCCTCCAAAAAGGAACTAAGGCAACTTGGAAAAATTCTTGATTCTCACTCTGGGGGAGGTGAAGTATAAAGTGAAACTGGGACATTTCATTGTGCCAGAAAGCAAGAATGTGGTTTTTAAAAAAATCAGCGTACTTCAAACGGACATAGGGTTTGAATAGACATTTCTCCAAGCACATATACAAATGGCCAATAAGCACCTGAAAAGATGCTCAACATTGTTAGTCATTAGGGAAATGCAAACAAAAAACATAATGAAATACCACTTCACACCCACTAGGATGACTATAGCCTTAACAATGGAAAATAGGTGTTGGCGAGGATGTGGAGAAATGGAATTTCTCATTTATTGCTGGTGGGATGCAATAGTGCAGCCACTTTGGAAAACATTCTAGCAGTTTCTCAGAAAGTTAAACATAGAGCTAGCACCATATGACCCAGGAATTCAACTTCTAGGTATATACCCAAGGGGATTGAAAACAAATGTTCACACAGAACTGTGTACACGAATGTTCATAGCAGCATATTCACAGCAGCTAAAAGCAGAAACAACCCAATGTCCCTCAATTAATGAATGGATAAACAAAATATGATATATCCATACAATGGAATATTGTTCAGCCATAAAAAGGAACGAAGTACTGACACATGCTGCAACATAGATGAACCTGGAAAATGTGATGTTACATGAAAGAAGCCAGACATAAAAGGTCACATATTGTATGACACAATTTATATAAAATACCCAGAATAGGCAAACCCATAGAGACAGAAAATAGATTAGTGCTTGCAGTGGCTGGGTGAAGAGATAAGGGGAGTAATTACTTAACAAGTGCAGGGTTTCTCTCCGGTGATGAAAATGTTCTGGAGTTAGTGGTGATGGTTGCCCGACATTGTGAGTATACTAAAACCCACTAAATAGTACACATAAAAATAGTTTAAATGGGGACTTTTGTGTTATGTGAATTTTATCTCAGAAAAATAACCCTTACAAAAAGCAGCAAGTATCTTAGAACCAGACAGATCTGAGTTCATATCCAGACTTTGCTATGTCCTAGATGTATGAATGTGTGTCAAGCACTTCATCACTGTGCATGTTTCATGCTCTGTAATATGGGTATTAATAATCCCTAGCTCAAATCTGGGGGACATATCGCAAGGGGCCCAGATATAACTTTTTGGAGTGTTTATAATATTTGTGTCCCCCACATTTAAACTGAAACCTCCTTCTTAAAAGGCAAACCCTCTCCATCCTTTACCTTACTTGGATACGGTACAGTTATCAGCAGAGTTCACTCCATTTTCAAACACATGTATACTCTTTCTGCTCCCATGTCACCACACCCTGTTTTTTCTTTGAATTATGGTGTCTGTCAATTGGCTGATTCCTCTTCTCCTGCTTGCCTTTAAGTTTGGAAGACCTGGTTTGCATTCTGTCTGAGGACCACTTAGTTTTTCGGGCCGGGTAGTGTCTCCAGGATATTCATTCATGTCTTATTTTCGACCACAGTATATAAGCCAATAACTCCCATTTATTTTACTTCTGAGATCTGGGGCTAAGTATGCTACTGACTGGTAGATATCTTCCACTGCATACGACAAGTTAGCACCTCAAACTCAAGGTGTAAGAGATGAAAATCCTTCTCTTCCCAGCTTGAACCTTTTCTTCAACTTAAACTTCATTTAACAAAAACCACCATCTATACAATTCTCAAGATAGAACCTGGAAAATTGTCTTAGACATTTTTCTGTGAATCAACATTACATCCTATTAGTCAAGTTTGTGTAGTTTTCATGTTGAATATAAAATTCATCTATCTATACTTAGAGCTACCAAACAAATATTTACTTAAATAATAGGAAGACACATTATAACAGAAGTTAAGAAACTAGACTCTCAAATCAAACAGAAATAACGATTTTACCACTTTGGAGCCAGGCAATTTGGTCCTGTTAGTAACCTACCTGAATTTCAATTTCCTTATCAGTAAAATGGGATAACCCACATCTTACAGTATTTTGGTGAGAAATAAATGAGATAATGCATATAAAAAATTAGCATAGCATGGTACCAGTACATAGCAAGTAACCAGTTCAGGAAATCTTTTTTCTTTTTTTTTTTCAGATTTTATTTTATTTTATTTTATTTTGATTACCAAAGCAAAGACATTGATAAAGCAAATACAATCTGCAATAATAAATACATCTGCAATAGATGCTAAATATCACTAAATTATTATATAATTTAGACAGTAAATATGGTCTATTTTTGCTTCTTCCCAATAGAATACCTTTGATCACATTTTTTTTTATACAGCAGGTTCTTATTAGTCATCAATTTTATACACATCAGTGTATACATGTCAATCCCAGTCACCCAATTCATCACACCACCACCACCCCCTCCCCGCGGCTTTCCCCCCTTGGTGTCCATACGTATGTTCTCTACATCTGTGTCTCAATTTCTGCCCTGCAAACTGGTTCATCTGTACCATTTTTCTAGGTTCCACATATATGCGTTAATATATGATATTTGTTTTTCTCTTTCTGACTTACTTCACTCTGTATGACAGTCTCTAGGTCCATCCACGTCTCTACAAATGACCCAATTTTGTTCCTTTTTATGGCTGAGTAATATTCCATTGTATATATGTACCATATCTTCTTTATCCATTTGTCTGTTGATGGGCATTTAGGTTGCTTCTATGACCTGGCTATTGTAAATAGTGCTGCAATGAACATTGGGGTGCATGTGTCTTTTTTGAATTGTGGTTTTCTCTGGGTATATTCGCAGTAGTGGGATTGCTGGATCATATGGTAATTCTATTTTTAGTTTTTTTTTTTTTTAATTTATTTATTATTTATTTATTATTTATTTTTGGCTGTGTTGGGTCTTTGTTTCTGTGCGAGGGCTTTCTCCAGTTGGGGCAAGCGGGGGCCACTCTTCATCGCGGTGCGCGGGCCTCTATCATGGCCTCTCTTGTTGCGGAGCACAGGCTCCAGACGCGCAGGCTCAGCAGTTGTGGCTCACGGGCCTAGTTGCTCCACGGCATGTGGGATCTTCCCAGAACCAGGGCTCGAACCCGTGTCCCCTGCATTGGCAGGCGGATTCTCAACCACTGCGCCACCGGGGAAGCCCTATTTATAGTTTTTTAAGGAACCTCCATACTCTTCTCCATAGTGGCTGTATCAATTTACATTCCCACCAAGAGTGCAAGACGGTTCCCTTTTCTCCACACCCTCTGCAGCATTTGTTGTTTGTAGATTCTCTAATGAAGCCCATTCTAACTGGTGTGTGGTGATACCTCATTGTAGTTTTGATTTGCATTTCTCTAATAATTAGTGATGTTGAGCATTTTTTCATGTGCTTCTTGGCCATCTGTATGTCTTCTTTGGAGAAATGTCTATTTAGGCCTTCTGCCTATTTTTGGATTGGGTTGTTTGTTTTTTTTTTAATATTGAGCTGCATGAGCTGTTTATATATTTTGGAGATTAACCCTTTGTCGGTTGATTCGTTTGCAAATATTTTCTCCCATTCTGAGGGTTGTCTTTTCGTCTTCTTTATGGTTTCCTTTGCTGTGCAAAAGCTTTTAAGTTTCATTAGGTTCCATCTGTTTATTTTTGTTTTTATTTCCATTACTCTAGGAGGTGGATCAAAAAAGATCTTAAAAAAATAAAAATAAAAAAAAAAAAGATCTTGCTGTGATTTATGTCATAGAGTGTTCTGCCTATGTTTTCCTCTAAGAGTTTTATAGTGTCCAGTCTTACATTTAGGTCTCTAATCCATTTTGAGTTTATTTTTGTGTATGGTGTTAGGGAGTGTTCTAATTTGATTCTTTTACATGTAGCTGTCCAGTTTTCCCAGCACCACTTATAGAAGAGACTGTCTTTTCTCCATTGTATATCCTTGCCTCCTTTGTCATAGATTAGTTGACCATAGGTGTGTGGGTTTATCTCTGGGCTTTCTATCTTGTTCCACTGATCTATGTTTCTGTTTTTGTGCCAGTACCGTATTATCTTGATTACTGTAGCTTTGTAATATAGTCTAAAGTCAAGGAATCTGATTCCTCCAGCTCCGTTTTTTTCCCTCAAGACTGCTTTGGCTATTCGGGGTCTTTTGTGTCTCCATACAAATTTTAAGATTTTTTGTTCTAGTTCTGTAAAAAATGCCATTGGTAATTTGATGGGGATTGCATTGAATCTGTAGATTGCTTTGGGTAGTATAGTCATTTTCACAATATTGATTCTTCCAATCCGAGAACATGGTATATCTCTCCATCTGTTGGTATCCTCTTTAATTTCTTTAATCAGTGTCTTATAGTTTTCTGCATACAGGTCTTTTTTCTCCCTAGGTTGGTTTATTCCTAGGTATTTTATTCTTTTTGTTGCAATGGTAAATGGGAGTCTTTCCTTAATTTCTCTTTCAGATTTTTCATCATTAGTGTATAGGAATGCAAGAGATTTCTGTGCATTAATTTTGTATCCTGCAACTTTACCAAATTCATTGATTAGCCCTAGTAGTTTTCTGGTGGCATCTTTAGGATTCTCTATATATAGTGTCATGTCATCTGCAAACAGTGACAGTTTTACTTCTTCTTTTCCAATTTGTATTCCTTTTATTTCTTTTTCTTCTCTGATTGCCGAGGCTAGGACTTCCAAAACTATGTTGAATAATAGTGGTGAGAGTGGACATCCTTGTCTTGTTCCTGATCTTAGGGGAAATGCTTTCAGTTTTTCACCATTGAGAATGATGTTTGCTGTGGGTTTGTCATATATGGCCTTTATTATGTTGAGGTAGGTTCCCTCTATGCCCACTTTCTGGAGAGTTTTTATCATAAATGGGTGTTGAATTTTGTCAAAAGCTTTTTCTGCATCTATTGAGATGATCATATGGTTTTTATTCTTCAATTTGTTAATATGGTGTATCACATTGATTGATTTGCATATACTGAAGAATCCTTGCATCTGTGGGATAAATCCCACTTGATCATGGTGTATGATCCTTTTAATGTGTTGTTGGATTCTGTTTGCTAGTATTTTGTTCAGGATTTCTGCATCTATATTCATCAGTGATATTGGTCTGTAATTTTCTTTTTTTGTAGTATCTTTGTCTGGTTTTGGTATCGGGGTGATGGTGGCCTCATAGAATGAGCTTGGGAGTGTTCCTTCCTCTGCAATTTTTTGGAAGAGTTTGAGAAGGATGGATGTTAGCTCTTCTCTAAATGTTTGATAGAATTCACCTGTGAAGCCATCTGGTCCTGGACTTTTGTTTGTTGGAAGATTTTTAATCACAGTTTCAATTTCATTACTCATGATTGGTCTGTTCATATTTTCTATTTCTTCCTGGTTCAGTCTTGGAAGGTTATACCTTTCTAAGAATTTGTCCATTTCTTCCAGGTGGTCCATTTTATTGGCATAGAGTTGCCTGTAGTAGTCTTTTAGGATGCTTTGTATTTCTGTGGTGTCTGTTGTAACTTCTCCTTTTTCATTTCTAATTTTATTGATTTGAGTCCTCTCCCTCTTTTTCTTGCTGAGTCTGGCTAATGTTTTATCAATTTTGTTTATCGTCTCAAAAAACCAGCTTTTAGTTTTATTGATCTTTGCTATTGTTTTCTTTGTTTCTATTTCAGTTATTTCTGCTCTGATCTTTATGATTTCTTTCCTTCTGCTAACTTTGGGTTTTGTTTTTTCTTCTTTCTCTAGTTCCTTTAGGTGTAAGGTTAGATTATTTATTTGAGATTTTTCTTGTTTCTTGAGGTAGGCTTGTATAGCTATAAACTTCCCTCTTAGAACTGCTTTTGCTGTATCCCATAGGTTTTGGATTGTCGTGTTTTCATTGTCATTTGTCTCTAGGTATCTTTTGATTTCCTCTTTGATTTCTTCAGTTATCTCTTGGTTATTTAGTAACGTAGTGTTTAGCCTCCATGTGTTTGTGTTTTTAATGTTTATTCCCCTGTAATTCATTTCTAATCTCATAGCATTGTGGTCAGAAAAGATGCTTGATATGATTTCAATTTTCTTAAATTTACTGAGGCTTGATGTGTGACCCAAGATGTGATCTGTCCTGGAGAATGTTCCATGTGCACTTGAGAAGAAAGAGTAATCTGCTGTTTTTGGATGGAATGTCCTATAAATATCAATTAAATCTATCTGGTCTATTGTGTCATTTAAAGCTTCTGTTTCCTTATTTATTTTCATTTTGGATGATCTGTCCATTGGTGTAAGTGAGGTGTTAAAGTCCCCCACTATTATTGTGTTACTGTCGATTTCCTCTTTTACAGCTCTTAGCAGTTGCCTTATGTATTGAGGTGCTCCTATGTTGGGTGCATATATATTTATAATTGTTACATCTTCTTCTTGGATTGATCCCTGGATCATTATGTAGTGTCCTTCCTTGTCTCTTGTAACATTCTTTATTTTAAAGTCTATTTTATCTGATATGAGTATAGCTACTCCAGCTTTCTTTTGATTTCCATTTGCATGGAATATCTTTTTCCATCCCCTCACTTTCAGTCTGTATGTGTCCCTAGGTCTGAAGTGGGTCTCTTGTAGACAGCATATATATGGGTCTTGTTAGTATCCATTCAGCAAGCCTGTGTCTTTTGGTTGGAGCATTTAATCCATACACGTTTAAGGTAATTATCGATATGTACGTTCCTCTGACCATTTTCTTAATTGTTTTGGGTTTGTTTTTGTAGGTCCTTTTCTTCTCTTGTGTTTCCCACTTAGAGAAGTTCCTTTAGCATTTGTTGTAGAGCTGGTTTGGTGGTGCTGAATTGTCTTAGCTTTTGCTTGTCTGTAAAGCTTTTGATTTCTCCATGAAATCTGAATGAGATCCTTTCGGGGTAGAGTAATCTTGGTTGTAGGTTCTTCCCTTTCATCACTTTAAGTATATCATGCCACTCCCTTCTGGCTTGCAGAGTTTCTGCTGAGAAATCAGCTGTTAACCTTATGGGAGTTCCCCTGTATGTTATTTGTCATTTTTCCCTTGCTGCTTTCAATAATTTTTCTTTGTCTTTAATTTTTGCCAATTTGATTTCTATGTGTCTTGGCGTGTTTCTCCTTGTGTTTATCCTGTATGGGACTCTCTGCGCTTCTTGGACCTGGGTGGCTATTTCCTTTCCCATGTTAGGGAAGTTTTCGACTATAATCTCTTCAAGTATTTTCTTGGGCCCTTTCTCTCTCTTCTCCTTCTGGGACCCCTATACTGCGAATGTTGTTGCATTTAATGTTGTCCCAGTGGTCTCTTAGGCTGTCTTCATTTCTTTTCATTCTTTTTTCTTTATTCTGTTCCGCAGCAGAATTCCACCATTCTGTCTTCCAGGTCACTTATCCGTTCTTCTGCCTCAGTTATTCTGCTATTGATTCCTTCTAGTGTAGTTTTCATTTCAGTTATTGTATTGTTCATCTCTATTTGTTTGTTCTTTAATTCTTCTAGGTCTTTGTTAAACATTTCTTGCATCTTCTTGATCTTTGCCTCCATTGTTTTTCCGAGGTCCTGGATCATCTTCACTATCATTATTCTGATTTCTTTTTCTGGAAGGTTGCCTATCTCCACTTCATTTAGTTGTTTTTCTGGGGTTTTATCTTGTTCCTTCATCTGGTACATAGCCCTCTGTGTTTTCATCTTGTCTATCTTTCTGTGAATGTGGTTTTTGTTCCACAGGCTGCAGGATTGTAGTTCTTCTTGCTTCTGCTGTCTGCCCTCTGGTGGATGAGGCTATCTAAGTGGCTTGTGCAGGTTTCCTGATCAGAGGGACTGGTGGTGGGTAGAGCTGGTGTTGCTCTGGTGGGCAGAGCTCAGTAAAACTTTAATCTGCTTGACTGCTAATGGGTGGGGCTGGGTTCCCTCCCTGTTGGTTGTTTGGCCTGAGGCAACCCAACACTGGAGCCTACCTGGGCTCTTTTGTGGGGCTAATGTCAGACTCTGGGTGGGCTCACACCAAGGAGTACTTCCCAGAACTTCTGCTGCCAGTGTCCTTGTCCCCACGGTGAGCCACAGCCACCCTCCACCTCTGCAGGAGACCCTCCAACACTAGCAGGTAGGTCTGGTTCAGTCTCCTATGGGGTCACTGCTCCTTCCTCTGGGTCCCGATGTGCACACTACTTTGTGTGTGTTCTCCAAGAGTGGAGTCTCTTTCTCCCCAAGTCCTGTCAGAGTCCTGCAGTCAAGTCCTGCTAGGCTTCAAAGTCTGATTCTCTAGGAATTCCTCCTCCCATTGCTGGACCCCCAGGTTGGGAAGCCTGATGTGGGGCTCAGAACCTTCACTCCAGTGGGTGGGCTTCTGTGGTATAAGTGTTCTCCAGTCTGTGAGTCACCCACCCAGCAGTTATGGGATTTGATTTTGCTGTGACTGTGCCCCTCCTACCCTCTCATTGTGGCTTCTCCTTTGTCTTTGGATGTGGGGTATCTTTTTTGGTGAGTTCCAGTGTCTTCCTGTCGATGACTGTCCAGCAGCTAGTTGTGATTCTGGTGTTCTCACAAGAGGGAGTGAGAGCACGTCCTTCTACTCTGCCATCTTGGTTCAGGCCTCCAGGAAATCTTGTTCTTGTTAAGTTTGACCCTTTCCATTGCAGAAAATATTCTAGGTCTTATACCTTTCTCTTGATCTCAGATATTCTCAGACCTTATTTGTAGTATGGGAGGGTGTTTCCACTCAGGGTGATTAGAGAGGGACCAGGCAAAGCCTTAGAATGAAAGCAGTCTTGAAGCCCTCTGGCATGGTATAGAATACTGACCAGGCAAAGTCGTCAATGGATGCTGACTGGAGGAAGAGCCAGTATATTCCAATGACTCAGCTCTATTGTTTCTCTGGGAACATGAACAGAACTCATCTCAGGGGACCTGAGTCTTCCTGGGTGGAGGTTTTTCCCCTTTTAGGACATACCACCATAATCAGTTCTTGGTTTCTGGGGACTCTTATTAACCAGTATTCTTCTGCTTCTCCTCAAATGCCTGACCTAATTTTAGACTGGAGTAGTGATTTTCAACCTTGCTTCCATACTACAATCACATGGGAAGATTTAAGAAATCCCGATGCCTGGCCTTAACTGCAGAGCAGTTAAATCAGGATCTCTGGAGATCTGGAGATGGGACTCCAAGACATCAGTATTTTTTAAAACCCCCAAGGTGATTCAAAGATGCAGCAAAGGTGGTAAACCACAAATCTAATGTCTTGCAACACAAAAATGTGGTCTGTGACAAGCAACATCCACATCAACTTGGAGGTTTTTAGAAATGTAGAATTTTAGCCATATCCCAGATCTACTGAATCAGAATCTACAATTTCACGAGACACTTGAGTCATTATGAGAAGCACTGGTTTAGAACAATGATTCTCAATTCTGGCTACACATTAATATTAGCTGTAAGATCAGATGTTAGAGCAGATTTGACAAGACAGGGAAATGTGAGTCAGTAAAGAGGGCCCAAGGGAAGTGGAGTCGGGAGGGAGACAGCCTATTGATTGATGCAAATAATCCAAAGATATGTCTTAGTATGTTAGAGGGTGCAGAGGATCACATTTAATGTTTATTTATCACTTTTGATTTGTGGTAGCCAACCTCCAAGAGGATCTCCAGTGATCCGTACCTCCTGGTATTCAGGCCCTTATGTAGTCTCCTCCCACACTGAATCAGGACAATAATGGCAATAATGATGCTGGTTTCAAGGTTAGGTAATAAAAGACATTGCAGCTTCTGATTTGGCCTCTTGGACCCCTTGCTCTGGGGAAAGCCAGCTGCCATACTGTGATAACACCCAAGGAGGCCCATGGAGAGGCGTGTGGAGAAGAACTGGGGCCTCCTTCTGAACTGGCAGCCATGGGAGTGAGTGAGCCATCTTAGAAGCGGGCCTTCCAGTTTTGGCTGAACCTTCAGGTGACAGCAACCCTAGCGAGTATCTAACTGCAGCTGCCTGAGAAACCCCGTGAAAGAAATGCCTGTTAGAGCCCTGACCAAACTCTTTATCTATAGAAACTGTGGCATAATCAGTGATTGTTTTATACCACTAAGTTTTGGAATAATTTGTATTCTACCATTAAATAATTGCAACAGGGTTTGGTACCTGGAAGTGGGGTGCCGATATAACAAAAACCTAAAATGTGGCAGTGGATTTGGAATAAGAAGACAAGCAGAAGTTGGAAGAGCTTTGAAGAGATTGTTAAGGCCCTAAGGGAGGCTGCCAGTGAGAACTTAAGGGACGGTGAGGAAAATGTTGCTAGAAATTAGAGGAAAGAGGTTTCTTTCTTCTAACGATGATCCTTGTTATTCCCTGTTATACAGTGGTGGAAAACTTTGCGCCATCACCTATGGTAACATGGAAAGTCAAAAATGCAGCTAATGAGTTGGATGATCTAGCTAAAGAGATTTCCAGACAGAATGTTGAAGGTGCCACTTGGCTTCCTTTTGATGCTTATAGTAAAATATAAGAGATAAACTACAAAGGAAGTACTATTAAATATAAATATAAAAGAGCAGTAATTATTAAGTTTGAAAAAAAGTTTCTCACTCCAATATTCTCAAATTAAGAAAAGGTTTCAGAACAGAGTATATGCAAGAGGAGACTATAAGACACTTTGTTAAGAGCTCAGAAAGATCTAAGGAGGTGGTGTCTTGGAGGACCATTCTATCTCTCTGTCAAACAATAGGACTAAGAGTCTAAAAATCTTTAGGGCATTGTTCCTCTCCAATGTAGAGAGGGCTTATCTTGAAGAGATTTATGAGTATGGTTTTGTTGGGAAGATCATAAATTGATTCACAGGAAATGTACAGTTTTTTAAAAAAAAATTATATCACTTTGTACTGAAAGGGACAGAGAAAGTACTAAATGAAAAGAAGACTATTGGATCTCCAAATATCTGCAGGTAGGAAACAAGCTGCAAAAACTACCAAGCTGCAAACACAGGGTACATTTTTACATAGAAAAGGAAGAATGACTCAGGGGGTGGAACCAAGAACTTAGAAGGCAGAGCCAAGAACCATATCCCGGGCAGTAGGACTGAGACCTGAGGAACTAGCAACATGTGCTTGGCTGGATTTCAGAATTGCTATGGACCTGTGACTCCAGTGTGCCTCCAACTTCTCCTGTTTTTGAACTGAAGGGTCTATAGTGACTATCCTCAACTTGTCCACCCATTGCATATTGGGTGAATGGGGGGCAGATAAATTGGTTTTGGTTTATAGGTCCTCAAACTGAGAGAAACAGTACTAGAGGATCTGTACTTAAGGAACCATACCTGTACTTAAGGAACCATACCTGAAGAGTCTCATCTATACCTGAACCTGATCTAGATAATGAGATTCTGGACCTTGAGCTTGGCTCTGATACTGTCATGGGACATCTTTTGGTAAGATATGAATGTATATTGCATGTGGGTGGGATGTAGAATGTTATGGACAGAGGGTTCACAGCAGCAGATGATACTTTCCATATATGGCTGCATGTCTATATACATACTTTCCATATGCTCTGCTAACAATGTGACCAACATTCCACCTGAAGAGGTGGAAACATAAATATTCCTTCCTCACAAATCTGGGGTTGGTAACTGCTCCAACCAATAGAATATGGTAAAAGTAATACTGTGGGACTTCCAAGGCTGGGTCAGAAAATATTACAGCTTATACTGGCTCTCTCTCACTCTTGGGAAGTTTATCTTTGGTTCTCAGCCTCCATGATGTAAGAAAGCACAGACTAGCCATGTGGATGGAGAGACCACTTGGAGAGCCCAAATGGAGAATAACTGAGGCTCCCAACCAACAGCATCAACACCAGATCTTTGAGTAATGAGCCTTCAGATGATACCAGCCCCCAAATTTTGGGTCTTCCAGCTCCACATTGTAGAGCAAAGACAAGCTCTCCCTCTTGTTCTCTATCCAAATTCCTGACCCATAAAATTTTAAGCATAATATATGGTTGTTTTATCCCACCATGCTCTGGGGTGATTTGTTACACAATCATAATAATGGAATATAGTTCTTAACTGTTTGGTTTTTGGGGGCATCTTGAGTTGAGGCTCTAGGAAGTAAAGGGCAACTCTGTAGCTTTCAGTTGTAACAAAGGTTCTTACCTAAACTCTAAAAATCTCTACCCCTTACTCAAATATTCACAATCATACAGGGAAGCTGAAGTTATTTCAACATGCTTACTATTTTGTGATATTCTTGAGAAAAGAAAGTATATAAGTAATTAAAAATTTTGGTCCAAATGACCTTGTCTTTTAGGTAATGCAAGAATGGAGTAAATAAAGGTACTATTTTTATAAAGAGAGATCTAAGCACAATAGGTGACAATGTCAGAATATGAAAGCAAGATTTAACATAGTGAAGCCTTATTTCAATAATTTAGTGATGATTATAGAGATGAAAGGAAATGTGCAAGAAGCTTTTTTGTTTGTTTCTTTTTCCACAGAGGACAGGCCATGAGGGAATGTGATGGAAACTGGAGCAGGAGGAATTGGGGTCATAAATTAGGAAGCATTTCCTGACTAAGAGTTGTGAAATACTGAATATGTTAATAAGATAAATTGTGTCATCTAATAAAATTTAAAGAGACATTTATATAGCTTTCTACTTAATTGAAAAACTACCTCGCAGTTCTATAAATTTGGAATTTTGTCAAGTATATTGTATATAAAGAATTTATTGACAAAAATAATTTTAGGTGAGGGCATTGGTTACTCATTAGTTTTTTGCAACAATTATCTGTACCCACACATCCTAGTCCTTTATAGAAGTCTTGAATCTTTAATTAATTTTATGGTGACTATTGTAATGGAAAGCGCAGTATGTACAGAGTCAGAAGTTCTGGTTTCTCCCTCTTTGTCATTATTGAGCTCTGTGACCTTGGTTAAATCATTTAGCTTCTCACAATTTTGGTTTCTGTATACATAAAACATGAATAATACCTGCTCTATTGCCTCACAGGGCTGCTGTACAAATCAAAGGAAATAATGAATGTTCCATGCCCTACACATAGTATACATAAAGGGAGAACTGCTTGTAGACAAGAGTGGAATCAGACTGGATGTGGCCTGAAAACTTAAATATATTGATTATTAATTCATGATTCTTAAGGCTGTAGATGTCTTCTTTAACAGAGTCACATCCAGCTTATGAATCCCTCAGTTACATTTATATTCTGAAATAAGCACAGATTTTGGACTCTGAGAATATGGACCTGACGCTTATTATCAGTGTGATTTGGGGCAAGTCAAACATAGTCTATCATCTGAAAAATGGGGAAAAGAATGATAGTACATGACTTACAGGGTTAATGAGAGGTTTTAAGTAATATAACATATCTAAAAATGCCTTCCCAGCTGTACAATGAATTTTATTTATAAGTTCCCTGATATTTAAAAGAAGGGGAGCGTGGTGTGTGTTGAAGCAGCCTGCTTCATTGGTGAACAGATGTGATCGTTGAGAAGGTCCTCAGATCATAAGAAAATTAATTTTCCTAAAACTTCCAAGTATTGGTCTTTCTTCTGCCTCTTGGAATAACACTGACTAAAAATACTACTTCCTCCACAACATAGTACTTCAAAATATTTGGAGACAGCTATCATATCTCTTTAGGTTTTCCTCTCAAGACAAAAATACCCAGTTTCCTCTAAAGTTCTTTATGTAAATGGATTTGTCTAGATTTTCTCTGTATCTTCTCCAGGATTCCTTCTGAAGTGTAGTGTCTAGCATGGGGCAAAGTTTTCCAGATGTGTTCAGGCCAGCATATATCACCTCCATTGAACTGGGGTCTAACTACCTTTGGTTTTGTTTAGATTTATTTTTGGCATTACAGTAATAATTATAGTACCATCAGTGAATGCTTACTACATACCATGCACACTACTAATTCTATTCTAAAAACCTTGCCAACCAGGAATTGTTTTCCCTATTGTATAGATAGTTTAGAGAGTTAAGCACTTGCCTAAGTTCACAAGTTCACAAAGGCAGTAGCATGTGGAAAAAGAGGTATTTGGATATAGTTCTGCCTGAGGCCCTTCCGCATGACCTTACATTGCAGTTAAAGCAATGGCAACTCCTTAACCTAAATGTTAAGATGTGTTTTCCCCTATGTACAGTTAAAATTTTGTCATTTTGGTTTGTAATTATTTTTCAAGCATATCAAAATATTTGAAAACCTATTTTGGTCTTTACATATATTGGACTTTGCGTAATCTGTAAACCAATATGCATTCTGTCAATATATTCATCAAGCCCACTGATAAAACAGAGTTCACTGGACAGACCACCAGAGATCTCTCTCCATGGTGACTAATCCAGGAATTGATACCTCTTGGATCTGGTTGTTCAACAACTATAAATTCAGCTTAACTGTATTTTCATCCAGCCCACGTTCCTTCATCTTGCCTCTAACAATAACATGAGAAATCTTATGAAATACCAGGTTAGAATTAGGTAAGTGATATCCGTGATGTACTCCTTATTTCCAGGCTAATGACCCATGTTGATTTATGGTTAATCAGACAGAGGGTTTCTAAATGACAAAAAAAATATTAAAATTTTCATCATTGCTATAAAATCACAGAGGAATGCTTGTGAAATATTCAACTCCAGATATAAAATGCATTTATTATAGAAATTATGTTTTGTTACAGACTATATTCCAAAATCAGTGAAAATCCTGTTATTGTAATTTTAACCATGTTTAGAAATTATAGGTGTGGGAGGCAATAACAATTTTCACTTTGTGACATTTTCATAATGATACTAAAAATATTTTCAAAAAGTTAACAGCATTATAAAGATGTGAAAGTTCATGCAATTATGAAAAAAACATGCTACCAAAATGATTAAATATTTTACCGATTAAAAAATGTTGCATACTCCCGGGGCCCGGGCCCGCCTCGCTGGCCGCTCCTCAGGCCCGCTCGGGGCCGCGCGGTCAACACGCTCCGTCGGGCTCTGCCCAGCCCGAGCCGGCCGGTCCTGCTGGGCGCCCTGCCCCAGCCCTGCCCAGGCGCTCGGGCCGAGGCCGCCGTGCCTTACCTCCGCCTCAGGCACCCTCGCGGCCGGCGTCCCCCGAGTGCGCCTTCTCAGGGCTCGTGGCTCGCGCAGCCCCAGCTGTGGGCCACGACGACCCTGTTCCTTGCTCTCCCTCCCTAGTTTGCGACACCTTTTTCAGAGTCTTTGCGTGGTCTCCTAGTTCTTGCTGGGCCATTTCTTTCACGACGTGATAATCTAGTGCCTCCGTTACAACTGACTTGTCCTACAAATAGGTAGAGGAAAGGTGGTACCTGAACCATTCAGTACGGAGTCACTTACTCTGGATGTTTACAGATACAAGGATTCATTGAAAGAAGACCTTCAGAAAGCAGATTGTGTTATTAGTCACGCAGGTGCAGGAAGATGTTTGGAGAGTCTGGAAAAAAGAAAGCCACTCACAGTGGTTATAAATGAAAAGTTGATGAACAATCATCAGCTGGAATTGGCAAAGCAGCTACACAAAGACGGGCATCTCTTCTACTGTACCTGCGGCACGCTTCCTGGGCTGTTACAGTCAATGGACTTTTCAACACTGAAATGTTTTCCTCCTGGCCAGCCAGAAAAATTTTCTGCATTTTTGGATAAAGTTGTTGGATTACAAAAATAAACACTAAACTCTCCACACTTTAAAAACACCCCTCAAATTCAACTTATGGAATGTGGTTAAATCAAATTAAATATAGAGTATATATTTGTAGGATAATATGAATTAATAAGCCTCCTACATCTGTAGAATGTGTAGAAAATTTTATGGTGTGAATGTTAGCATTTGGGTCCAAATTCTAAATGCAGTTTCACAAATTTATTAGATTTTTCCCTAATCTTCATATTTTAGTAAAAGAAATATGTAGGGAGCATTCACACGCTTTATCCTAGAACCCAAATGGATTTGGAATCATGAAAAAAAATGAATTAAAAATGGAAACTTTGACAAAAAAACCTCAAATGTAGTTAATTTGATATTAGAGTAAAAAATGAAACAGTGACAAACTTGTAAAAAAAAAATTTGAGTCAGAATCTTTAACTTCATAATCCAAGGAACCAAATTAAAAAAAAAGACCAACAAAAATGATGGATTGTGTTCTGTGAAATAAAAAGCCCAGTAATTACCTTAAAAAGATTAACTATCAAGTCAGTTGATCTATTGTACTTTGAGAAACTACTATTATCCTGAAGATGATAGTAGTAGAGTGGAGTGGTTGTGTTCACTGTTTTCCTATAAAATATAAATAGAAAGTGACAAAAATAATCTTGCCCAATGTCAAAGCTTTACTGGTTTGGGAAGAGTAAATTCAAAAGCACTTGTGCCAATAGGACTTGCTGTTATTTTTTAAGGACCCCCCCCTCTCACAGTGATATTGAAACATTTACTGTAGCATCATAGAGGAATTTATGCCCTTATAAAATTAGTTTTACAAATGAATAATTGATCTGATGTGTATAATGGCCTAAATATATGGTTTTAAAATTCACATAACTCAAAATAGATACTTTATGAAATTCTGATTATGGTAAGTGGTCTCAAGACCTATAAAATAAACTAGATTATCCATAAGTATTGATAGTTTTCTGGTAGAAAGTTTAGATATAATTCATCCATAAAAATAGAGCATTCACTATAAAGATTTATTTTCGATTATATTATCCCAAAATGTTGAATATTCTAAACATTTTACTTGGGATGCATTATATAATGTTTCTGTAGATTTACTTTCCTGATTGTGTTTTACTTAGGCTAATATTAAAATAAATTCTTACTAATGGTAAAAAAAAAATGTTGCATAGGTTTAAATTAAACATAACAGATCTTATCTTTCAGGCTTTGGACTCTTTTTGTCTGGACTAATCTACGCCTCTTTTGTTTGTTCATTCATTCATTCATTTTTCCATCTAACAAATAAATTATATTAGCAAATAGTGTGCTTGTACTTGGGAGGTCTCGTAATATATTAGACCTGATTCCTGTCTTTATTAAGTGTTGGGTATAATCCTATAATTCAGTAAGGAAGAGAAGAAGTATATAAATTATCTAAAGTAGATAATGATAAGTTCTGTAAAAATAATTTAGACTGAAGATAGATCAGTTTTGGGCAAGATAATCAGCAATATTTCATGAACACAGGTAGACTATAAGCTGAGCCTGGAAATCTAGTGATATTTCAATATTTCAGGATGTGATAAAGAGTGTCTGAGACTGAGGATGGAGTATCCCCATTCTAGTCCATTTTAATTTTGATGGTGTTTATTTAAGCCCTAGAGGTAGCAGAGGAGAAATGTGATCCCTTTCCTGGTCAAGAGTGGAATGGTATCTTAGTGAAATTCAGGGCACACCAAGACAATATCTTTTTGAACACCTAGTTAAGTCCAAGATAGTGTGCTATAAACTGAGTTTACAGAAAAACAAGAAATAATCCTTGCTCTCTAAGAATCTATAGTGTAGTGATAACTAAGGAAAATCTTGCAAGATGCCAAATTAAAGTATTTAAGTCCAGGTATTCTCATACCTTTACCCACATTGGACATTATCCATCATTTTAATCTTGGCCAATCTGAGGTGACCCTCCAGGGATAGCTAGGTAGGTCTTTCCTGTAAGGTCAGCATATCAACCAAATTGGGAGACAGAACAATATGCCATTTGAAAATGTGGTGCCACAGATCAAACAGGGCCAAAGAGTATAAGGTTTGATTTGTTTCTAGTTTAAATTAAAACAATAATGAATGTTAAGGAAAGTTTATTATTTAGGATGGTGAAGGATCATGGATTACAGTAGTCATTTATTGTATAATGTTTATCATTGAAAGACAATTTCTTTTATTACTCTGTGATCACTCTGTAAAACATGAAGTTTCCTCAGATTTTCATTTTTTGGAAGAAAATTTTTAGAATGGTCCCTTTCCCCCTGGTATTGTGTTATTTTGTCAAACAAACAACATTGAAAGTATTTTCCCTCCTCCCCATCCAATTACCTGTGTCAATCAGGTTCCAGTCAGAAAAGAGAAAAGAGAAAAGAGCCACAAAGGAAAAGCCTCACTAGACTTCAGAGGTGGAGCAGAGGCGCTACTGTTGCTGCTGGAGACATGGCCCAAAGCAGACAGTAAGTGGAGGAAAGACCCTGGCTTCTCCCCTCCTCCCACCGTCTAATCTTACAACATTGCCTCCAAATACTTGAACTTATTTGGGAGCCAGAGGGAAAGGGACACAAAGATATGTAGTTCCTTGTGATGCAGTAAAGGACAGAGAGATGTGGGAGAGGGATCTGAGAGCAAAAAGCCAGCCCATGACTCAGAGACAATCAATGTTAACATCATTTCAGCTATCTTGTATGCATAAATAAAATAAAATGTTTACACTGAATGAAATATATACAACCATATATATTTGGATTCGACAAGGTTACTTCACAATTTACACACTATAATGCAATTTCCTTTTTCTATTTCACACATATTATGTGCATCATTCTGTGTTGCCACATGCAGATCATTATTTTTAACAACTGCCTAATATTCCATTGTATTGATGGACTATAATGTATTTAACCAGTTTTCCTCAAGGGCTGTTTTGATTATTTTTAATTTTTCATGATTACAAACAATGCCAGATTGAAGATACTTGTACTTGTAAAATTGATCACTTCTACAATTATTTCATAGGATAGATTTCTAAAAGTGGATTTTTCAGTGAAGTATACGCACTTTTAAATTTTTGATAGTTATTTCCACACTCCCTTTCTAATGTTGGTAGTAATTTGTATTCAAATCAAGATTGTATGAAAGAGGTTGTTAATTAATCATTTGCTCCAATATTATATATTATCAATCTTTGTCAATCCGATAAGTAGATATATGTGTATATGTATTGAAGTCTGTATCTGTATGTGTCTGTGTCTGTGGAATGGCTATGGCTATATCCATATATCTATGTTTGTGTGTATGAACATGTTGATATCTTTACCTATATGTCTGTGACTATGTCTTTGCTGATATATCTACATAAATATAGTGGAGCTTCATTATTCATGGATTCTATATTTGTAAATTTGCCCACTTGCTAAAATTTATTTGTAAGCCCAAAATCAATAACTGCAGTGCTTTTGTGATCATTTGGGGACATGTAAAAAGTAGTGAAAAATTCAAGTCACGTTACACACATGTTCCCAGCTGAGGTCAAGCAAGGTGATGCTCTGTCTTCTTGTGTCAGCTCTCACAGTATAAACAAGTGTTCTTTTCACAGTGTATTTAGTGCCTTTTTTGTGTGTGTGCTTTTTCTTGGTGATTTTGCTGCTGAAAATGGCCCCCATGCATAGAGCTGAAGTACCGTCTAGTGCTCCTAAGTGCAAGAAGGCTGTGGTGTGCCTTATGGAGAAAATATGTGTGTTAGATAAACATCATTCAGACATGCGTTATAATGCTCTTGGCCATAAGTCCAATGTTAATGAATCAACAATATATATTAAACAAGTTGTCTTTAAACAGAAACACACATAAATCAAGGCTATGTATTGATTAATTGATGAAAATGGTATAAACAGAGGCTTGCAAGAACCTAACCCTGCATTTCCTGTAAGAGAATGCTAAGAGTGTTTAGTAACTTGATATTCATGAGGACTTTATAGCTCATAACTATTGCATATAATGAGACGATTAGATCCATATCTATGGCTCTATCAATCTTTCTGTGTCTTTGATTCAATAAATATTTACCAAGTGCCTCTTATGAAATAGGCACTGGGAATAAAATGTTAAGCAAAGACACCAAAAACACAAACAACAAAATTAAAAATAGGTAAAGTGGACTACAACAAAAATAAAAACGTGAGTGTTTCAAAGGCCTCTTATCAACAGAGTGAAAAGGAAACCCACAGGAATGGGAGAAAATATTTGAAAATCATATATCTGATAATAGATTGATATCCAGTATATGTAAAGAATGCCTGTGTCACAACAACAAAAAATTCAAACAATCCAATTTAAAAATGGACAAAGACTTGAATAGACTTTTCTCCAAAGAAGATATACAAATGGCCAACAAGAACATGAAAAGATGCTTGATATCATTAATCATTTGGGAAATGCAAATCAAAACCACAATTAGATATCACTTGACACCCTTTAGGATGGCTATCATAAAAGCAAAAACAAAATAACAAGTGTTCATGAGGAAGTACAGAAATTAGAACCCTTGTGCACTGCTGGTTGGGAATGTAAAATGATGTAGCCACTGTGGAAAACCGTATAGCAGTTCTTAAAAAAAACATTAAACTTAGAATTACCATATGATCCAGCAATTCTACTTCTGAATATATACCCAAAAGAATTCAAAGCAGGAACTCAAATAGATATTTGTACACACATGTTCATAGCAGCGTTACTCAGAGTAGCCAAAAAGTAGAAGCAACCCAGTACACACTGATGGATGAATGGATAAGTATAATGTGGTATATACATGCAACAGGCTATCATTCAGCCTTAAAAAGGAAAGAATTTCAGATACATATTACAATATGGTTGAGCCTTGAAGACATCATGCTAAGTGAAATATGCCAGTCACAAAAGGACAAATATTGTGCGATTGCACTTATGAGGTACCTAGTGTAGTCAAATTCAGAGACAAAGTACAGTGGTGATTGTCAGGGGTTGAGGGTAGGGGGGATTGGGAAGTTATTGTTTAACGGGTATAGAGTTTCAGCTGAGGAAGAGGAAAAACTTCTGGGTATGGATGGTAGTGATGGTTCCACAACAATGTGAATGTACTTAATGCCATTGAACTGTAAACTTAAAAATGGTTAAAATGGTAAATTTTATGTTGTGTATATTTAACCACAGTAAAAAAGAAAGTTGAGCAAAATGAGCACGGTAGGATTTTTCAATTTCATTGGTTAAATTCCACTACTAAAAATGGACTAAAAATTAACAGAGACAAACATATAACATATAAAATTCAAAATTGCAAGGATTTTTATAATGAAAATATGTAAATGTGACATGAGAACATGAAACATGGGAAATTGACTTGGTTTGGGGGTGTTAAGGAAAGCTCACGTTTAGTGAGCCTTAACATTTAAAAATATATTTCAATTGTGTGTTATTTTCAAATGAAAATTACTTTTACAATTCTTTTTATTTTGGTTAATTTAAAATTATTACTTGATAAGAACAATTTGAATCTTTAAAGCTACTATTCCTGTAATGTCTGGGGTAAATGTTTTTCTCACTTTACCTCTACATCTTTCTTCTTTTCTTCCTTCTTTTTCCCCCCTCCCTCCTCCTTTTTTTTTTTTTTTGTGATCATTGGTCTTTCAAACAAGTTTATAGCATGTCACATCCCAACAGTATAGAAATGCATACTGTGATTTCTTCTACCACTGTTACTGTTTTAATTTTTGCTTTACAATTTGTATCAATTTGGTATTTATTTTGATATCCAGGATATGCTTTATTTTATTTTCCAGAAAGGTTGCCTGTTGTCCCTATATAATGTATTTCATTAGTTATATCTCTCAATGATTTGAAATATGTATTACTCACTGTAGTCCAGAGGTTGACAAACTTTTTCTGTAAAGGGCCAGGTAGTAAATAATTTAGGCTTTGTAGCAATATGTTCTCTGTTGCAAATACTCAGCTCTGCTGTTGCAGCATGAAAGCAGCCATAGACAATACATGACTTCATGAAAGAACATGATTGTATTCGATTAAAACTTAAATTTATAAAATCAGGTGGTAGAGTGGGTTGGTCCTTTAGTGTTCAGACACCTGCTCTGCTATTTTGTTGCATTGGTCCCTCTGTCTCATCTATTTTATTTAATTTATTTTTGTTGAAGTAGAGTTGATTTTCAATATTATATTAGTTTCAGGTGTACAACATAGTGATTCAATATTTTTATAGATTAAACTCAATTTAAAGTTATTATAAAATATTGGATATGTTCCCTGTGCTGTACATTACATCCTTGTATCTTATTTTGTACCCAGTAGTTTGAACATCTTAATCCCCACCCCTATCTTGCACCCCCCGCCCCGCTGATAATCACTAGTTTCTTTTCTGTATCTGTAAGTCTGTTTCTGTTTTGTTATATTCATTAGTTTGTTTTATTTTTTAGATTCCACATATAAGTGAAAACATACATTATTTGTCTTTGTCTGACTTACTTCACTAAGCATAATACCTTCCAGATCCATCCATGTTGTTGCAAATGGCACAATTTCATTATTTTTATGGTTGAGTAATATTCTATTGTATGTACTTACCACATCTTCTTTATCCACTCATCTGCTGATGGACACTTAGGTTGCTTCCATATCTTGGTTACTGTAAACCATGCTGCTATGAACATTGGGGTGCATATGTCTTTTTGAATTAGTGTTTTCATTGTCTTTGGATATATACCCAGGAGTGGAATTGCTGGATCATATGGTAGCTCTATTTTTAGTTTTTTAAGGAACCTCCATACTGTTTTCCACAGTGGCTGCACCAGTTCACTTTACCACTGAAAGCGTACAAGCATTCCCTTTTCTCCACATCCTCGACAATATTTGTTATTTGTGGTCTTTTTGATGATAGTCATTCTGACAGGTGTGAGGTGAGATCACATTATGGTTTTGATTTGCATTTCCCGTGATGATTAGTGATGTTCAGCATCTTTTCATGTGCCTGTTGGCCATCTGTATGTCTTCTTTGGAAGAATGTCTGTTCAGGTCTTCTACCTATTTTTTGATTGGGTTCCTTGTTTTTTTGATGTTGAGTTGTATGAGCTGTTTATATATTTTCCATATTAACCCCTTATCGGTCATATCATTTGCAAATATATTTTCCTGTCCAGTAGATTGTCTTTTCATTTTGTTGATGGTTTCCTTTGCTGTGCAAAAGCTTTCAAGTCTAATTAAGTCCCATTTTTAATTTTTGCTTTTGTTTCCCTTGCCTTAGGAGACAGATCCAAAAAAACATTGCTAGGGTTTATGTCAAAGAGTATTCTGCCTATGTTTTCATCTAGGAGTTTTATGGTTTCTGGTCTTACATTCAGGTCTTTAATCCATTTGAATTTATTTGTGTATATGGTGTGAGAAAATATTCTAATTTCATTCTTCTACATGCAGCTGTCCAGTTTTCTGAGCACCACTTATTGAAGAGACTGTCTTTTCTCCATTGTATATTATTGCCTCTTTTGTCATAGGTTAATTGACCATAAGTGTATGTGTTTATTCATGGGCTCTCTACTCTGTTCCATTGATCTATGTGTCTGTTTTTGTGCCAGTACCATACTGCTTTTGATTACTGTAGCTTTGTAGTATAGTCTGAAGTCAGGGAGCATGATACCTCCAGCTTTGTTCTTTTTTTCTCTAGACTGAGTTGGCTATTCAGGGTCCTTTGTGGTTCTATATCAATTTTAGGATTATTTGTTCTAGTCCTCTGAAAATTGCCACAGGTATTTTGATAGGGATTGCATTAAATCTGTAGACTGCTTTGGGCCATTTTAGCAATATTAATTCTTCCAATCCATGAACACAGGATATCTTTGTTTCTTTGTAACATCTTCAATTTCCTTCATCAATAATTTATAGTTTTCAGAGTATAGGTCTTTCACCTCTTTGGTTAAGTTTATTTTATTTTTTAAAAAATATTTATTTATTTATTTATTTTTGGCAGCATTGGCTTTGTCTTAGTTACAGCACATGGGCACTTTGTTGTGGCACAAGGGCTTCTCTCTAGTTGTGGCATGTGGGGTCAGTAGTGGCATGTGGGCTTAGTTGTCCTGCAGCATGTAGGATCTTAGTTCCCCGACCAGGGATCAAACCAGCGTCCCCTGCATTGGAAGGCAGATTCTTAACTGGACCACCAGGGAAGTCCCATTGGTTAAGTTTATTTCTAGGTATTTTATTCTTTTTGATGTGATTGTAAATGGGATTGTTTTTGTGTTTCCTCTTTCTGATAGTTCATTATCAGTGCATAGAAAAGCAGCAGATTTTCGTATATTAATCTTGTATCATGCAACTTTACTGAATTCATTTATTAGTTCTAACACTTTTTTGGTGGAGACTTTATTTTTATTTTTATTTTTTATTTTTTTAACACCTTTATTGGAGTATAATTGTTTTACAATGGTGTGTTAGTTTCTGCTTTATAACAAAGTGAATCAGCTATACATATACATATATCCCCATATCTCCTCCCTCTTGCGTCTCCCTCCCATCCTCCCTATCCCACCCCTCTAGGTGGTCACAAAGCACCGAGCTGATCTCCCTGTGCTATGTGGCTGCTTCCCACTAGCTATCTATTTTACATTTGGTAGTGTATATATGTCCATGCCACTCTCTCACTTCATCCCAGCTTACCCTTCCCCCTCCCCATGTCCTCAAGTCCATTGTCTACATCTGTGTCTTTATTCCTGTCCTGCCCCTAGGTTCTTCAGAACCATTTTTTTTTAGATTCCCTATATATATGTCAGCATATGGTATTTGTTTTTCTCTTTCTGACTTACTTCACTCTGTATGACAGACTCTACGTCCATCCTTGGTGGAGATTTTAGATCTTTCAATATCATGCCATCTGCAAATAGTGACAGTTTTACTTCTTCCCTTCCAATTTGAATGCCTTTTATTTAGTTTTCTTGTCTGATTGCTGTGCGTAGGACTTCCAATAATATATGAAATAGAAATGGCAAGAGTGAACATCCTTGTCTTGTTCCTGATTTTAGAGAAAAACTTTCAGTTTTTCACCATTGACTATGATGTTAGCTGTGGGTTTGTCATAAATGGCCTTTATTATGTTGAGATATGTTCTCTCTATACAAACTCTGTAGAGCATTTTTATTATAAATAGATGTTGAATTTTGTCAGTTTTTTTTGCATTTATTGAGGTGACTGTATGATTTTTATCCATTGTTTTGTTCATGTGGTGTATCACTTTGACTGATTTGAGGATATTAAACCATCCTTGCATCCCTAGAATAAATCCCACTTGATCATGGTGTAAGATCCTTTTTATATTTTGTTAATTTCAGTTTGCTAATATTTTGTTGAGTGTTTTTACATCTATATTCGTCAGCGATATTAGCCTGTTATTTGCTTTTTTGGTAGTGTCTTTGTCTGGTTTTGGTATCAGGGTATTTGTGGTTTCATAGAATGAATTTGGGAGTGTTCCTTCCTCTTCAATTTTTTGAATAGTTTGAGAAGTATAGGTATTAAGCCTTCTTTCTGTACTTGGTAGAATTCCCCCATGAAGCATTCCAGTCCTGGACTCTTGTTTGTTGAGAGTTTGAAATTGTTGGGAGTTTGAAATTGAAATTGATTCAATTTCACTACTAGTAGTGAGTCTGTTCAGATTGTCTGTCTCTTCCCAATTCAATTTTAGAAGGTTGTATGTTTTTAGGAATTTATCCATATCTTCTAGGTTCCCCAATTTGTTAGCATATATATAACTGTTCATAGTATTCTCTTATGATTTATTATATCTCTGTGGTATTGGTTGTTATTTCTCCTCTTTCATTTCTTATTTTGCTTATTTGGGTCCTCTTTTATTCTTTAATGAGCCTGGCTAAAGGCTTATTAATTTTGTTTATCTTTTCAGAGAACCAGCTCTTTGTTCCATTGATCTATTCTCTCTCTCTTTTTTTTAATCTCTATTTTATTTAATTCTGCTCTGACCTTTATTATTTACTTCCTTTTGCTGACTTTGGACTTTTTTTGTTCTTCTTTTTCTAATTTCTTTAGATGGTAGTTTAGGTTGTTTATTTGATATTTTCTTGTTTAATTTTTTTTGGGCCGCACTGCATGGCATGCAGAACTTCCCTGACCAGGGATCAAACCTGTGCCCCCTGCAGTGGAAGTGTGGAGTCTTAACCACTGGACCACCAGGGAAATCCAATATTTTCCTGTTTCTTGAGATATGCCTGTATTGCTATAAGCTTCCCTCTTAGAACTGATTTTGCTTTGTTCTATAGGTTTTAGAAAGTTGTGCTTTTATTTTCATTTATCTCAATGTATTTTCAAATTCCTCTTTGATTTCTTCATTGACCCATTGGTTATTTAGTAGCATGTTGTTTAATCTCCACGTGTTTGTGTTTTTCCCATTTTTCTTCCTGTAATTGATTTCTAGTTTCATACCATTGTGCTCAGAAAAAATGCTTGATATAATTTCTGTCTTCTTAAAGTTGTTGATATTTGCTTTGTGACCTAGTGTGTGATCCATCCTGGAGAATGTTCCATATGCACTTGAAAAGAATGTGTTTTCTGTGGTTTTTGGATGTAATGTCCTTTAGATACCTCTTAAGTCCAACTGGTCTAATGTGTCATTTAAGGCCACTGTTTCCTTATTGATTTTCTGTCTGGATGATTTGTCCATTGATGTAAGTGTGGTGTTAAAGTCCCCTACTATTATTGTATTATTGTATTTCACATTCATCGCCATCATTGTCATAGTTGTCATCGTCATCATCATCATCATCATCATCTCTCTTATGGAGTTTATATATTGTGCTAAGCACTTGACATACTAGGCTCCTGAGCCTTACAAAATAGATCTGTTCATCTCTATTTTATAGATGAGGAAACTGAGGCTTATTAAATTTAGGTTAACTGCCTAAAATAACACTTGTAGATTTATTAGCCTGGGTTTCTTTGAAAGCAGGGCCTGAGGCAGGGTTCTGGTGTGCATATGTTAGGTGATTCTTGGGCTTAGGTTGCAAAGTCACGCTGGCCTCTGCCGCCGCAGAGTCACCCGGCATTTTGTACCCCTCCCTTCCCCCGGCCTGAGTGAGCCAGAGCCCCCTAATCAGCTGCTACTTTAACCCTGTCCTCTCTGAGCGAAGAACAGGCGACCTACAAGCAGAGGCGGGGCCAAATGCAAAGTTGAACCCCAGGAGCTCTGCAAACAAAGAAGAGAAAGGGAAATTTCTCCCAGCAGCCTCAGGAGCAGCGGATTAAATCTCCACAACCAACTTGATGTACCCTGCATCTATGGAATACCTGAATAGACAATGAATCTTTCGAAAATTGAGGCGGTGGACTTTGGGAGCAACTGTAGACTTGGAGTTTGCTTTCTGCATCTAATTTGTTCCTGGCTTTATGTTTATCTTAGTTTAGTATTTAGAGTTTATTATCACTGGTAGATTTGTTTATTGATTTGGTTGCTCTGTTCCTTTTTTTTTTCCATAGAGATATATATATCTTTTTCCTTTTTCTCTTTTTGTGAGTGTGTATGTGTATGCTTCTTTGTGTCATTTTGTCTGTATAGCTTTGCTTTTACCATTTGTCCTAGGGTTCTGTCTGTCTGTTTTTTCTTTTCTTTCTTTCTTTCTTTTTTTTTTTTAGTATAGCTTTTAACGCTTGTTATCTTTTGTGGATTTGTTTTTTGGTTTGGTTGCTCTTTTCTTTCTTTCTTTCTTTTTTTAATATTTTTTATTTTTAATAATTATTTTTTATTTTAAAATAGAAAATATAAACAGACCAATCACAAGCACTGAAATTGAGATTATGATTAAAAATCTTCCAACAAACAAAAGTCCAGGACCAGATGGCTTCACAGGTGAATTCTATCAAACATTTAGAAAAGAGCTAACACCTATCCTTCTCAAACTCTTCCAAAATATAGGAGAGGGAGGAACACTCCCAAACTCATTCTATGAGGCCACCATCACTCTGATGCCAAAACCAGACAAAGATGCCACAAAGAAAGAAAACTACAGGCCAATATCACTGATGAACATAGATGCAAAAATCCTCAACAAAATAGTAGCAAACAGAATCCAACAGCACATTAAAAGGATCATACACCATGATCAAGTGGGGTTTATACCAGGAATGCAAGGATTCCTCAATATATGGAAATCAATCAATGTGTTAAACCATATTAACAAATTGAAGGAGAAAAACCATATGATCATCTCAATAGATGCAGAAAAAAAATCTTTTGACAAAATTCAACACCCATTTATGATAAAAACTCTCCAGAAAGTAGGCATAGAGGGAACTTTCCTCAACATAATAAAGGCCATATATGACAAACCCACAGCCAACATCGTTCTCAATGGTGAAAAGCTGAAACCATTTCCTCTAAGATCAGGAACAAGACAAGGTTGTCCACTCTCACCACTATTGTTCAATATAGTTTTGGAAGTTTTAGCCACAGCAACCAGAGAAGAAAAAGAAATAAAAGGAATCCAAATTGGAAAAGAAGAAGTAAAGCTGTCACTGTTTGCAGATGACATGATAATAGAGAATAGAGAATCCTAAACGTGCTACCAGAAAACTACTAGAGTTAATCAACGAACCTGGTAAAGTAGCAGGATACAGAACTAATGCACAGAAATCTCTTAAATTCCTATACACTAATGATGAAAAATCTGAAAGAGAAATGAAGGAAACACTCCCATTTACCATTGCAACAAAAAGAATAAAATACCCAGGAATAAACCTACCTAAGGAGACAAAAGACCTGTATGCAGAAAACTCTAAGACACTGATGAAAGAAATTAAAGATGATACCAACAGATGGAGAGATATACCATGTTCTTGGATTGGAAGAATCAACATTGTGAAAACAGATGGAGAGACATACCGTGTTCTTGGATTGGAAGAATCAACATTGTGAAAATGACTCTACTACCCAAAGCAATGTACAGATTCAGTGCAATCCCTATCAAGCTACCAATGGCATTTTTCACAGAACTAGAATAAAAAATTTCACAATTTGTTTGGAAACACAAAAGACAGCGAATAGCCAAAGCAATCTTGAGAAAGAAAAACAGAGCTGGAGGAATCAGGCTCCTGGACTTCAGACTATACTACAAAGCTACAGCAATCAAGACAGTATGGTACTGGCACAAAAACAGAAACATAGATCAATGGAACAGGATAGAAAGCCCAGAGGTAAACCCACACACATATGGTCACCTTATTTTTGATAAAGCAGGCAAGAATATACAATGGAGAAAAGACAGCCTCTTCAATAAGTGGTGCTGGGAAAACTGGACAGCTACATGTAAAAGAATGAAATTAGAACACTCCCTAACACCATACACAAAAATAAACTCAAAATGGATTAAATGTAAGGCCAGACACTATAAAACTCTTAGAGGAAAACATAAGCAGAACACTCTATGACGTAAATCACAGCAAGATCCTTTTTGACCCACCTCTTAGAGAAATGGAAATAAAAACAAAAATAAACAAATGAGACCTAATGAGGCTTAAAAGCTTTTCTACAGCAAAGGAAAACATTATAAAGACGAAAAGACAACCCTCAGAATGGAGAAAATATTTGCAAATGAAGCAACTGACAAAGGATTAATCTCCAAAATTTACAAGCAGCTCATGCAGCTCAATATCAAAAAAACAAACAACCCAATCCAAAGTTGGGCAGAAGACCTAAATAGACATTTCTCCAAAGAAGATATACAGATTGCCAACAAACACATGAAAGGATGCTCAGCATCACTTTTCATTAGAGAAATGTAAATCAAAAAAAAAAAAAACAAAACTACAATGAGGTATCACCTCACACTGGTCAGAATGGCCATCATCAAAAAGTCTACAAACAGTAAATGCTGGAGAGGGTGTGGAGAAAAGGGAACCCTCTTGCACTGTTGGTGGGAATGTAAATTGATACAGCCACTATGGAGAACAATATGGAGGTTCCTTAAAACCTAAAAATAGAACTACCATACGACCCAGCAATCCCACTCCTGGGCATATACACTGAGAAAACCATAATTCAAAAGGCATCATGTACCACAATGTTCATTGCAGCCCTATTTACAATAGCCAGGACATGGAAGCAACCTATGTGTCCATCAACAGATGAATGGATAAAGAAGATGTGGCACATATATACAATGGAATATTATTCAGCCATAAAAAGAAATGAAATTGAGCTATTTGTAGTGAGGTGGATGGACCTAGAGTCTGTCATACAGAGTGAAGTAAGTCAGAAAGAGAAAAACAAATACTGTATGCTAACACACATATATGGAATCTAAAAAAAAAAAAAAGTGGTTCTGAACGACCTATGAGCAGGACAGCAATAAAGATGCAGATGTAGAGAATGGACTTGAGGACATGGGGAGAGGGAAGGGTAAGCTGGGACGAAGTGAGACAGTGGCATGGACTTATAAATACTTCCAAATGTAACATAGATAGCTAGTGGGAAGCAGCCACATAGCACAGGGAGATCAGCTCAGTGCTTTGTGACCACCTAGAGGGGTGGAATATGGAGGGTGGGAGGGAGACACAAGAGGGAGGAGGTATGGGGATTGATGTATATGTATAGCTGATTCACTTTATTTTAAAGCAGAAACTAACACACCATTGTAAAGCAATTACACTACAATAAGGATGTTAAAAAAAAGATACTGAAAAAAACATTAATTAAAAAAAAAAAAGTAATGAATGGCCACTGTGTGGGTCTTATCAAAGTCACTGCTCTGTGCAACCAGGACTCTCTTCAACCAGGATCCAAGAAACATACAGAATGCTACCCCAAATAGTCTACCAGAAGGGTGAGAGATGGGAGTATTTATCTACTAGCTCCCATCCACTATTAGTTGAGTGTTGACTCTGGGGGCCTTAACCCTGTAATAGTGGGCTGGACTTGCTGGCCTACCTAGTGGATTCCTGCAGCATTAGAGAAGTTCTGGAAATAATGCATGGCAGAAAGAAGATTGAGCTTGTGAGAAGCTGTTTGCAGCAGCTGTTAGCTGAAATCAGTTGTGCGTGCAGGAATGTGACATGGAAAAGCAAAGGCACCTGACACCTTAGTTAACAACTGATTCATTTCATATACAGGTCATTTGACTTCAGAGTCCCTAACTCAGTTTCCTTGAATACTCAGGATTTTAGATGGTAGTGGAAAGATGAACTTGAAAAAGCAGTTCTGCAATTGGCAGAAAGCTGGCACAAGAAAGACCAAGGTAGGTAGGGATACAAATCTCATTGGGGTTGGCCCTAGAGTTCACCCACATTCCATTACATCATGATGACATCTGCATCCATGACACTGAATATGCTGGTAGAATAATCCCCATTTTATAGGCAAAATTACATGAGAGATATGAAGATTACCAGCCACTTATTAATAAATTGGGACTAGATTCCATTTTTTTGCCTCTTATCTCAGATTATTTTCCCAAAGGATGTACTTCCTTCTACTGCTGCTTTTATTCAAAGTTTCCTTCCCTCCGTGTCCTAGCTGGATCAGAGATATCTTTGTTCCCTTTGGCATGATTACTTGACCTAGCCCATTTCACTCATACATCAGTCACTTCTTTGGTCCTCAGGCTTCTCATCTCTAAGAAGAGGGGATATGTTTATTTCTCACTTTCTATCTAGCTCCAATGCTCTTTGCTCCTTTGTCTGCATGTGCTACACCTATTTGAATGTCCTGAAACAGGAACTTTGATGTCAGTTTAAAACAGTAAGCTAGGCACATGTAAGTTGCTTACTATAGTTGGTACCTCATTTTCTTGGAGGAAATGATATATTTAGAGGTAAATTTTGAATTGTCAGTCTGGAAATACATATGTACAGAGTTCATAGAACTCTTAGCAATTTTGTAAAGTGAAAAATCTTAGTTTTTGGTAAAACTGTTTAATTTTGTCATATTCATTTTATTTAGTTAAGGAAATCAAAACTAGCAATAATATAAAAATGTGTGAAAGGATATTTGATGTACCTTTTTAACTTGGAAAAATAAAGCAAAAGACAAAAGGTATTTGAGTATATGTGTGTATAAAATGTGTGTATATATATAATACATATAATGTATATATACTATATATAGTATACGTATATACTAGAAATAATGTATATGAGTAACTATATAAAATATAGTATAAATTATATAATTCCTATTTTTCTAGTTGGAGTTCAAAAAAATATGAGTGCAATTCAGTCCATATAAGTGGGGAGGGTATGTATGGATTATGCCTAGAGTTAACTGGTTTACAGAATCTCTAAACAAAATGAGTTATTAGACAATTGTATGCCTCAGTCTCTCAATCTGTAACTGTAGAATAACAGTACCTTTTCCTACCCTTCCTTCTCTCTGAGGAGTGTTTTGCTGGTAAAATAGATAATTCTTTCTGAGAGGGCCTTGAGTACATCAGTAGAAGGATGTTATTCATATGCAGGGTAGTGTTATTATGCTGTTAGACCATGGAAAAAAACTGGTCACTTCCCACTATCCACCGTGGATTTGACACACAAGAAAGTCTGTAGTTTTCTGAATAGAAGAATAAGCAAAACCTTGACTCTCAAAAAATAGATCCTTAAAACTACCACTTAGAAATGCCTTGCCTCCGGTTGCTTAATTGAAAGACTATTGCTAAAATGAGTCCTAGAATTTCTTTCACTGAGCAATGTCTTGCCTTTTCATCTAGGAAGCTATACTTTCTACTGATGTATTATTATTAAATACCTAGTAGTACTGTGCCTACTCCTAGCTTGGATAATAAAAGACCTAAGAAAAATGGTTCTTAACTGTGGCAACCTTTTGGATACTTCCTCCAATTGAAAAAAAAAATAGAGAAGTGCTTAGCACCAAATAGAAGCTGTGATCAACTGTATTATAGACACATGGCAATCATATACTTGGGGTTTGGTACATGACCTACATTAAGCCTTACTGGAATTAACCAATCCTAAAATGCAGTTTTGATGAGTTAGCATGAATCAAGTCACTAGGCCTTATCATTGCTGAGTGAACCTAAGAAACTGAGTTTCTGAAAATGCAAACCTGATGACCTCGCACTGGAACAAAGAGAAAATATTCAGCAAATGAAAGAGAGCCTAAGCTAGGTGACATTTTAATCTATGGCAATGTAAGGGTAAAAGACAATTTCCTTCTTCCCTTATCCATGGCAGATAATGATAATCAGTCATGAAGACTAAATATAACGTCAGAATCCTCCTTAACATAGTGATCTAGAACAGCAAACGTTTTGTTAAATGGTCAGATAGCACATATTTAATGTTGCTGGACAACACAGTATCTGTTGCAACTACTCATCTCTGCCATTGTAGTGCAATTTGTAGCACAAATGCAGACATAGACAGTTTATACACAAAGGGGCATGGCTGCATTCCAGTAAAATATTATTTAGAGAACCAGGTGGCTGTCCTTTAGGCCATAGCTTGTTGGCCCCTGGTCTAGAGAGCTATCATGATTCAATCAGAGTTAGCACATAAGAATTAATCTGCTTGCTACTCTTGGTTTTGAGGCAGCTTTAATATGCCTGACCTTTTTCATGTTCAATTTAACCACACAACTCAAGCTAAATGGATCTTCCACCTTCCAATTCCAGCTCAGGGCTTTGCTAATTCTGTTACTCTGTCAGAGATGGGTTTGTTTTTTTTTTTTTAACCATTCTGAGCCTCAGTTTCTCATTTGGTAAAAGAATCTAATAACAGTACAGGGTTGCTGCAAGAGTCAAATGGGAAAATGTAGATGAAAGCATTTGTAAACCATAAGACACTAGAGTATTTGAATGAAATAATTGTACTTTTTAGGTGAATGTGTCTCATAAAGATTATTTTGAAAAACTTTTTTTTAACCAGATAAAATTCACAGTTATTTCTTTGTGAAAATCCACTTTTCTGTCTTTCCTTTGTTTAAAAGGCCTTTACTGCAGCTAAAAGGCAAGAGACCTATCTAAAATTGCATGGAAGGAATTTTTGACCTCTTACAGCATTTATGATACTTCTTTCTCTAGAAATCTTGATGCAATGCAAGTTTGTGTTGGGGAAAATAAACCACTGTACCAAAATCCCTGGCTAGAATCCACACATCACAGTTCTAAACAGATTATCAAGTCAAGTAATATAGTATGTTACCGATGAAGCAAACAGCAATGTTTGTTCTAGACTGTAACCCTGGTTATCCAAATAGGAACCCAACATAAGTGCGTACAAAATGCATAAAGAAAATATGGTAAGAAAGCTGAAAAAAAGTAAGAATAATGATCTGATTTATTGAGAGAATGAATGTATACATCTAATTGTTAAAATATCTGCTAATCAATAGTTTCCAATCTTTGATTGATATGAATAGTGAGCAAAGTAAATTGTTGGCTGAAGATACTTGATATGCTTAGTAAATGAGATCCTTTACAATAATAATACTTCTTCTGGATGATGGAAGGATAACCTTTTATACAGCATTTTAAATTAAATTCTTTAAGTGGAAAATATTTGAGTAAAGATCACCTTCCTGTAATGAAAACTACTCCTTTAATGAACAAAATTTGAAATTTTGTTAATGAATTGCAAATATGTGATTTACTGGCTTGAATCTCTTTAGGCCCTAATAGATGTATAGAAACTACATTCTTGAATACTTTCTTGATTTACTTACTTTATAATTATTTTTTAGAAGAAAACAGTTGAATCCCTATGATCTTTGGTGAGTATAACTGCATTATTGAAGCAAATATAAAATATTTTCCTCCAAAGTTATTTTTTCTTAGTTAAAAAACTATAGTCTTGTCTATTTTGTCTTTCAACTTTTCAGTAACATTTTGAATATTACCATCACAACAGCAATAACTATTTGTTTCTTTTTTGGTTTCAACTCAATTTCTCTTTTGCATTAATTCTTTGTTTTGGAGAATAAGGATTGAGACTTCTCATTTGCACAGTATCCTGTCATTTTCTAAGGGGAAAGCTTATCATGAGCAAAACTCTAAAGCTGTTGCCATGAATGACTGAAAGCAAGTTATATTTTTGCAAATAAGGAGAAACAATTAGACTTCGTGTCTTCTGCTCTTCCCAGGGCTTGGTCTTTGACATTTTCTCTTCCGACTCCTGATTTCATCATGGTTCTGGAGAATGAAAGGTTCTAAATTTTGAAATTCTATTGAGCTTATCTTTAGTCCCGAGAGTGAGCTTTGCAGTGCTCTATATTTTAGCAGAGAGAGCTGAAGACAGGATAGGTTTCTAATTTTAGAGACTTGGGCAGATTTCTGAATGTCTCCAGGCCTCAGTTTTCTAATATTTAAAGAACAACGATACCAACCTTGTCTACCACACAAAGTTGTTATGTGTGTGAAAAAAAACTTTGCAAGCTGTGAAACACACATATTTGCAGCATTTTAATTATTAATAAGGCAAAGCTGTGGGCATTGATGAAAATAACTTACACATAAATGTATTTTCTATTCTTTAAAGAGAATCTAACTCTGATAATGAAAGAGATAATTAATCAATATGCAGTATATAGGAAAGGACAAACTTTTTGACCAGGCTAGAGCAAGGAAAGCAAATTCATTCCTGTAGATCACCTACTTTGCTGTCACTCCCTGTGCATTCTGAAGTGCTCTGCTGTGGTTTAGTTTTGTAGAGGGGACACTATATTTACAAGAATAGGGAAGCAAGAAGAGGCAAAAGCACAATGGGATGAGTTACGAAAAGATGAGGAGCCTCAGAGAAAACTCTGAGGAAAGCCCACAGTATTTCAAGCCATCACTAAAATTTCCACAGTGTCTGAATCTATTTTGTTATGGTAATACAGGGGTCAGCAAACTGGGGCCTGCTGACTGTTTTGTAAATGCAGTTTTGTTGGAGCATAGCCCTGCCATTTTTGTTTCCATATTGTCTATGGCTGCTTTTGCACTGCAAGGGCAGAGTTGTGTTGTAGCGACAGAAGCCATAGGACCCACGAAGCCTAAACTATTTACTCTCTGATCCTTTACAGAAAAAGTTTGCCCAGCCCTGCTCTAAGAGAAAAACTCATAATTGGAAGAAGTGCTGGACTGGGCCCAGAGGAAGCAATATGCATCACTGCATCATTGTTGAATGAGTAAATATTTTAACCCAAAATTTTTTTGATTTTGTTTTCCCTTCCCTTCTCCTCCTATACACAGACACGTGTGTGTGTGTGTGTGTGTGTGTGTGTGTGTGTGTATGTTTATGTGTGTGTGTGAGAGAGAGAGAGAGAATTAGTTCAAGGTAGGTGGCTGGTAGTTGGCAATGTTACACAGGCCAATATGCTTTTATGAAAAGAATGAGATTATAGTAAGCTCACCATCCTAATGCCATCAGTTTGAGTTACTGAGCAGAAGAGTGGGCCTTTTCTTAGCTACAGAACAGACTCCATGTCTGCTTGTGAGTAAACTTTTGTACAAAGAACAATATTTGTTCTGAGACTTGCTTTTACTGTTATACCACATGGCCTGGAAGTAGTAAGGAAGGGGACATATAACTACCAAAGTTTAATAGAGCACCCTGATGGTTGCTGAATGACCAAATTGATTTTGGTCTGTTTTTCACATGGGATATGTCTGAGAAAGAGATGAAAATGATGAGTAACTGTCCAATCATTAAGATTAGATACACAGGAAATAGATACGAAAGGGAGGATCATGAGTTTAGAGGACTAGCTCTCAGAGTGGTAGGAAAATAAGTTAATTACAACTCAGGTAAATTACCATAATTGGCTTGGTTCAATAACCCCAGTGCTGTGTCTCTCTGGTGGAAGAAAGGAGTAGTACAGCTTTCCTGTTAACTGGCTCATAAATACAGATTTTGGAGAATGTTTCCATGTGTCATTTAAGATCTAATAATCTATCCCAAATCTTTAGAATCCACAGGATAGCAGTGATTTGAAAGAAAGACTCTATTATTAAAGAATCTTAAGGTTGCCAAATAGCCAAAGCAATCTTGAGAAAGAAAAACAGAGCTGGAGGAATCAGGCTCCTGGACTTCAGACTATACTACAAAGCTACAGCAATCAAGACAGTATAGTACTGGCACAAAAACAAAAATATAGATCAACGGAACAGGATAGAAAGCCCAGAGATAAACCCATGCACATATGGTCACCTTATCTTTGATAAAGGAGGCAAGAATATACAATGGAGAAAAGACAGCCTCTTCAGTAAATGGTGCTGGGAAAATTGGACAGCTACATGTAAAAGAATGAAATTAGAACACTCCCTAACACCATACACAAAAATAAACTCAAAATGGATTAAAGACCTAAATGTAAGACCAGACACTATCAAACTCTTAGAGGAAAACATAGGCAGAACACTCTATGACATAAATCACAGCAAGATCCTTTTTGACCCATCTCCTAGAGTAATGGAAATAAAAACAAAAATAAACAAATGGGACCTAATGAAACTTAAAAGCTTTTGCACAGCAAAGGAAACCATAAACAAGATGAAAAGACAACCCTCAGGATGGGAGAAAATATTTGCAAATGAAGCAACTGACAAAGGATTAATCTCCAAAATTTACAAGCAGCTCATGCAGCTCAATATCAAAAAAACAAACAACCCAATCCAAAACTGGGCAGAAAACCTAAATAGACATTTCTCCAAAGAAGATATACAGATTACCAACAAACACATGAAAGAATGCTCAACATCATTAATCATTAGAGAAATGCAAATCAAAACTACAATGCGCTATCATCTCACACTGGTCAGAATGGCCATCATCAAAAAATCTACAAACAATAAGTGCTGGAGAGGGTGTGGAGAAAAGGGAACCCTCTTGCACTGTTGGTGGGAATGTAAATTGATACAGCCACTATGGAGAACAGTATGGAGGTTTCTTAAAAAACTAAAAATAGAACTACCATACGACCCAGCAATCCCACTCCTGGGCATATACCCTGAGAAAACCATAATTCAAAAAGCATCATGTACCACATTGTTCATTGCAGCTCTATTTACAATAGCCAGGACATGGAAGCAACCTAAGTGTCCATCGACAGATGAATGGATAAAGAAGATGTAGCACATATATACAATGGAATATTACTCAGCCATAAAAGGAAACGAAATTGAGCTATTTGTAGTGAGGTGGATGGACCTAGAGTCTGTCATACAGAGTGAAGTAAGTCAGAAAGAGAAAAACAAATACCGTATGCTAACACATATATATGGAATCTAAAAAAAAAAAAAAAAGTGGTTCTGAAGAACCTAGGGGCAAGACGGGAATAAAGACACAGACTTACTAGAGAATGGACTTGAGGACATGGGGAGGGGGGAAGGGTAAGCTGGGACAAAGTGAGAGAGTGGTAGTGTATATATGAACATATATACACTACCAAATGTAAAATAGATAGCTAGTGGGAAGCAGCCACATAGCACAGGGAGATCAGCTCGGTGCTTTGTGACCACCTAGAGGGGTGGGATAGGGAGGATGGGAGGGAGACGCAAGAGGGAGGAGATATGGGGATATATGTATATGTATAACTGATTCACTTTGTTATAAAGCAGAAACTAACACACCATTGTAAAGGAATCATACTCCAATAAAAATGTTTAAAAAAAAAAGAATCTTAAGGTTGGAGACGGGGAAAAGACTTATTTAGCTTAATAAGATTCAGGAGCTCTACTAGCAGAAGGTTAACTTTGCTGTGAAAAAGTTTTTATTTCTGCAATTTTGTTATTACTCCAACTTTTAATGTTTTAATTTTGAAATATTTTCGAACAATTTAAAAGTGGTAATAGTAGTATAAATAACTCTTATCTATCCCTCATCTTCACCCAGGTTCACTAACTATTAATTGTTTGCCATTCATGCTTTCTCTCTCTCTCCTTCTGTCTCGGTCTCTCTTTGTGTCTCTTTATGTCTGTATGTAGATAATGATCTGCCATTTATAGGCATCATTCCTCATTTTCCCTAAACATTTCACATTTCACTGTGTGGTCTTTATGCACAAAAATATCATCTTATGTAATCACAGTATAATTATCAAAATCAGGATACTTAACACTGATACTGTTGTATCATCTATCTGTATTCATATTCAAATTACTGCAATTGTTTCAATAATGTCCATTATAACAACTCTTTTTTCCTGTCCAGGATCTAATCCAGGATCAGATTTTGTATTCAGTTGTCATATTTCTTTGGCTCCTTTAATTTGCACAGTTCCTAAGGCTTACTTTATCTTTCATGATATTGACATTTTGAAGAGTAAAGATCAGGTATTTTGTAGAATGTCCTTCAATTTTGGATTGTCTAAAATTTCCTCCTGATTAGATTTAGGTTATGTATTTTTGGCAGGAATACTACATATGATTTGTTGTGTTTTTACTAGTGCGTTATATTAAGAGGCACATGATGTTGGTTTAATTATTGGTGATGTTGATTTTGATCACTTAGACATGGTGATCCCTGCCAGGTTTCTCCATAGTATCGTTGCTATTTTCTCATTTGCACTTACTAAGTAATATGGGAGAGACTTTTGAAGATATTCGCATGTCCTGTTCCCTTTCGAACTTTCATTCATTAATTTTAGCAACCATTGATATTTTATTTGAATATTGAATACTTAAAATTGCCAAAAAATATTAACTTTTACTCCATCATTCTTCCTATATTTATTAGTTGATAGTCTACCATATGGAGGCACTGTACCTTTCTCTAGCGCTTTCTCTCTCTCTCTCTGCTATCATTATGGACCCATAACTACTTATTTTATTTAAAGGGTTATAATATATTAGTATTGTTGTTTTTGCCATCTTTATTATTATTAATACCAAATTGTGTGTATTATACACACACACACCCCCAATACACACACACAATGGAATATCATTCAGCCTTAAAAAATGATTGAAATATTGACATTTGCAGCAACATGGATGGATGTAGAATTTATCATACTGAATGAAGTAAGTCAGCCAGAGAAAGACAAATATTATATGGTATCACTTATATATGGAATCTAAAAATAATACAAGTGAACTTATTTACAAAACAGAAATAGACTCACAAACATAGAAAACAAATTTATGGTTACCAAAGGGGAAAGGAGGGTAGGATAAATTAGGAGTATGGGATTAACAGATACACACCACTATATATAAAACAGATAAACAACAAGGATTTACTGTACAGCACAGGGAACTATATTCAATATTTTGTAATAGTCTATATGGAAAATAATATATATACATAATTGAATCCCTGCTGTATACCTGAAACTAACATAATATTATAAATCAACTATAGTTCAATAAAAAAGAACATTGACCACTTTTTATAATACCTTTTACAAAAAAAAGTAGCTTCCACTTCCTTTTGACTTATTCTCAACATTCTTTGAGAATTTTCTTACTTTCTGCCACAAAAGGTATTCTAGGTGTGTTTTTCTTTGACTCAGCCTTAGAATAAGATATTTCTTGAAGCCCTCTGTAAAAAGTTTTGATTATATTTCAGTTATGCAGACTATCTTTTCTAAAACTTCTCTTCTTCCTTCCACCACTGTCTCGTTCTTGTTAATTCCTCATTCCCCGTCTTTGTAGTCAAGATAACTGTTTGGTCTACCCTTATGCATGGGTTGAGTGTCATTCTTTTACTCAGCACTACTCTATGATTGGGAGAGTGGGTGTTGGTCCTGGGAGAAGAGAAAGCAAAAGTCATTCTAGTGTATAATTTCATTAGCATTTTATTTGCTTGTCATGTCAAGTGTTATTGGTGTGTTTTTTTTTCCTTCACATTTAAGGTTATTGCATGACTGATAAAATTGCATTCACCTCAGCAATTACATAGAGAGTGGAGAGTGTAGAGAAAAGAACATGGAACTAGAATTCAGGAAATCTAATTTATGGCATAGACTCTATCTAGATATTTGGTGAGTTAGTATGGTTCTATGATTCTGTTTTCTCAACTTTCAAATGGGAATGATTTCCTTTTCCCAGTTATCTGAGAGTACTATAAAAAAGGAATTAAAAAATTTAAGCTGTGAAATATTATCTCTTTGCCTTGAATTTCTTTTTGCCCCTTAAGAAATGAAATTATTTTATAATAGAAAATAAATTAAAATATTATTATCTCAATATATTGTAACACAATGACAGGTTAAGTGCTAATATATTTATAGATGTTGAAACAAACTCAAAGCAAGATTGAGGAATTGTTCTTTTCTTCATAAATATATTTTTAATTAAATGGACAAATTATTGTTATCAGGTTTTTGTTTGCTTCAACAAGCATATTGTAAGGTAATCTGCCATAATGCTAACGTTTCATTGCTTTAGATATGAGGAAGGTTTAGTGATTGTTTAGATTCTACCTTTCACGTAGTAGGGGCGTATAACTGTTTAATTTATTGAATGAATGAAGAAGAAATCGTATCATGATAAAGCTGTCACAATTTTTTCTCATGCAAATAAGAGCCTATTTATAACATTAAGTCCAAATAATTTGAGACTAATGCTTGAGAGGCTGGATATACAAAGGGACTATGGCCAGACCATATATAAAAATAGGTCTCTGATCCACAACGTGTAGAGCAATCAGTCCAGGAAGCAAAACTACAACCACAGCAATTGGTCCCAAATGGTCAGGACTTGGTCAACAACCATCTGTTTCCCTAATTTTTGTCCCCACTTACAACTTAGAACCAAGCAGAGAATGACAGATATATTCCCCTATTTTATCCCCAAAGATGCCCTACTTCTAGTTAGCCCACCTCCAGTTTCCCCATATCAACAGCCTCAATCAGGGCATACCTGAAGACTTCCATTTTTCCCCACTATAAAGTTTTCCCACTCCCCTGCTTGTCTTGGAATCTCTGCCAAGTTCAAATGATGGTGGCTGACTCCCTTGATAGAGCAAGCTCTGAATTAATAATGTTTGCTTGTTCTCATCTGGGTGGTCTTTGTCTATATCCATGTGACTGTCTTCTTTTTTTTGACAGATCTCTTGGTGACTTCCCACATGACCTGCATTAAAAATGTCTACAAGAAATTTGAGTTCATAATTATAGTGTCAAGTTCTTTGTATCTAGCCTTTTACTGTATTCACTAATGAAAGATTTGCCAAGAATTTGCCCTGTTTAAAAATATAATTAAGAGTAAATATGGAGATAATCAGTATTTCTGGTAAATATGGAGATAATCAGTAATTGGCACTGTGCTTTCCTATGAAAACAAATTATTTCTCTTTAAATGGTTGTACAGGGGTGAGGGTCAGAATATGCACATATACTCAAACATAAAGCCACCTTTTCTCTTTTCTGTGACCTTGAAAACTAGCCATGTCCTAAAATCATATACAGTTGCTTCTTGAACAACACAGGGGTTAATCTAGGTAAAACTTATAGTAGGCTAACTGGCCGTCTGTATTTAGGGTTCCCTTCACATCTGCAGATTCAACTAACCACTGACCCTGTAATACTGTAGTATTTACTATAGAAAAATATCCGCATAGACGTGGACCCACACAGTTCAAACCCATGTTGTTCAAGGGTCAAATGTAATGCATTTTTTAAAAAATTAATTTTATTTTTATTTATTTTTGTCTGTGTTGGGTCTTTGTTGCTGCGCGCAGGCTTTCTCTAGTTGCCGCGAGCAGGGGCTACTCTTCGTTGCAGTGCGCGGGCTTCTCATTGCAGTGGTTTCTCTTGTTGCAGAGCATGGGCTCTAGAGCACAGGCTCAGTAGTTGTGGTGCACGGGCTTAGTTGCTCCATGGCATGTGGGATCTTCCCGGACCAAGGTTTGAACCCGTGTTCCCTGCATTGGCAGGCGGATTCTTAACCACTGCGCCACCAGGGAAGCCCTGTAATGCATTTTAAACTCACCTAAGTTGTTGTATTCTGAAAGATGGATGACCAATTTAAGTGATAAGTCTTCTGATAAACAGTTATCTCTGGACTCAGATATTGGCGCATATAGGTAGTTTTCTTTTATGAATACTTAGATTCTCTAAGCACAGGTGTTCATAGCAATCATGGACAAATACTACTCTTTGGCCACTGGGATCTAGCTGCTAGAAAACAAAAGACAAACCAACCCATAGTTCACAATTTCTAGCAAATCACTAAGCATTGTCACATAATCTTTCTGGAAAGAGTTGTCAGCAGTTAAGAAGGTCCCAGCAAATCCATTCTTCTTGTTCACTATTCCATGATAACCTATTACCATGCCCTATCTCTACTTCATCTATTCAAATACTACCATCTTTCAAGATAAAACTAGATTCCCATTTACTTAATGAAATATTACAAAATCCCATTTGAGCTCAGTGTTAGTTTTCTCTTTTCAAAATCTATAGCCCTTATAACCTATGCCAAATAGCATTCCTATAATCCATTATTGGGCCAAATACTTCTTCAAGGCAAGGGCAATGTCTTGGTTTGTCTTTGGATCTCCCATGGAATATTTTACCACTGTCTCCCCGCACGTGTGTTGAGTTGAATGGAAATTTGTTGGGTTTAACTCTGGCTTATCCTTCTCTATGCTTCACAGTGCCTAGGGTGATTATTAATGCAGGCCAAGTACTCACTAAAAAGGTCTTTTGGCTAATTATTAGTTAATGCCCCTTTCTTAGTCATAGCCTAGGGACTAAGAAAATTTGATAGGTAAAAATTATCACATAGTGACATTCGTAATATGTATGTTGCTATTTATGTGTGTATTTTGACTCTGAGTGTCAGTTCCTAGTATTTACTCCTCATGTTTCTTGGTGGGAGAAGGAATAAAGGAAGGAGAAGGAATAAAGTCAAATGAACTGAGAACCTATCTGCTGACTCTAAGGATCTCATCTTATAGGTTGTTCCCTCTGTTTTGCTCCATTAAACACCATCTTTCCCATCTGTTCCCTAGAGACATAATCAGTGACTTCTAGATTGTTAGGGATAGTCATATTTTCATGGAAGATTACTGGTAAGGGTCATGTACATGTATATTAATTTCTTTCCTTGTTCTCCACTTTTCTAGGGGGAAGTAATTGTTTATTTGCAATTTTCATCATTATCATTTGTCTTAATATGAGAGATTTAAAAACAATTTTATGTTTTGGGGGAAGATTGGTCATAAGAAGCTAAGGAATCCACATTTACTGAATGTCTAATACATGCCAGTCATTGTGTTTTCTTATCTCACAGAATTCTTGTGATGGTCTTGTGAGGTGGGATTTAATATCTACTTTTTAAAGTTGAGAAAATTGATACTCAGAGAGGTTAAACTATACGAAATAGGGTGCTTTCTTTCATTTATTGTGCTTGGTTAGATTGCACACATCTTTTAATTAAGAGATAATCAATTGCTATGAGTATGTTTATATGTAAATAAATGTGTGTACATGAAGACTTAGAAATACATGTATTATACAGAATTTCCCTTTTATGAGTTTAATGTTCAAATCAAACAAACAGATATTTCTTACTAAATCTCCCAGGCCTAATGAAGAAAAAAATCAAGAAAATTATTTCCCTGCTTTTCCTTGAGGGCACTAGTAATCCCTTCTCCAGTGATAACTAATTCAACTTTGAACAGCACTGCACAGATCATTATCACACACAAACACACACGCTAACACACACTACAAAATCAGGCATTTAAATAACATGACAGGTTATAACTTCACTAACATATTAGACACAATTCCTCACCAACTCTCCTTAACAAGACACTAAAAGGATTTTAGTGTTAAGTGGGCCACTACCCACAAACTCAAAAGATATACTGCTTACACATGCCAGAAGAGGCAAGAAACATATTTTATTGGAAACCTGGCTTACTTATACAGGGTGATGTTTTTCAAATGTAAAGAAATCCCAAACCATAAGTGAGTAAAGGAGAAAAAAATGAAAAGTCTTTGTATTCTAATTCTTAAATTATTTCCGTATTAGGTGTTGCTATTTCATTATTCTTTATTGCATACATTATTTCTCTCTTTCATCTGGTCTCCTTATAATGTCAGGTAAAGGCAAGGTCTATTTATTAATTTTTTTGCTTTCCATGCAGGGATGTATAGGAGCTGTGGAGCAAAACATAAATGAAAGAGAATCTATGGCCCCTTCCCTTTATGAGTTGATAACCATTACAGGGCAATAAAGCTTGCTATATAGAGGCTGTGTAAAGTGAAAAATTGAGTAAAAATTCATTGCTATAGAAATCCAGAAGTGGGAAAGTATGAAGTAGAAGACAAGGGAGGGATTTAATAGAAGGCCACAGAAGTGAAATATAATGTAGTGCCTATGATCGTGGAGTCTTGAAGAGCCCAACTCACTTGACTCATGAGTCTGTTGTATATTAGTTGTGCCACTGTGATCAAGTTCCTGAAGTTAGGTAATGCTCCCTCTCTTCAGGTACAATGAGGATTCTAATAGTATTACCTCCTAAGGTTGTTAAAAAGATGAAATAAGACAGTGCATTAGAAATGCTTTATTTATGGCATGTAGCAAAGTTTCAGTAGGCGTAATCTATTATTGTTATTGTATATGTTAAGTGAATAGAACTTGAAATAGACTTTGAAGTTGACATTAGATTTACACTAGATTGCATTAGATTTGGTGGAAAGAAAAGGGCAGGCAGTCATGGTTTCAATACAGTTTAAGTCTGGTGTTGGTAGGGAACGCTAAATGTGAAAGACAGTTAAAAATAATAACTTATCTTGATATGGCCCTTTACAGTTTGCAAAATAATTTTTATTGACATCATGGCATTGTAGTCTTCCAAAAATTTTGTGAAGGAAGAACTATTGCCTCCAGTTTAGAAATTGGGAAACTGAATCACAGAGAAGCTTAGTCCTATGTCTAGGGCGACAGTGTGAATTCATACCCTGGCCTGGCACTCTTTCTTTCAACTGAACTGCAATTTGCTCAGTGAACAGTCTGGAGTTTAGTGTTTAGAGATAAGGGTAAGTACGTGATGGTTTGATTGCCAAGGATGAAGTATTTACATTTGCTTTATTTCTTTATTTAAAATTTTTATTTTATATTGGAGTATATTTGATTAACAATGTTGTGTTAGTTTCAGGTGTACAGCAAAGTGATTTGGTTATACATATACATATATCTATTCTTTAAAAAGCAATTTAGAGTTAAACTAAGTTGAAAGATGACATTAGGAAGATGGATTAAAACTTTGGTTATGTATGCAGTGATGAAAACCATGAGAAACTGAGAATACTGTCCTACTCCGTATTCTTCATTCTGCAGGATCTCTAGAGGAGAAGCTCAGAAATGCTTTGTTGAGTAAAAGGACATTTGATATCAGTGAAATGGATAGTGGGCTATTAAAATAATCTGATATGAAATGGATAGGAGGGTACCATTGGGAACAAAGATAGATGGAATCCAAATGAAAAGTTAGATGACGAGCAGGAAAAGAAAGAGACAAGGAGAATTCAGGGGTTATTAGATGATAAATATCAATTGAACACGTCCTAGAGAGTTATGTTCCCAATTTCCAAGTAATGAGCAGAGTATTTTTTGCTTTGAAGGGACTAGATCACTGAGTTAGGAAATGTATGTTCCAGAATGTGTTTTTCCTTGGCTCTGCTTCTTTAGTGAGGGGAAGTGAGTGGAAGAGGTAAATCTCAAGCTGGGTATCTTCAGGTAAAGTGTGGGAATCCTCCCTCCCACATCACTGTCAACTCACTTGGTGTTCAGGAACCCATTTGTCCCCACCTTCCCTCACCCTCCGTTTATGGGCATGGCCTAAATGGGGTATGGCCGATAGGCAATGAGCCTGGAGTCAGGAACACAGAGGAAGAGTCACAGGAAGGGAAGGATACCCCCACAGCTCCTACTTAGGTAGAGACCAAGTGAGCCTGAACGTAACTGGCTTAATTGGTGGTCACTTACTCAGCTCCCATGTGACTCTCAGATGCTGGTACAAATGGTACCCATTTGGCAGGAGGCCTGGTGCTCAGCAGACTCTGTCTCTGGCCTTGGTCTCTCAGATCTAGACTCCTCTGTAGAGCCCATGCAACCCTCCTTAAATCCTTTCCCTCCCCTTCCTCTCCTTCATTCCAACCTGCTCCTGCAAGGACACCTTGAAAAATGTCTCTAATCGGGGAGGAAATTCTGGCTCTCATTCATCATGATTTTTATTATTTTAGGTCATTTATAACAGTCTGAATTAAATGTATTCTCTAGCAGTTCTCATTTAAAAATTTCTGAGGGGCTTCCCTGGTGGCGCAGTGGTTGAGAATCTGCCTGCTAATGCAGGGGACACGGGTTCGAGCCCTGGTCTGGGAAGATCCCACATGCCGCGGAGTGGCTGGGCCTGTGAGCCACAATTACTGAGCCTGCGCGTCTGGAGCCTGTGCCCCGCAACGGGAGGGGCCGCAATAGTGAAAGGCCCGCGCACCGCGATGAAGAGTGGCCCCCGCTTGCCGCAACTGGAGAAAGCCCTCGCACGAACCGAAGACCCAACACAGCCAAAAATAAATAAATAAATAAATAAATAAAGTAGCTATAAAAAAAAAAAAAAATTTCTGAAAGGAGAATGCCTTCAAATGGGAAAAATGTCAGACTTATGATTATATAGGGGATATTATCATGTTTCCCACAAATGTTGGGGAAATATATAATCATAGGGGCTACAGAACTTTATTATGAGAAATATAATTAAAATTATCTAGTGCAATAGTTGTCCTTTCTCTGTATGTGGAAAGGGGTTGCTGATTTGAAAATAAAATAGACATCAAGCATTGCCCCATGCTTGCTTTATATAACACTGAGGTTTTAAATAATACATCACTTTATTTAAAATCTATTTACATGGTAATTGCCACTGTATAATGTATGAAAGATCACTTCACTGAGTTTAAATCTGGTTTACAATGTGGGCTTGACATATATTTTATTATTTTAAAAAATCCTCTTAAATTACCCTTTGTGTATTTCTAAAATATAAGTAGCTATTTTTAGAAAAATAATCATGAACTCTAGCTGTTGCTAACCTGTTTTGTGATCCTTTGCTTTCTAGATTCGGTTGCCTCTTTGAAATGCCATTCTGCTTCTTTAAAAAGTTAGGCAGGGCTTCCCTGGTGGCGCAGTGGTTAAGAATCTGCCTGCCAATGAAGGGGACATGGGTTTGAGCCCTGGTCCGGGAAGATCCCACATGCCGCAAAGCAACTAAGCCCGTGCACCACAACTACTGAGCCTATGCTCTAGAGCCCATGAGCCACAACTGCTGAGCCCACATGCCACAACTACTGAAGCCCGCACGACTAGAGCCCGTGCTCTGCAACAGGAGAAGCCACCACAATAAGAAGCCTGCATACCGCAAGGAAGAGTAGCCCCCGCTCGCCGCAACTAAAGAAAGCCCGTGTGCAGCAACGAAGGCCCAAAGCAGCCAAAAATAAATGAATAAATAAATAAATTTAAAAAAAGGTAGGCAGCAACAGATTTAAATACCACCTAAGAGACTGTTATTTTTTAAAATCCTATTTCTAATTTCTTACATGATAAAGCAAACATAAAAGTCCTGTTTTGTACATGTTATTATATATACAAAAAAGCAATTGCTCCAAAGATTTTTTTTAACATCGTTAATTAGTTCTTCATTACTAGGCCCTGGCACCCCGAGAATGGGGGTCCATTGATGGTTGCTCGGGGTTCAGTGCATTTATCTGTCTCCCCACATTGCTCTCTATTTTTCCCCCTCTCCTCTAGCCTTGCTCCTTTAGAACTACCAACCCCCTTTAGTATGAGGTTCTTTTCTATTTATCTGTTGCTGTCACTGTTGCTAGCTGTCAACCGTCCTGTGATCTGCACAGAGACCTAGCACATAGTAAGGACTAAATTAATATCTGTTCAATAATTTCATCACTATGATTGGCAGTCAGGAAGAGAGGATTTTGCCCTGATTGTGTTAACAGGAAAATTGAGAAATTTATCTGTTATGGGGAGGACCTAGTGGTTAACTCAGCTGAACCAATAATGATGTCACTCTTTTGTATTGGGGTTTCCAGATTGCCTTATTTTACCCTGAAAGATGCAGTCCATGGACCTCTTTTAATTTCAGTCTGCACTCACATCTTAGGTGATCTCATCTGGACTCCTGACTTTAAATATGCAGATGATTCCCAAATTTACAGCTCTTCCTAGAGCACTCTCTAAACTTTACTCTCGTGTCCAGTAGTCCTTCCCGCATCTCCACTTGGCTATCTAAAAGGCATCAAGGTGAAATTCATGACATAATAGAAAAGATATGACTATAAAGGCTATAATCTTAATTGAAAATTTAACATATGTAGACAATAAAAGGGTTAATTCCATTGCAACCAAATGATCATTTTCTGGTGCAGATAGAGTGATGGAAGTTTAGTGAATTTATCGTTAGATACTATGTGTCTGAAAATGGCAGAGAAATGAACTTAAACTTGTTTAAAAATAAGAATTTTTATTGGCCCATGTAACTGGAAGTATAGAAGTTGGGTCAATTTACTACAGAAAGCAGCAGAGCTCTAGATCTGTTTCTGTGTGTGTGCATGTTTGCGTGCATGCGTTTGTGTGTGTGTGTGTGTGTGTGTGTGTTTTAGCTTTGCCTTATAGTATATGTGAGCTTTGTGCTTGTTTAGCTTCCCTCATGATGGTAGGATGGCTGCCAGCAGCCCCTGGGGTAATATAGTTTCATGTTCATACCCACCAGATGAGAGAGAGAGACAGACAGAGAGAGACAGAGATAGACAGAGAGTGGCTTTCCGTGGCTCTCTCTTAAGAGTGAGTAGTTTTTTTCCCAGGAATGCCCTAGCAAGGTTTTTCTCATGTCAGTGACCCATACTAGCTTAAGTCAGCCCACATCTGAATTTGTTCAGTCATCAGCCCTCTCCTGTGTAGCCGATGTCCCCCTGGGTAAGCTAATTCCAGCCCTGTTTCCTGAGGTGGGTTTATATTTGTCTGAGCCAATTGGGCAACATCCATTCCTTTGCCCGTAAGTAGGTTCTGAAATCCAGGCTTAAGACAATTAGCATGTAACATCATCCTAGAAACCAGGGACACAGTTCATCATTACAAAAGAAAGGACATATGTTCCATGCTTTGCAGGAAGTAAAAAATGCCTGGAAGTGAATGCCTGGAAGAGAATGAGAAGGCCCATTACCGGGTTCGCTGTCAGAAGCCATTCTGTAATCCAGAGGCAAGCTAGCCAGTGAGCAAAGCTGATCCCGTCAGGAGTGCATTGCTAGTATACTTGCTGGGAAATTATGTCAGAGCCATTCACTGATCCAGATTTTCTGGGGCCTAAACATTAAGCAATTTATGTGGGGGAGAGTTGATCTCATCAAGAAAATTAATATAAAAACTGTATACAGAAGTAGCCGAAGGGCTTTAAAAGGGGCCCATGCAAGTGACAGCCTCTAAAATTTAAGCTTGATTAACTTCTCAGTGAATCCACCTCTCAGGGTAACACTGTTGAAGGTCTTATTTTCCACCTCTCAAACTCTGGACTTCAGGTAGTGGAGTAAATAAATTCCATATTGTTGCTAACAGATGAAATCACCCCAACTGATGCAAAGATATGCATGAGAATAGAGTGTTCAGAAGTGACTCTTACACACATTGTTTCCTAGTGTTACAGAAAAGTGGTATATTATACCTATTATTCTTAATTTTCTAAGAAATACATAATGATAAATTTCAGTACCTTGGTTCCAGCATTTTTGGTCAATGGTTGTTCAGCAGTTAGTTGTGATTTTGGTGTTTCCGTAAGAAGTGGTGAACTCACATCCTTCTACTCCGCCATCTTGCCTCCTCTCAAATTTCAGTATCTTGGAAGTAATTGCCTTTTAGCAGTAATACTTACAGTATTTAAAAAATAGTTTAATTGAGTACCAATTAACTAATTTATCAATTTACTTCTTGGACAAGTAAAAGCTGGTCTACTTGAAGTCTTAGAATTCCTATCATATCTCCCTTTGTTGTCCTAGGGAAATTCTGTGCTACCCTAAATATTCTTTGAGCACAAATTGCAAATGACCAACCTTGCCGGTGCTTGCATTGTACAGATAAGGAGCCCGAAGTCTTGAGATGTGAGTAGATATGTCTCATAACTCTTCACCAACAGACGTATGAGGAAGCCAAACTTTATGACTCTCCAATTATCCTTTCACTATTCAGCATTGCCTCTTTGATGTAGTTATTTTCCTATCAATTTTTTTTCACACAAAGAAACCAGATGATTTCTTTCACACAGAACCATTTGGAAGTGAGTGATCTAGAGCTATCTGGGAGGTTCTGTCATCCTTGATGTGTTGCGTCCAAGTACACTCTGGTCATTGCCATCTTCCTGACAATGGGAATAGGGAAAATAAGTCCAGAAGCAGCTTCACTTTTATTTACTTTTTCCATTGTTTATTCTTTTAATGGCTAACAATTCCATGCAATAATTCCTTACAGCATCTTTTTGTCTGTGCTTTTTATTGTGGTAAGAATATTTAACATGAGATCTACCCTCTTAAATTTTTAAGTGTTCAATACAGTATTGTTAATTGTAGGCACTACGTTGTATAACAGATCTCTAGAACTTAATCATCTTGTATAACTGACACTTCATACCTGTTGAAGAACAACTCCCCATTTGCCCCTCCCCTCAGCCCCTGGCAAGCACCATTCTACTCTCTGCTTCTATGAGTTTGACTTTTAAAGATATCCCATGTGAGTGGAATCATGCAGTATTTGTCCTTCTGTGACAGGCTTATTTCACTTAACACAGTGTCCTCCTGGTTCATATGTTTTCCCATATGGCAGGATTTCCTTCTTTTTTTAAGGCTGAATAATGTTATATATCTCTCTGTACATCACATTTTCTTCATTTATCCATTGATGAACACTTAGCTTGTTTCCATTTATTGGTTATTGTGAATAATGCTGCAATGAACATGGGAGTGCAGATTTCTCTTTGAGATCCTGATTTCAATTCTTTTGGATATATACCCAGAAATAGGATCTCTGGATCATATGGTATTTCTATTTTGAAATTCTTTTAATTCGCGAAAGCCATTCGTTGAGTTTACTAATGTAATTAATCTAACACAAATGGTGTTAAAAATGATTCTCTTTTGCGTTTCGTTTGAATCAGAATCCAAATAAAGTGCACACATTGTGATTAGTTAGTCTTTCTAGGTTCTCCCCACTTCTCTTTTTTTTTCCCTTGTATTTTATTTTTTAAAAGAGAATTTGGAATTGCTTTTTTTTCTTTCAGTTTTATTGAATATAATTGACATACAGCACTGTATAAGTCTAAGGTATATAGCATAATGACTTACATACATTGTAAAATGATTATCTTTTCAAAAATTTTTAAATGAACCTCCATACTGTTTTCCATAGAGGCTATACCATTTTACATTCCCACAATAGTGTACAAAGTTTCCAATTTCTCCACATCCTTGCCAACACTTATTTTTTGCTTTTGTTTTTGTTAAAAGCTTTACTAACAGGTGTGAAGTGATATCTCATTGTGTGTTTTTTTTTTAATTTATTTGGCTGCGTTGCGTCTTAGTTGCGTTGTGGCACGCAGGATCTTCATTGCCTCGTGGGTGATCTTCCTTGCGGCATGCAGGATCTTTTTTAGTTGAGGCATGTGGGATCTTTAGTTGCGGCATGCAAACTCTTAGTTGCAACATGTGGGGTCTAGTTTCCTGACCAGGGATTGAACCGGGGCCCCCTGCATTGGGAATGTGGAGTCTTAGCCACTGGACAACCAGGGAAATCCCTCATTGTGGTTTTGATTTGTATTTCTTTTCCTAAATGAATGGTTATTTCCATTACTTAAAAAATCTTTTTTTCCCATTTATAAAAAGCACAACTTAAAGAAAAGTCTTGAGTTTACATGTACTAGAATAGTATTCATTACTCTTTGTAAAATAATAATAACAAAAACAAAATTATGAAATTCATTAGAACTAAATATATAATAGTTTTCCCCAGGGTAGAAGGATGATAATGTGGGCTCTCTTTGTATCTATAATCTAGCTTCAACATAGGTGATATTAAATCTGAACAACAGCAAATAACACTTTTTAAAGGTTATGTCAATCATATCCATGAACTAAAATGAAATATACAACTGAGAACTTTCAGAGTTAGCTTGTTCATTATGTTTCATCTTTATTTTTATGATGTGGAGTTGGAGCTTTTATTTCTGAATTAATTCCTAAATTTGCTTCCTGGGTTGATATCCGGCACTCAGTGGATAAAGAAGAGGCGTGATGGGATGGTCTGTAAGAATGCTGAAAATATAGCTTTTTATAGATGAGTAATTTGAGGCAAAGAGAAGCAAAATGACTTACTTGCCTGTGATAAAACAATGACTCAGGTTCCTAGCAGGAATAGAACATGAGCTCTGTACTTAAGGCTGCTCAATTTTACTCCAAGAAATTATTCTTTTCCCTGTAGTTTCTTTAGTAATGTGCAATATACATTGACACTTGAGTGAGAGAATTTATTTTTTGATTTTGTTCCTCTTCTGTATGTATTTCACTGCCTAATTATCATGTAAAGATTGTTCTTCAAGATTCTACCCACCTTCATTTCTGTCTTAAGAGCTGCTAATTTCCTAAGTTTGCTTTGACATGTGAGAAGTTTTCGCTGCATTTTTGCTTCTGTAATCACTTTTCTTTGTCAACCTTATGATCCTATATATAAACCAACATAAATATGGTCCATAACTGCAGACTGAAAGCTTTACATCCCTTCCCCGTTTTGTCATTCATTGCTGTTTTTAAAAATAATTTAGTAGGGGGACTTCCCTGGTGGTCTAGTGGCTAAGACTCTTGCTCCCAATGCACGGGGCCCAGGTTCGATCCCTGGTCAGGGAACTAGATCCTGCATGCCGCAACTAAAGATCCCACATGCCACAACTAAGACCCGGCACAGCCTAAATAAATAAATAAATATTAAAAAAATAATTTGGTAAAGTTCTATTTACATTTGTGGGGTTATCGATCTTGTTTTCTGATTCCTTTTCCTTTCAGTTACACAATGACAATTATAGGTTAAGGGACACAAAATGGTGTTTAACAGTTCCATCCTTGTCATTTTCAAAGTATTTTAAAACTTCCATTTTGGGGGCATGAATATACATTTTCATGATTCACTGGAAACTATAGTGTTACATTAAGAGAAATGCAAAGCAGGGAACACAATCTCTAAAATTATCATTATCAGAATAACTGTTTCTAAAAACCTGTTTTAAAAAAATTCTCCAAAATTAGACTTTTTATTTTGTGGGTGAAAGGGAAAATACATACTTTGCATCAAAAACCTACAAAATCCCAAGTTTAGGAAATGACAGTGCTGTCGCTTAATAATGCCTATTTCACAATGTCCATGTGATGGTCAAATGATGTAAAATTTAAAAGGATCCAGTATAGAGCATGCGACACATGGTAGCTACCCAGTAAATAATCGTTGTTTTCCCCCTTCCCTTTTTCTGCCCTTGTTCAGGAAGGTTGTAGAGAAATTTACTTTTTCTGGTTATAAAAGCAATTTATGTTCATAAACTTTGGAATACAGAAAAGCTTAAGAAAATATTAAAATTCATACACTCATCCCAACTGGAGACAAAAACTTGTAATAACTTTGTATCCTCTCCATCTTTTATGCATACACAAGTATTTCCATATTTTCATAATATTATGACCGCTTTTTTTTCAGTTCTAATTTGCACAATATAAGTTTTTAAAGGATCAAGATTTAGGTTGATACTGAATTTCACAAGAAAAATGCTAGGTGAAAGGAGACAATGTAAAGTTCAAGAAAAAAACTGGACCTAGAATTTTACCTCCACTGAAATATATAAATATGAAAGTATAAAAAAATTTCTTGGGATTAAAATGTTCATAACACTTATTACTCAAACACACTCTATTTTTTTTTTGCTGGAGGTTTGCTTACTGTTTTTATGTAACTTGATAACCTAAGCAGCAGTATTTTATTCCTGTTTTTTTAAAATTTTATTCTATTTTTTATACAGCAGGTTCTTATTAGTTATCTATTTATACATATTGGTGTATATATGTCCATCCCAATCTCCCAGTTCATCCCAGCACCACCACCCCCCTCCACTTTCCCCCCTTGGTGTCCGTACATTTGTTCTCTATATCTGTGTCTCTATTTCTGCCTTGCAAACTGGTTCATCTGTACCATTTTTCTAGATTCCATATATATGCGTTAATCTATGATATTTGCTTTTCTCTTTCTGACTTACTTCACTCTGTATGACAGTCTCTAGGTCCATTCACGTCTCTACAAATGACCCAATTTTGTTCCTTTTTATGGCTGAGTAATATTCCATTGTATATATGTACCACATCTTCTTTATCCATTCATCTGTCGGTGGGCATTTAGGTTGCTTCCATGACCTGGCTATTGTAAATAGTGCTGCAATGAACATTGGGGCAGACACACTATTTCAAAGCACTCCTGGAGGAAGCATTTCAGTGAAAAAAGAAATGACCAATAAGATTGGAAGTGAATATCTTATTATGGTTTACTGTTGTCTGCAAATAATGATTTTAAAACTGTATTTCTCAAACATCTGGAAACAAAACTCAACCCCAGCAGTTCTCACATATATTGGTCACAGGATCTATCCACATTCTTACAAATTGTTAAGAATGCCCAAAGAACTTTTGTTTATCTTGATTATATCTGTCAATATTTACCATGTTAAAAACTGAAACAGAAAATTTTAAACTTTGTTAAAAATAACACTAATGAGCCCATTGCAAGTTAACGTAAATGACATATCTTTTATGAAAAAAATTCTAAAACAAAAACAATTTGGGACTGGCTTTGTTCTATGTTTTTGCAACTCTTCAGTGTCTAGAGTAATAGGAAACAGCTAGATTCTCACCTGTAGTTCTGCGCTCAATATGTTGTGATACAATATGTCACGCGGCCTCTGCAAAATCTACCACAAAATCTACTGTATACTCATGAAAGAAGCGGAGTGAAAAAGGCATATGAATACTTTGTGCTATTGTAAAAATAATTTTAACGTTGCAGATGTTTTTGAAAGCAACTTGGGAACCCCCAAAAGACTGTAGACCACACTTTGGAAACTGCTGTCCTGAATGATGCTAATGTTGTGAGTAAGGGTGCCAAGGTAGGAGAAAAGAGCAGAGGGAGGAGAGACTGTGCTTAGCTACTTGTTTTGTCTATAGGAGGGAAGCCCTAGATATTGAGAAACTTTAGAGATGTATTGGTAAAAACAAGCATAAATATTAAATTTAATAATGTAGTGTAATTATCTGATGAACAAAAATATAATATTCCAACTTCAATCCAGAAAATAATTTGGTGTGTCCAATGAAAGATAAAAAAGAAGGCTGTTCTATGTTAAAAAAATGACTTTTAAATTAAAAATATAAAATAAGATGCAGAAATGAATCCTAATGTAATAACAGATTACAGCATATATAAATATGTTAAATTCATGTGCAGATATAGAGACTATCCAAGTCTAGCTAATTATTAAAATAAAATGGGAGAAAAAATATATACCAGATATACATGAAGAAAGGCAAGCTGGAGAGGCAATTTTAACGTCAAAAGAGATTTTTAAGTTGAACACACTACATGTTTGTAAAAAAAATAAAAATAAAAAGTAAAAAAAAGACATAACTGAAAAAGATATAACAGTCTTGAACATCTTTACATGGACAATAGTGTCAAAATATGTAGAACTTCAACTGACAGAACTAAACAAAGAAATGCAGAAATCAACTATTGTGATTATAGATTTTATTACACAGTGATAGATTAAGTAAGCAATAAAGGATAATTGAATAATATGATTATTAAGCCTGGACTAAAATATATATACATGGAGAGAATTTTACTCTCAACAAACACAGAATACATGTTCTTTTTAAGCACACATGGAACATTTACAAAATTCAACTATGTTCTAGGCTTCAAAAGAAGCCTCAGTTAATCTCCAGGACTCTGTATATTCAGAGACAATGTTCTCTGACTGTAATACAATGAACTTTTAAAAGTGTGACAAAATTATAGTTTAAAACAGCCTATAAATTTGTAATTTTTTAAGAAAAGCTACTATATAACTCCTTTAGTAAAGAAGAAATTTGGTAAACTATAAAATACTTATAGCTGAATGACAGTAGTGACAATGAAAGCACATGGGGAAAGTGTGTGGAATGCAGTAGTGTAGAGAAATTTTATATATTTAAAGGTATTTATCAGAAAACACAACGATTTTAATGAATGATCTAAGTTTTCAACTCAAGAGTCTAAAAAAGGAATTTAAAAAATTATAAGAAAGAAATAATAAAAATAAAGGCAGAAATGAATGAATTTCCGAAACAAAAACCAGTGAAAATGATAATAAAACCCAAAAAGCTGGCTCTCTGGAATGACTAATAAGATAGATGTCTTAAATGAGATTAATAAAAATAAACAAATATGTAAATAAGCAAATATAAAATAAATTGGAAAAGAACTGCAGTGATAAAAGACAATAAAATCATTTTTAAATGTTATAAACAACCATAAGCAAATATATTTGAAAATCTAATGAAATGTAGAAAATGTGCATGGACCAAAAGTTCATGGTGAAATGAAAATATTTATCTATTTTTCCCCTTATATTCACTCATAACCCCTCTTCCCCAAAGGCTCAGATCCAGATGACTTTACTCATGAGTTCTACCAAACTTTCAAGAAATATATAATCTTATTTCACAAAATACAAAGAAAGAGAAAACACTGCCCAATTCACAAAAAAAGCATGTTACTAAAATTAAAATTATTGACTGATTTCAGTTAGAGACACATTTTGAAAAATCCTAAACAAAACATTGACATCTGAATCTAACAGTGGTTTTTAAAAAGTCTCATAATTCAGTAGAGATTGTATCTGCAATAAAATGTGGTTCAATATCAGAAAACTCTCATACATATTAAACACCTTTTGAACTAAAGAAAAAAAGTCATGCAATTTCAATATATGCAGGCAAAGCATTTGCTAAATCCAATACATTTTTATAAAAAAATATAAAATGAGAAATCGCAGGGTATTTCTTAATTAGATAATAGCTAATGAATAGTAACCCAAAGAAATCAACGGCCAATATTACACTTCATTTACAAAGGTAAGATGCACCCCACTCCATGGTGATCATTAAGATAAGCGTACCACATAAAGTTTTAGAGTTAACCTGGAGCCTCTGGCAAACTGAATAAGGCAAAAATTATATAAAGATTTGAAAGAGATAAAGTTGTCACTTTTCTCAAATAATATGGATAAAGCAGTCCTGTAAAACAACATCCAACTAGAAAATATAATCAAAGCCAGGATACATGAGCAGCAAGATCCAAAATGTAACTAGCAATTAATTTAACCAAGAATTCACAGGACATTTATAGAGAAAATTTTAGACCTCTCTTAAATAGAGTATAAAAGCAGGCATGAATAAATGGAAAGATATACTAGGTTAATGAATGATAAAATAGCATTGTAAAAGCTAGATTAATATTTTTTAAATTAACATTTTATGGCATGCCATTCAAAATCCAAGTAGAGACTTTTGGAGAATGTGACAGATTGATTCTGTTCTTTTGTGGAAGTGTAATGAAAAATCAAAGCAATTTTGAGAAAAGAATGGTAAAGAGATGAGATTTACCTTTCCAGAAATTAAATCATATTACACAGCTGTATTAAACAGTCACAAAGAATTACTGGATTACTGGAACAAACTGCACTTGGTCATAATATATTATTCTTCTTACACACTCATTTATTTGACATATTACTATTTTCTTCAGAATTTTAGCATTTGTATTCTATATTTTTGGCACCATCTTTAAAAGATTTTGCTATCAAAGTTATACAGTTCTAATAAATTGAATTTGAGATTTTTTTCCCTAAAAATTGGAAAATTTTAAAAAATACTGAAGTGAGCTTTCCTTCAGAAGTTTAGAACCCAGTTGTAAAATTAACTTGTCTTGATGTCCTTTTTAATGGTAGATTTTAAATTATATTTTTATTAATGTTGACAGTAATAAGTCTAAGTATTTGACTTTATATTTTGTTAGCTTTATATAGGAATTATATAGGAATTATATCATGTAATTCCTCTAGATTTTCAAATTTGGTGCCATAGAAGTACACGTGTTATAAAATTATCATTATTTTAATCACTCATCTATATTTGTTATGTCACCACTCTTATTCTTAAATTTACATTTTCTATGTTTTCCTTATTCAGACTTGTAAGACAAAGAAAATCTTTGTAAAGATTTTGCTTTTTTGAATTCTTTTATCCTTAACTATTTTTTTTACCATCTTTATTGGAGTATAATTGCTTTACAATGTTGTGTTAGTTTCTGCTGTATAACAAAGTGAATCAGCACATATATACAATGGAATATTACTCAGCCATAAAAAGAAATGAAACTGAGTTATTTGTAATGAGGTGGATGGACCTAGAGTCTGTCATACAAAGTAAAGTAAGTCAGAAAGAGAAATACAAATTTATCCTTAATTTTTATTTATTTATTTTTAATAAATTTAAGTTCTTAACTATATTTTATCTATATTAATTTCCTTTTTCTAGTTCCTTGTGTTTACTTTCTGTTGGTTTTTTTTTTAATTTAACATCTTTATTGGAGTATAATTGCTTTACATTGTGTTAGTTTCTGCTGTATAACAAAGTGATTCAGCTATACGTATACATATATCTCCATATCCCCTCCCTCTTGCGTCTCCCTCCCACCCTACATATCCCACCCCTCTAGGTGGTCACTAGACACCAAGCTGATCTCCCTGTGCTATGCAGCTGCTTTCCACTAGCTATCTATTTTACATTTGGTAGTGTATATATGTCAATGCTACTCTCTCACTTTGCCCCAGCTTACCTTTTGCCCTCCCCGTGTCCTCAAGTCCATTCTCTACGTCTGAGTCTTTATTCCTGTACTGCCCCTATGTTCATTAGAACCATTTTTTTTTTTAGAGTCCATATATATGTATGGAATTTGTTTTTCTTCCTTTCTGTTTTTTAATTTCTTTCCGTGAGTATTAATAGTCCTTTAGACATTATTGTTCAGTAATAATGGAATATTATTGAAATTTAATAATAATGAAAGCATTTAAGGATATTAAGGATATATATTATGTATACATATATTTACATATGTATACATATACACATAGAGATAGAGAGTACAATTTTTGATGACTCCCATTTATTTTTATATGGAGTGTTCTTCTTTTCTTTGCCTTTTAGATAGCTTTTTAATTTCTGGTTTTGCTTTCCATTTTTTCTTAAATTCCAAGTATTTATTTTGGTCACCTTCTGATTTATTTCTAATTTTACTGGATCATCAACAGTGAATATTTATACTATGAGGCTTTCAATGTTAAGTGTCAGAGATTTTGATAGGATGTATTCATTTATTCATTAAACAAATGCTATGAAGAAATGAGCCTTAAGGGAAGACTCAGTTGTGGTAAGATTGGGGAGGGGAGACCCAGGTGGATGCAGAGCGCATTTCATTTAGAGGGATTAATATGAACAAAGGTGAAAAGTATGAAGGAACACCTTAAGTTCAGGACCCAGAGGTAGAGAGGAATTTTTGGAGCACAAAGTGAGTGAGGAGAAGAGTTAGGCAAGACGAGACTACCTGGAAAATGATGACCTTTTGAAACTAACTTCCCCAAATTTTTCATTCTCTTAGAGCCAAAAGCACATTGTGAGCAGGATCTGGAAGACATGCTAAGGTACTTGGAGCAGAGGGCCCAAAGACCTCTCCTTCTCCAGCATAGGGGGTTGCTTTCCTTTCCTAGGGCTGCCTTAACAAAGAACCACACACTGGGGTGGCTTAGAACAGCATTAATTTATTTTCTCACAGTTCTAGAGGCCAGAAGTCTGAAATCAAGATGTTGACAGGGCCATGCAGCCTCTGAAACCTGTAGGGGAGAATCCTTCCTCGCCTCTCCCTACCTCCTGGGGGTTGCTGGCAGTCCTTGGCATTCCTTGGCTTGTACCTGCATAACTCCAGTCTCTGCCTGTGCTGTCACATGGGATTTTCCCTATTGGTCTCTTGTCTTCACATGACGTTTTCTTATAAGGACACCAGTTATATTGGATTAGGGACCTACTCTACTCTAGTATCATCTTAGCTAATTATATCTTCAATGACCCTATTTCCAAATAAAGTCACATTCTCAGGTATTGGGAGTGATGACTTCAACATCTCTTTTTGTGAAAGACATGATTCAACCCATAACAAAGGCACAGTTTGATTTTTTAGCCACTGCAAGCAAATACACTGATTTTCTTCGAGATATTATTGTGTCTATGGGCCATTAACTCAATTTTGACAAATATCTGTTAACACCTAGCCCATTATGTATCTACAGGCAGATCAACCCAGCCTTTATTTTTGCCATGTTCCTCTAGAAATCCTCTTCTTGGCTCCTAAGAAAAAAATGCTGTGCTATTGTGTGTTAGATATGCACCACCCTCATGCTTGGATTTTGAGAACAGAACTTGAGGGTTGGGAAAAAAAAAAGTATTAGTTGTTAAACTCAGCATCCTATCTGGCGCTTGATTGTCCACCACAGCAGTTGTTTTCTGAACTTTTTGATTGTACAGATTTTTGTTCTTAATATCAAAGTTGTTCATGTCTTCCCAACTGATATAGTGGTGATTTTAGGATTCAGTTATCGAGGAAATAACTCAAGGCCATCGAAGAGTCCATAGTCTAAATGTTGGGAAACACTATTTTAGCATAACCTCCAAAATTATCTGAATAGTTTTGTCCCTCTCAAAATTCTTCTCCTTGGTAGGAGATGCATACCCAAGTATTCAAAAGTAGGGTGGCTGAAATTCAGTGTCACCAAGATTCCTACTTTTTCTGGACTTTTCCAAAAACAGCTCTTTCTGGACTCTTCCAGCTATTTAGTTTCTTTTCATTCCCTCCTCCCACTCAAGCTTTTTCTCCTGTATTGTTTGTTTCCTCCTTCCTGCACTTATACTTGTTCCTACTACGTATCTGGTAACTGACTTTTCTAATTAGGTCAAAGAAGTGACTCTTGTAAAAACCTCTCCAATAGATATTAGCATGGCCTGGAATGTTCCATTCTGTTTTCTTTCCTGGATCAGAACTTAGTATCTAAACCAAGAACAAGTGGACCTTCCTATATGCTGTCCATACAATGCATGGAAACTTCGCTATTCTAGTATCACACCTTTTGGATTGGTTCCCTGGATTTTCAAATTAACTAATTTGAGAAATGTACCTTTGTTAAAGTAGTAAATCATCTTCTTGATTCCAAAGGGTGATATGTGGATATAACCAAGTTCTTCTGTAGATGGTGCTCAATTAAATGATCAGTAATTCATGCTTCAGACGAGGTAAAATCGGTGATATCTTTGGAGGCAGAATGTATCTTTTGGCATCTTTCCATTAAGTCTGCTCACATGTAAAGCCTGCTATGGATTGACTTCTGCTATTTTAATATTGACATTCAAGTATACATTTACTAAATAATCTACTATGGACCAAGTGGAGGGAGGTGGGCAAGGAACTTGTTAGTTAACTTATTACAGTTGACCCTTGAACAACATGGGGGTTTGGGGTGTAGAACTTTATAGTTGGCTCTCCATATCCACAGGTCCACATTTGCAGATTCAACCATACGTATTTAGTGAAAAAAATCCGTGTATAAGTAGACCCCTACAATTCAAACCTGTGTTGTTCAAGTATCAACTGTATTTAGAGTCAGGTGAATGATATATTCCCTTCCAAATATTTTATATATAATTGTAAGATTTTTAATTATTATTTTAAAAAGCTATTTTTCTTCTCAAAATACTGTTTAAAAAGGTAACCCACTCATAAAGTTATTCTAATATATGAGTTCTTCCAAAATAACGTGTAATTGTTATTGTTGGACAATTAATATCCCAAACTGCGTGAGCTAGTCTCTTCCTAATTGTCATCAATCTATTGCAGTAAAGTCTGGTGTCTTAAAAGCTTTTAAAAACAACTTCAAGAGAATCATTTCATATGTGTACAAAATGGGTAATTCATCTTTCACGGATCATTAGAAATAGAGAACTAATGGTAAGGTAAGACTGTATAGTTTTTAGTGAGATGACAAGTCCTTGAAATGAAATTAAATCTGCAATATGATTCAAACTCTTTTTGCACTTTCCTCTTGGCAGAAATTACGTAGCACTGGGAATCCAAGAAAACAATATGGGAACACAAAACCTATGTATCAACCTACCTTTACTTAGGATTTTCTTAGGCAGCTATTGTGATTCAAATAAATGAGCAATTGAGACTACTTCTCTATTCAACCTTATTTCACAAAGAGTGAACTGAGGAGAGCAGAGATTCATTAGTCTCAATGCTGAGGTGTGGTGACAATTTATAAGCCTAGGTTCGAAATAATAGCACCCCAACAAAGAAATTTTTATTCTTTCATTTCACTTTTTCAAGTTCAATAAAAATATGGAATGATGTTTTGGAATGAACCTATGGGGTTTTTACAAGGTAATAAAAGGGACATTTGTTTTTGAAATTCCCATATGATTTTTCAGAATCCACTCAAACTAAGCAGTGAGAATATGATGAAGAATAGGGTGTCTCTTGAAAACTCATTTGTGAAATGCGCTCCCCCTTCAGCGTGACTGTTTCTCTATTCATTTGAGAGGCTTTGAACTTGGCTTATACTGTTCATCTCCTTTTCTAAGCAGATAAAATATGGTTTCTGTGGGTGAAGTAGTAGTAAGCAAGATAAAGTTACCTTATTTTTTTAAAATGACTTATAAAGAAATTTAAAGATTATATTTGTCTTGATATTGTAAAGAAGAAAAGCTATAGGTCATTCTCTTCCAATGAAATTACTGTGGATTGGATGAACATATTTGTATCCAAAATGAATTGATTTCACAACTTTTAGATGAAAATATTACTTTACAATACTTACCTTTGCCTGCCAAAAATTGAATTTATTTCAATATGGTGCCTTTTAAATAATGTACAATTAGTTTTACCATGATTGTGGAAAATGTATAACAAGTTCTTGAAAAACTGATTTTTTTTTCCCTATGGAGGTAATATGTCATGTTCCACTTCTGAGTTATCGAAAGTCTTCTCCTAGAAACAGGTACGCAGTCGGGTTTATACTCAACAAACTAGCTCTTGATCTTTAGAATGTCTGTATTCACTGATATTTACTGATTTTATTCCTTCATGTTCCTCTCTTAAAAAGAACATGAATTAAAAATATGCTCTATTTATACCAACCACCATGCATTTAATAAATGTTTACTGAGTGCGTACTCTGTGCTAGGTTCTTACCTATGTTCTGTCTAGTCAGTGTTGGTTCTTTTCTGTGTTCTATGTAATCAGATAAGATTCCTGCCTTCATGCAACTTAAGCTCTAGCAGGGCCTGGGTTTTAGTGGTAGGTGTGGTTTGGGAAGATAGAAAAGAAAAATTAATAAACATAAAATTACTTAAAGTATTAATTAAGAAAAAGGAGATGAAAAGTTTTTTGAAGTCAAAAAACGGGGATAGACTAGATACCTATAGACTAGGTATCCTACTTTATATAAGATAGTCGGAGAATTATAATAGTTAACATCTATTGAATATTTATTATGAACCAAGTACTTCTCTGTTGACCTTCACATGGATGAGGCTACTTTACAAGCTTATGATATAGGTACTGTTATCATCTTAATTTTAAATATGCAGATACTGAGACACATTGGTTACCTCACTTTTTGAAGATCACACTATTAAGAAATTATGAAGATGGGATTTTAGCCTACGTAGTTTGACACAGAAACAGTGTTATTAATCATTATGCTATTTTTGAGGAAATGACATGCTGCCTCACTGTAGACAGATGAGGTACAAAGTATAGGAAGGGGCAAATTAGAGACAGAGGGAACACCAAGTGCACAGACCTTAAGGCAAGAAAAATCATGAAATGTTTGCAGAACAGAAGGTAGTAGGGTTGGATTGTAGTGAGTAACTAAAAATGGCATGTAAAAATTGCTTTGAGAATCACCTTGGTGTAGATCATATAGGGCCTTGTAAACCATAGTAAAAGGTTTGAATTTTATTGTCAGCGCAATGCAAAGCAATTAGAGGACATTAAAACAAAGGAGATACATGATTTGATTGACATTAATAAAGTCTACTTACTGTATGGAGGATGGAGAGGAGTGGGATATGGGAGCAAGGACAGTTGAAAGGCTATGGTGGTAGTCAAGGAATGAAGTCAAGGCACCCTGAACTAGGGAAGTGGTAGTGGAAATGGAAAGAAAAGAATACATTCAAGATATCTTTTGGATAGGAGGTCAGTGATAATTGATCTATTGGCTGTGTAGGATTGAAGATAAGTAAGACATCAAATTCCATTTTGAATATGTTCCTTTTGAGATGCTTGATGTCTAAGTGGAGATATCAAATAGGTACATGGAGTCTACAGCTCAGGGAAAAGGTCTGAGCTGGTGGTATCTATTTGGAATCATCAACATATAATTGGTGCTTAAAGCTATGGGCCTCAATATTTTCTAGGGCAGAGTTCCTCAATCCCGGTTGTACTTTTGACTCATCTAGGAAGATTTTTAAAAATAAAGATTCCATGCTTTGTTTCAAGCCAATTAAATTAGAATCTTTGAGGAGATAGTCCGTGTACCATATTTTTAAAAATCTCTCTATGTTATTTGAAAGAGCAGCCAGGCTTGAGAACAACTGTTCTAGGACTGTGCTCTGGACCACTCCATTATGTGGAGGTGGAGAAGGGGTGAGAACAGAAAAGGGGTGAGAAGCAAACAATCAATAATATAAGGCTAAGAGTTTGGATTCCAGAGAAGAAAGTGTTTTAAGAAGGATAGACCTACTTCAAAAAGGTCAGCAGAGTTAAGAGATACGGAGAGGTTGAGTAAGATGAGAACCTTTGGATAAGGCAATATGGAAGCTGTTAGAAGCCTTGACAAATGTAGTTTTGATGAGCTGGTGGGATGGGTGGTGAGAAAGTGGAGGCATCCAAAATCACAGTGTATTTGAAAAGTTTTTTTTTGTTTTTTTTTAAAATTAATTAATTAATTTATTTTTGGCTGTGTTGGGTCTTCGTTTCTGTGCGAGGGCTTTCTCTAGTTGTGGCAAGCGGGGGCCACTCTTCATCGCGGTGCGCAGGCCTCTCACTATCGCGGCTTCTCTTGTTGCGGAGCATGGGCTCCAGACGCGCAGGCTCAGTAGTTGTGGCTCACGGGCCCAGCTGCTCTGCGGCATGTGGGATCTTCCCAGACCAGGGCTTGAACCCGCGTCCCCTGCATTGGCAGGCAGATTCTCAACCACTGTGCCACCAGGGAAGCCCGAAAAGTTTTTACATGAAGAAAAGCAGAGGAAACGGGTGTTGGTTGAAGGAGGATATAAGAGGGGGAATTCTTTCGTTTTATAAGTAGGGAGATGTGAAAGTGTTTTACATGTTGATGTGATTGACCTTGGAGGAATTGACCTTGAGAAGGCAGAAGGGGTGCCAGTGCTCAAGTGGAAGTGATGGCTTTGGATGGGAGCAGAGGTACTGTTGCCTTATAAAAAGAGTGAAGACACTGAGATGTTGATCAATTTGGAGGATGAAAAAGATAACTGTTTGATTGCTTCTCGTTTACTCATGAACTAGGAGGCAACCTCAGCAGCTGAGAATGTGGTGGGCGGTGAGAGTGGGAGATTTGAAGAGAAAGAGGAAGCTGTAAACTGGCCATTTTGGAAAGTGGAAAATAAACTCCCTAGGAAAATATATTAGGCTTCAGTATATTAGGCTTTCTTGGATTGCTGTTATAAATTTAAAGTGGGAATGGTCAGCAAAGTTGTGTGGATTTTATTTTTCCCAGAAATTTTAAGTTGCTTGGCTGAAAATAGTTGAAGGTTTGAGATCAATCTGCCAAGTGAGAGTAATTAAAAGAGTGAGAGAGTCCAAGGGAGTTGGTAGCATTTTTTAAGGAAGTGATTGTAACAATGAACCATAGGAACCTTGCTGGGCAAGGAGAAATGTTTGGAATGGACTTGCCTTTCCTTTTATTCTTTTTGAAGTAGTAATTTTATTTTGTCCTGGTCACAGTACAGAGAACGTCATATTAAGATTTAGAACAAAATACTCTCTCATGTCTTGGGATGGGTTTGAGGAGGCAGAAGCCAGCACTAGGTTGTGTCCATGATTCATAGGAATAGGAGATGGATTATGCCCTCTGGGAAGAGCTGATGATTCAAGCTCTAAGGAAGTCTAGGGAAGAATATACCTGGAGGTGGCTGACCCAGTAGTGAATTCCAGAAGTGCCCCAGTATGTCATGATTACATGATATGTCATTGTTTTCATTTTTCTGAGCTCTCTTTCTGCTGTAGGGGAGAAAAAATGTATTTCTCCTCTATTCATCTGTGGATCATTGGCTGGAGCCCTGAAAATTGGACCGAAAAAAGATAGTCTATTAAAAAATTAGACTGAAAAAATAGAAGAAAAACAGAAGTTTTTTAATGCATGCATTACACGTACACATGACAATACTCAGTGATGAGTAACTCAAAGGGATGGTTAGAACTTGAGCTTCTTTAGCATCTTATGAAAGAAAAATAATTTTGTAGAGAAGTGACAAGACAAAAGAAAAGGACTTTGAGCTTCTAAGGGTGGCAAATTGTTGGAAGGTAAATATATGGGAAAACTAATGGTAGATAAGGGCTAGTTTTAGCAAAGTTTGTTATGTATATTCCTCTGGTGCTATCTCTGGGCTGACAAAGGTCTAGAGTTGTCTCTGGTCATTAACTTCTGTACTTCCTGGTAGAGAAGGGAGGAAGGACATCTTTACAAATTTATTTCCTGCTTTTAGGCAAATAGGAGGAGGGCAGAGAGCTTTTCTTATATCTGCTTTTTCTCAACTGTCTTTGTCTCAAAATAATCAATATGCTAAAGTGGCACACTTTGGGGAGGCATATTCTGCTACCCTTCATTGCCGAGTTTCTATAAAATGTAGTCCTTGCCAATAATAAATTCAAGAGATATATTGATGCTTACCGATAAGAAAGAAAAAAGGGCCCCAAATGACCTAAGATATACTGAGATATGAACTTCTACGGCACTGGGGTAAGTTTTGAGCTTATTGGTTATTGAAATTCTGTCATTTCTGCAGAGAAACCAAACTAATTTTTACTTTAAAATTTGATAAGTATCACTTTTATTCTAACATATATCATGGTCTTAGATATTTTCATCTTTGAAATCATTACAGTGCTTCCTTTTATGTGTTGTGCTGTAAATACTTTATCAGTATTTTACATAACTTTATCACTTGGCTGAGGAAATGGCAAGGTCTCACCATTAAACCTCTAATACTGCTGTTTATTCCCCAACCAATGAGATGTTGAGCTCATTTCTCTCCTGTGTGTCTAGGAGCTTTTCTTTTCAGAATGAATGAAAGTATGATAACTGAATAAATGGATGAATATGAAAAACCAGTCCTATCAGGGTTTATGGCCCTATAAGAGTTTCACTGCACAGTGAACAAGTAAGAATTATAAGCCAAAACACTGGTAGTCTATAATAATGATAGCTGGATTGGGTTTCATAGCAGCAGTATAGAACTTGAACAAGTGAGAATTGATTTTTTTTCAGGCACAAATGATAACCATGAAGCAATTATACCGCAAAAGGCATGAATTAATAGTAGCAACTATATTTAGCCCGTTAAAATGCATCTCCCATTCTTCTCATTTGATCCTTGCAATAATTGTGGGATTAAGTTGAGCATGTATCATTATCTTTATTGAGACTGAGGCCCAAAGATAGGTAGATTGGGCAGAATCTAACCAGCCAGAGTATACAAAATAAAAGGAAGAGAAGTCAAGTAACAATGGTGGAGATTCGCCTGAGCACGACACTGATATTTCTGAGGCTGATCTGTTCCAGCTGCAATTTATAGTATGTAATTTATATTATCTGGGATTCAATTTATAGTGTTACAAACAACACCAGACCAGGGTTCAGTAAGGCCCAGTTAGCAGAAACTGTCAGCTGACATTTCAGGAATGTAACTGTGAATGAGAAAAAGACCTTTGCCTATGTCATCTACGTGGTGAAAAGTTACAGGAGCAGCCTGGACGAAAAATTGGAGGGCAGCAAGCAGTTTAAGTGAGGGCAAAGCACATTTTAAGGGACTGAAGAATAATGCTTAATTCACAGGTGACATCTGTTACAGTTAAGCCCATAAAGACTGTTAAAAAATTTCCCAGTTGGTTGGAGAACTAAGACTTCAACCCAATGATTTGTTTAACAATCTGTATACCTTCGTCTATGCTACTGACATTGCTGAGCTTCCCCTGAACCCGCTGCTCCTGGAAAACAGTGACGAGTAATTCCTCTCTTTTGTGTTCTGGGAAAGAGCGTACTACACAGGACCACCCTTCTCCAAAAGACTTAGGGAAGACTCCCAGATGCCCCCCTTGTTTACCTATGGCAAGACCACCTACAGACCCTCCAATTTCCCGTTCTTTATCTCATAAGTGATTAGCTGAACTGCTTGTCCCCACTGACGAATGGACAAATGCTTACTAACTTGACATGATCAAAGTTTAGTTAGGCTTCTCTCCTTCTCCCAGGCCCCTGAACTTTAGCCCACCTTTGAGCTTAAGCAAGCATTGAATGCATAACCCACTCTGCTTAATGGTGCCTCCCAGGGAAGCAGCTGACCTCAAGAAAAACATTTCCTGCTTAACTGCCCCATCATTCCACCTGCTTATCCCATGTTCTCACACCCAGTTCTTTCTAGACTTGTTTCTTCCTCCCTGTAAAAGAAAAGCCATGTGCCTGACATTTGAGATATTTACAGATCATTTGGTCAGTATTTTCCCTATTGCAATAGGTCCCTTCCTCTTACGGCAAGTCTTTTTTTTTTGTTTGTTTTTCAAATAAAGTCTCTCCTTACCTAAGTCCACGTTTGTTTTTTATTTGGCACTGCACTGGCTCTCTGTTTTTAAGTCAATGACTTCTTATAAATAACAACATTTATGATCACACCCCTCCTTCCCCTACATCCACATTTTGTACCACTCCTGGAAGAGAGGAATATAGCAAAAGAAAGAATCAGGGTAGACATGAAGAAGGATACTCTATGCATCAGCAGAGGACAGGACCCAGATGTATCAAATAAAATTTTTTCTCTCAGAAAACCTAGTACACATTTTAATACTATGTTAGGGCCAAGTTCATATATCAATATTGGGCACTATGGAGTTATCTTGGCTCTATTTCTCTCAGACACTGACATCTTAGGTTAGCCTTTAATTTGCTTTTAGCCTAAATGTTAACCTACCCTAATATTACTTAAGTAAACTTGAATCCCTTGATGCAAGTTTATTGTTTTTTAAATGTGCTCTGTTTTTCTCTTAATGTGACATCTAGAAAACTCAAGATTTGACATTATTTGGTTAAATGAAATACTATTTGGGAGACCTGACAATGAATTGAGGATTAAGTTCCATCCTAAAGAAATATCACTCCTTAGCATTTTTCTATACAAACAATATGACGCATGCAGAGCTGGCTTGTAAGAACATAGAACAACTTGTGATAAGATCTGAGTCATGAGAAAAAATTATTCAAGCTCTCGGGAGTTTAACACCTTGTTAATAATTCTTTTAAGTTCTGAAAATTGTGTTAATAGATTTAAATTTTAATATGACTTCATATTTCTGTCCAGATCTAGCCTTGGATGCAGTCATTTGGCCAAAGTTCTGTGAAATAACTTGTATCAAAAACTACCAGGATTTTATAAAATATTTTTCCAGGCCACTGCATAAAGTGGAGAACTGTCATTGTAATGAATATATTTAAAAGGAATTTTTCTCAAATATTGAAAAGTAGGAGTAATCATTTTCCTTTGCAAATTTTAAAGTTATAATTTATTCATAAAAGTCACTATTTTTAAAAAAGTTACTATTTTGTTGATGCGTTACATGATGCTATGTAATATCATATATATCAAAAAATATTTTCCTTAAAATTTCGGATTGGTGGCAGTATTTTTTCAATTGTGATAAAATACATATGACAAATTTTACCATCTAAACCATGTTTAAGTGTACAGTTCAGTAGTGTTAAGTATATTCACTTTGTCATGCAACCAATCTCAAGAACCTTTTCATCTTGCTAAACTGAAACTCTATCGTTAAACAACTCCTCATTTCCCCCTCTCTCCTAGACCCTGACAACCACCATGCTACTTTCTGTGTCTGTGAGTTTGACCACAGGCCTGTCTCAGAGATATTGTGGGTTTGGTTCCAGACCACTGCACTAAAGTGAATATTGCAATAAAGCAAGTCACACAAATTTTTGGTTTCCCCGTGCCTATAAAAGTTATGTTTACACTATACCGTAGTCTATTGTGTTCAATAGCATTACATCTAAAACAATGTACATACCTTAATTAAAAATAGTTTATTGCTAAAAATGCAAACCATCATCTGAGGACGCAGGGTTGGCACAGACCTTCAATTTGTAAAACATTGCAATATTTTTGAAGCACAGTAAAATGAGGTATGCCTGTAATCTAGATAACTCATATAAGTGGAATCATGCTATATTTGTCTTTTTGTGACTGACTTATTTCACTTAGCATAATGTCCTCAAGGTTCATCCATGTTGTAGCAAGTTTCAGAATTTCCTTTCATTTTAAAACTGAATAACATTCCATTGTGTGTATATAGCGTGTTTTGTTTATCCGTTCATCTCTTAATGGACATTTGGGTTGCTTCCACCTCTTGGCTATTGTGAATAATGCTGCTATATAGATGGTAGTATTTTCAACCAGTGGTGGTACATCCCCCAAGGGCAACTGGAAATGTGTGGGAGGTTTTTGGATGTCACAATGACTTGGGTGCTACTAGCATTTTGTACCCAACTGGCAAGGACGCTAAATATCATGCAATATTCAGAACACAGATGATTCATATTAAAGAACTGTCCTGCTCAAAATGCCAGTAGCACCCCCATTGAGAAATTCTAAATAAGTCAGGTGGTTGTTAACATATTGGCTCAATTCTTCCCCAGAATACAGTGAATTTTAAATCCAGTATGCAGCTGGCCTTCACTTAATGTGCATGATAATGCCCTTACTTATATACTTGGATCTAAGCCTCTACTCCTTGTGGAGGAAAACTCTACAGCACAGAGCTTTAGGGCCAGGCTTGAGTGCATCTGTGTCTATATGATTTCTGTTATAATGGTAACATATAATGTGTGAGGAAAAGGTAAGCCATTAGAACACATCTTGACTGGGTAAAAAAAAACTTCTATTCTATCCCTACACATAAGCACTGAAGCATCAGAAATGCATGGGATCTGAAATAATATAAAAACATTAAAGGAAACCATGGTACCTGGATATGGGAATGGGAAACAGCGTGTCTGTGCTGTTTGTATGCCACCCTAGTTTGATGTACTATTGAAAAATAATCATTTATCAGCAGAAATTTTTTTTCAAATAAGAGCTTGTGTGGCTTTTATGATAGTGATATCCTTAGCTGTGTTTATAATTAAATTTCATATGCGTACACTCATAAACAAAATAGTTTAGTTTTACCCGTTTTTAGAACTATAAAAATGAAATCATGTTGAATGTATTCTTTTATGTCATGCTTCTTTTGCTCAATATTATTTTCATCATATTAATCCTTTTTTTAAAGATTTGTTAAGGAATTTTCATAATCTCTGGAAACAGCTCTCCTTTGTATGATAGGTTTAATATGTAACATAGGGGATTAGAGCCCTGTATTGAATATACAGTTCTTGCTTTTCACTCTAACTCCAGTAAGTGGAGCATGATATATAAATCCAGTAAGAAAATTATCAACAGCAAATAGGATCAGGAAGTTACTGTAGAAAAAAATTATGTTTCCATGCAAAACCATACATACCTCTAGGTTACTGGATTCTAGCCTTGTTCCTTCCCTTTGAGCCATTTTACAACCTTTTAGGCTGTAGATAACTGATATATGTGTAAATTTTATCCTCTCTGATAGAGATTTAAGTAACATCCCCATCCCCACCACACATATACCTCAGCTCTGGAAAAACTAGCTTTGCCTCCACTTGCAATTCAATTCCTCTACACCGTGTAAATTTGTGCTTTTTGACTTTTCTTTTGAGCTAGTTATACCATTTGCCTGATTCCCTCATTTGAGTCAGAAAATCTTTACCACGTGGTCATTTTTGTACCCATATGAGAGTCGTGATTTTACCTTTATCTGAACATTATCTTTTAACATTATCAAACAAACAAAAAGCATTAACTTTAACATTATGAATAGGGGATAATTTTATAAGCACTCTCACCTTAAAGCACTCTCACCTTTGACAAGACTTCAGGAAGTCCTCATCCTTGTCTAAGGACTACCACTTTAGGGAAAATCATACATTCCTAAGGAGCACAGACTTAGCAACTGTTCAAATCTTGTGCTTTGTAGAGCTGTGTCTTCCATTCAGTTAGAGTGAATGAATCATTGTTAACAACCACATTATTGAATTGTTGAATGCTAACATACTTTTCTCACCAAAGCTACAATTTAACAAATTAGTGTAGATAAAATACTGCCCTATAACTTCCTGGTAAGATCCTCTTTCATCATCATAAGCCATAATCGGCTCACAATATTATTGGCTAAGTTTAGTGGCATATTAGGAAAGGTATTCCATGACACATTTTAATAATCTTCATGTACAGACTTATGATATCTAACAGGGGAAAAAACCCACACATAACTTCAAAATTTCAATGTGACAGAAAAGAGATTGGAATTCTTAGTCCATTGACCTTAGAAAGACTCAGCATGTTGTCCTGAAGTCACTTCAGTGAAGGAAGTCTCTACAAAGTTGTTAATTAATCTAGAGCTGGCACCCTTTGGGAAGAATGCCAGCAAATTGGAACAAAAAAGAGGTGCAGCTTACCTCACAGTAGGAAAGAAGGGACCTTTTAATTGGATTAAATCACATCACCACAAAATTTATGGATCCTGGCCACTGTGCCAAAGAGGTGAGAAAATTTTAAATTAACTCATTAGGCTAGTTGGGTGGGGTAATACTCACCATTCACTCAGAAATTTCAAAGGCAAAGTTTACTAATGCAAAGGCATAAATAAAAGTAATGAAAAAGAAAAGTTCTGAGAGTTTTGTGACATACCCCAAGCTGTCCATTATGTCCTGAAAGCACACATTTAGGTTGGCTATAATCTCTAAGAATATTCCCAGAGAAAAGTTTCTCTTATAAGTAAGAAAATAAAATACCAGTCTATTGTATATTTTCTTCCTAAAAGACAAATTTTAATATGGGTACAAAATATGTATTGTACATATGCGTTAAAAAAAGAATATCCACACGAGTCTTATATTTAATTCATCATTTAAAATATTGCAAAGATTTTTCACAGAAAATACTATGGAGTTTTATTATAAATCTTTATAATCATCTGAAACTTATAAAATATGTTTATATTTAAGATAATATAATATTGTAAATTCCTAATTCATCTATCCAGAGAACATCTTGGGAAACTTTAAAAATAATAAATTGTTATTAAACCGATTTTTCTGCAATCAAACGAATCACAGATTGAATTAATTAATTCATGTAGAGTCAGTTGGAAGACTCATAACTGAATAAAGTGGATTTTCATAAAGCTAATTACTGTTTGAAGAGTTGGAAAATAATTTAAGAGTTTTGGTTATGTGTATCCTTATTTCTTCAAGGACTGATAATTTATGTTTTGGATTTCCTTGACCTTCTACTTTCTTACTTTTCATCATCTTTCCTTATTCTCCCACATAAAGAAAATTTGTCAAACTATTTTTAAGATAAAATTAATTCAACTAATTTTAATGATATACGTATAGGTAGAAAAAATGCTCTCCAGTGTTTTTCTTTTCCTGGACTTAATGATGTCCTGAAATTAGGAACTAGAATAAGTTGCAAATTTTGAAAAGACTGAGATCTCCTCTTAGGGCAGAATTTCATCTTAGGTGATCTGTAAAGTCCATCGAGTGGGCAAAAATGTTCTCTTCTTGGGTAGCAGGCAAATTATAAAATACTAGCTGAAAAAGATACTTGCTGGTAGTTTAGCACAATATTAGTATTGTTCAAGGAGGAAGAAACTATATATACATCTCTGACCTGCCAACTTATGTTTTAAGTTTCCATAGAATGATTTCCTACTATGGAACAATAACCTTGGTTTTTCTTTGCCATAAAACCAAACTAGGAGTTTTCTAGCATTATATCTATGTATATGAATTAAAGTATGGTTTCTATTAACAAGAAAATAACCAACCAGCCAATTTATGGAATTGAAAATCTGAAAATTGGTCAAAGTTGATCACAATTTGTAATTAAAGAAATAAGAAGAAACTGAAGAGGTTAGCACATAGGTTAGCTAATAGTATGTATTAAACTTATACCATGTACATGACATGATGTTAAGGGATTTGTAGTTTTACACTAGGTAGCACTTCCCAGTCTGATAGGGTAACATATGAACATTCAATGATAATTACAAATCAAATTATAAGTCAAAGTAATCTGTATTTATATGATTTAATTTGTATAAGCTGCAGAGATTTAATGTGACAATGCTGAACTTAACCCTGTGTTCCCCAAAAGCAGGGATGGTTGAGAAATCTCCCCACCACTTTGTTTTCAGATAAACCCTTAAAGGACCACATTGCACTTGAATATCTGAGATAAGATTTACTCCCACTCTTCCTCAATGACTCATATGAGACCCATCTCCATCCTTCTTGATGGCTCTCATAAGACCTACTGATGACTTCCTTGTTTACCTGCTTCCATAAACCCCAGGTTTCCTTCTTCCTCTTTGAGATGTGCCTCATGAATGAAAGTGTTACCTGTTACAATAGCCTGAATAAAATAATTTCTTTAATTGTCCAATTCATTTTGTCTTTCAAAGTTTGGTACCAAGACTCAGATGGAATTGGACCCTGCCTTCAGATCCTCATTTACTCCACCCAAATATAAAGGCTTCTTAGAGCCCTTTGTAATCTGCTCCTGACTGGCTGAGACACAAGGGTGAGTCTGATTCCTATTTCTGTGCTCCACATTCTTGTCCATCCTAAGGGTCTGATTTTGATTCTTTTTGATTACTGGTTTGATTTCTGATGCCAGCTTCTTTTGGTTTCATGGTCTGACCATTTGTGATCTATGTAAATGAATTACTGGTTTATAGAGATCTTGTCTCTGTTGGGTGAAAGATGACATGAATCTGCTTTGTTAGTCTTTACTATTTGTCTGTTTGATTATGTTGAGGCCAAATCAATGAAGAATTTCATGTCCACCAGGAAGTGGATACCTAGACTGGTAAGGTTTATGTTTCTATGTTTATGCTTGACCTTTGCCTGAAATTTTAGATTTGAAGCTATATGCTTTCTCTGTGTCTGTGTCTGTATATATGTTTGTGTGTCTTTAATTCATATAATTTACCCCTTATTGTGTGAGTGTATAATACATTCCTACCTCCAGATAGTATTAATAATGAATGAATAAATAAACAAATACATAAAACTGTAAAATCTCTTAAATTAAATGAGATCTATTCTGATTGGCTTATAAAGATTAAAAACTCACATTTAAATATAATATTCTTAAAGTTCTCAGACTATAAGGTGATTTAACTTCCACAACTTTCAGTGTGCTTCATTTAAAAAGTATCCTTACAGAAATCAACTCAGAAATATATTAAGAATTCAAATTTACATAATTTAGGTAAATCTTTGGCAAATGATACTAGTTTTACATTTTTGGTTTAATAAAAATTATATCTTCTCTGATTTATCAGTGTAAAGTATAATAATATACTTATACATTGTTATTCTACCTGGGTATGAGCTTCCTAAAATTATACAACTTTACTCAAATAAACTAGCATTACTTCTTTCTTTTTTTAAATTAAAGTATAGTTGATTTACAATATTGTGTTAGTTTCAGGTGTACAACAAAATGATTCAGTTATTTTTTTCAGATCATATTCCATTATAAGTTATTACAAAATATTGATTATAATTCCCTGTGCTATACAGAAAATCCTTGTCGCTTATCTATTTTATGAAGCTAGCATTACTTCTATCAAATGTTTAAGATTATGAGAAAAGTAAATTGTGTTTAACCAGATCATATCATTATTTGACAAACTTTATTTCAGCAGCAATTATGTTTTGTATTATGTTAACTTGGACATAATTTCCAAGATTTAGGTAATTTAAAATCTTGTACTGATACTAAAGTTAATTAATTAATGGATATTCATTAGATATCTAGATCATTCCTAGGTAAAGTGAAATACTGAAAAGTTGATTAGTGAACATAATTTATATACTTTTTCTTCTTATTTGTCTATGCTACACAGAGATTATAGATATTTGGATCTACTAATGAACACATTCATCATTGCCACTTTGAGAAGATATAGTATAAGAGAAATTTATGGATATAGACAATTGTAGGAGATTTTTGGAAAATGAATTTTATCTGTTGTGGTCAAAGCTAGCCAAGATTTGATGGGGGTTTTTTTGTTTTGTTTTGTTTTTGTTTTTTGTTTTTTTTAAAATTATTTATTTATTTATTTATTTATTTTTGGCTGTGTTGGGTCTTCATTTCTGTGCGAGGGCTTTCTCCAGTTGCGGCAAGTGGGGGCCACTCTTCATCGCGGTGCGCGGGCCTGTCACTGTCGCGGCCTCTCTTGTTGCGGAGCACAGGCTCCAGATGCGCAGGCTCAGTAGTTGTGGCTCACGGGCCTAGTTGCTCCGCGGCATGTGGGATCTTCCCAGACCAGGGCTCGAACCCGTGTCCCCTGCATTGGCAGGCAGACTCTCAACCACTGTGCCACCAGGGAAGCCCTTGATGGGTTTTTAAAATAATAAATTCAAAAAGAGCTTTAGGGTCAAGTATTATACTGATACAAAACTAGAATTTGTTTTTTTTTCTGTTAAAATGATAAAATTTTCTTGGATCATTAGTCTGCTCTTAATAAGAGTTTGCAAAATATTATTCTTTTTTAATAGTTATTTTTTATTGTGGCATAGTTGACACATAACATTGTATTAGTTTCAGGTGTACAACATAATGATTTGATATTTGTATATATTGTGAAATGATCACCACAAGAAGTCTAGCTAGCACCTGTCACCATATATAATTACAAAACCTTTTTTTTTCTTGTAATGAAGACTTTTAAGACCTACTCTCTTAGCAACTTTCAAATATGCAGTACAGTATTAGCTATGGTCACCATGCTGTACATTACATGCTCATAACTTAATTATTTTATAACTGGAAATTTGTACATTTTGACTCCCTTCACCCATTTCTCTGACCACCCAACCCTTGCTTCTGGCTATTTATCAGAGTCTTGCTACTGCTTTGTTTGATATTAGGCAACAATAGGATATAATTGGAAACATTGGTTATACAACCAAGGCCTTGCATGGAATGTCATATTCAAGAGTGATACTCATATAATAAAATATGACCAGACACTTTTGATGAACTAAAGTTGACTTTATGGAGCCAATACTTACAAAGCCCTCCTGGGAAAACTGGTCTTGTACCTGGCTTACAGGGATTTTAGGTTTACAGGTGAAGGAGGGTCACTTCCTGGAAGGCCCAGGAAACAGGATATTTTGGAGACCTCAAGAAGAGAGGAATTTGCCTAAATCTGTATTACTACAGGTGGATCCTTAGTGTGAGTTCTTGGCTTGGCTTTTCTGCCTCAAGGGGCGTTTAAAAGTGCAATCCAATAAAAAAAATTGTGGCATATATATACAATGGAATATTATTCAGCCATAAGAATGAGGAAATCCTACCATTTGCAATAACATACATGGACCTTGAAGTCATTATGCTAAGTGAAATAAGTCAGACAGAGGAAGATAAATACTGTATGATCTCATTTATGTGTGGAATCTAAAAAACAAACCAAAAACAAACCCACTAAAAAAGCAAACTCATAGAAAAAGAGATTAGACTTGTGGTTAACAGGGGCAGATGGTGGGGGGAGGGGGAATTGGAGGAAGGTGGTAAAAAGGTGAAAACTTTCAGTTATAAGCTAGGTACTAGAGATGTAAAGTACTACATGATGACTATAGTTAAGATTGCTGTATGGTATAAAGGAAAGTTGTTAAGAGAGTAAATACTAAGAGTTCTCATCACAAGGAAAAAATTTTTTTCCTTTTCTTTTTATTGTATCTTTATGAGAAGATGTATGTTAGCTGAACCTACTGTGGTAATCATTTCACAATACGTGTAAACCAAACCATCATGATGTACACCTTCATCTTATACAGTGATGTATGTCAATTATTTCTCAGTAAAACTGGGCGGAAAAGTCCAATCCGAGTTTCCTTATGAATATTACCAGGAAAGAAAAACTTAAAAAGACCTGTATGGTAAATGAACATTATTGCTGTACCTATGTAAGTAATTAGGCCAAATCCAATGAGACCAGCCTTATTTTATGATTAAGAATAATCTTTCTTTGGGAATTCCCTGGTGGTCCAGTAGTTAGGACTCCATGCGTTCACTGTGGAGGGCCTGGGTTTGATCCCTGGTCGAGGATCTAGGATCGTATAAGTTGTGTGATGTGGCCAAAGAAGAAAAAAAAAAAAAAAGAATAATCTTTCTTTGAGATTATTTTTGATGAAGAAGGTGGAGATTATAGACAGAAACTTTGTGTTTCAATGGGAAACTATGCATTATCTGTATCAAAACCTTCTGGGTTATCAGATTTGATATTTTGCTCCTTTTTTTAAATTGTGGGTAACTGATGGATACTCAACTGTCTTGCCTGGTGGGTGGAGATTGTATTGACTCCTCCCACCATGGAAAAACACAGTTTGGGTATCTCGCTGCAAATTTGACTGGATTCTGTTATCTTGCCCAAGTTGTCAAACCTTACCAAATTTTCAATTCTTCATGTTTCCATCAATAACTGGTTATAATCCTCCAAGCCAAAATTTCTGATTTTTCTCCCTACCACCTGACTTGGAGTCACTAAGAGCTAAAACCTCACTACCCAGACCCTTATTGGAACTCTAGGTTACCTTGTAGCTGACCCTTTGCTCTAAGATCTGAAAGAAGCCTTGCCAGCTGAAGTTCAATGACTTTCTATAAACTTCCAGGAACTCATCACCACAGCTGACTATGCATGGGATATAATTCTTCCTGGGAAAACCGCTGTCTGGACCACTAAGGAAGTCTGGCAAAGTGCTTGCGTCATGCATATGAAAGGTATCCAGGACTGTGGACAACATTACTAAGAGCATTGACATCTTAGTTGAAAGTTTTAGGAAACTCAATGAGTGGTGCTGCATAACTGAAAAATTTTACTCCACCAGCCTCTCGGAATCCACTAGACTAGTCACTGAAAGTTCAATTTCTGGCTCTTTACTTTAATGCAACCATTTATATATTTCTCCTCTTTCATTTAGACAACCTTCTTTTAACATGCCTGATCCCAGAACTCTAAAACAATTGACCTTTGCCACTAACTCTCAAGAGATTGTTCAACTTGTTTTACAGGAACAATGACAACAAGAATCCTTGAGGGACTATATCTTAAAACATTGATTTGTCCCACTCAGGAGGCTTATGAACACCTCTGAGTTGTCCAACAGCAATGATACTTATTCATCATGAATAAAAGAGGGGACAAACATTGATGAAATTTATCTGAGCCCTATGCTCCTGGGAAGCAGTGATGGTTAAAAAATCCCTGACCCTTATGTGTTCTGAGAATGGGCTAACCATAAAGGACCTCCATGCTCTCACATATCCTGAGATAACACCCACCTCCACTCTTCCTCAATGACTCAGATAAGATCGCTCTCAATCCTTCCTATGACTCTCCTAAAACTCACTGATGACTCCCTTGTTTACCTACGTCTATAAAATTCCAGGTCTTCTTCCTTTTCTTTGAGATGATCTTCATTAATATAACATGCTTTCTGTTGTAATACTCTGAATAAAATCACTTCCTTAATTGTCCAGTGCATCCTGTCTTACACAAATGTCAAGAGCCAATAAAGTCACACTTATTTCATAGGCAAGAGCTAAGGCTCTTAGGTAGAAAATAACACCTTTACTAACATGGGCCATGACATTTATCAGAAAAATATTAATAAGATTCTATAATAATCCAACAAATCTTACTATAAGTATTGTGAAATAATTCACTAAAATAGGAACTAAATTATTTTCAAATTTTGGCTTAAAATACTTCACCTATCCTTTAATCAACCCCATGGACCAAAAGGAAGTGGTCATCACTACTAATAGCTGAAAATTTGGAACTCACCATATGGGGAAATAACCAGTCGGCCTTCAGGAGTGTTTGTGTACCATTTGCAGGTCTCTCTAACTAGTTTTGCCCCTTTGTTTTTCCTAAAAGCATTACTACAAGGCTCTTTTGAGTAAAATATTTGCTAATGGCTTGGAAAAAATAGAGAGAGAGTAGAACAGACATAGAGGAGGAAATAAATTAAAACTATATAATAAAATCATTGCCCCATAGTTTCTCTGTGATCCCACTCTGGGAAACCCCTTACTGGCTATGCTTCTAAATACTTCTTCCCAGTACTCCTTGCCGTTAGGATAACTCTGGTTCCTCCCTCTTCTGCTTCCAAATCTTGGGTCTTTCTAAAGCTCTATCACTTAATTGTTAAAAATTGTGAAATATCACAAACACATAGAACATAATGTTAAAAGACAATTTTCAGAAAAGGTAAAATCGTGACTCTCATACAGATATAAAAGTGAACACATTAAATAATTTATTTTATTCATATGCTATGAGGGAACCAGACAGATGTTATAACCAGTTCAAAGCATAGGTTTATCGCATATATTGTGTCAATGGTTTCATGGGTGTATACTTGTTTCCAAACTCAACATGTTTTATACATTAAATATGTACAGCTTTTTGTCTGTCAATCATACCTCAATAAAGTGGTTAAAAAAAAGGAAAAGTCAAAACAACACACATTTATATGGAGTGAAGTAATGTTGAGATTAATAGTAAACGGAGGCAAACTGTGGTTTTTATTTTGGGCTATGGGAGAGGACGTCAGTTAAATCTATATCAGCCAGGCCGGTTTAATAGACTGCAGAAATTTAATGTGACATTGTTTTACTTTATTTGAGCCCTGTGTCTATCAGTTACCTACAGATTATAAAGAGGTGCAAAATAGCTCAAAGACAATGAACAGAGGTAGAATCTGATAACTCAGAAGAATGTACTATATAAGATGTATAGTTTTCCATTTAAATACAGTTTTTTTCCTGCAGTAGACGTGCATGCAACCTATAAAAAAGAGATGATATTTTACTTTATTATTTCAGATCTCCTTTTTATAAAGAAATAAATTATAATAAATACAATTAAATTGTCAAGCCCTTCTACTCCCGTCCCCTTCCTACCCAAGAGTTACCACTGCCCTGAAGTAATTATATATTCTATCCAAATACCTTTTTGTACTTTTACTACTAATGTAAGTGCCTACAAAAATATAGCCTTTGTAATTCTGCATTTAATAATTTAGAAAATTATATCATTATATTTTTATCCATGTGAAAAACATTTTCCTCAACAATATATTTTTGAGATAGGAATGTGAATTATGATCACACTTTCCAATTTTAAACCATCCTGTATTTCTGATATAAAACAATTAAAACCTTTGAGTTATTTAAAAACATATAGCTAAATTTGATTTTCTAATTTTTTTGGTCTTTTTTTATAAACAGGATTTGTCTTAAATTTTTCTTTCTCATATTGCCATGGCTGATTTTGGCATGAAGGTTACACTCACTTAATAAAATGATTTGGGTGATTTCTCTCTCTTCCATTCTTCGGAACTGTTTGTCTAAAATAAGAATGATCTAGTCCCTGAAGATTTGTTAGACTGTCATGTGAAAACTTCGGGCTGGTTTCACCCACCATCTACTAGGTTAGCTGGCGATTCAACTTCTTTAGGAGTTATAGATCTATTTAGATTTTTAAAAATTTCTTACTGAATTGATTTTAGTTCATTACACTTTTTTCCAGGAAATTGTCCATTTTATTACATTTTTTTACTTAGTTGATATAAAGAGGTACGTGGTATACTCTTTTTTTAAATTTTAATTTTATTGGAGTATAGTTGATTTACAATTTTGTGTTAGTTTCAGGTCTACAGCAAAGTGATTCAGTTATACATATACATGTATTCATTCTTTTTTAGATTCTTTTCTCATATAGCTTATCACAGAATATTGAGTAGAGTTCCCTGTGCTATACAGTAGGTCCTTGTTGGTTATCTATCTTATATATAATAGTGTGTGTATGTTCATTCCAAGTTCCTGATTTATCCCTCCCAGCCATGTTTCCCATTTGGTAACCATAAGTTTGTTTTCGATATCTGTAAGTCTGTTTCTGTTTCGTAAATAAGTTCATTTGTATCATTTTTTAAATTAGATTCCACATGAGTGATATCATATGATGTTTGTCTTTCTCTGTCTGACTTACTTCACTTAGTATAATCTCTAGGTCCATCCTTGCTTTTGCAAATGGCATTATTTCATTCTTTTTTATGGCTGAGTAATATTCCATTTTATATATGTACCACATCTTCTTTATCCATTCGTCTGTCAATGGACATTTAGGTTGCTTCCATGTCTTTGCTATTGTAAATACGTATACCCTTTTTTGATTATCATTTTTATTGCTATAAAAAGCACATAATATAAAACTTACCATTGTAAGTTTTTTAAGTATATAGTTCAGTAGTGTTAAGTATATTTATATTGTTGTGTAACCAATCTCTAGAACTTTTTCATCTTGCAAAACTAAAACTCTATACCCATGAAAAAACAACTCCCCATTTCCCCCTCCCCCCAGCCCCTGGCGACCACCATTCCACTTTCTGTTTCTGTGAATTTGACTACTATAGATAGCTCATGTAAGTAGAATCAGCCAATATTTGTCTTTTTATAACTGGCTTATTTCACTTAGCCTAATGTCTTCAAGGTTCATCCATATTGTAGCTTGTGTCAGAATTTCTTTCCTTACTAGCAAACAGAATCCAACAGCACATTAAAAGGATCATACACCATGATCAAGTGGGGTTTATCCCAGGAATGCAAGGATTCTTCAATATACGCAAATCAATCAATGTGATACACCATATTAACAAATTGAAGGAGAAAAACCATATGATCATCTCAATAGATGCAGAGAAAGCTTTCGACAAAATTCAACACCCATTTATGATAAAAGCCCTGCAGAAAGTAGGCATAGAGGGAACTTTCCTCAACATAATAAAGGCCATATATGACAAACCCACAGCCAACATTGTCCTCAATGGTGAAAAACTGAAGCCATTTCCACTAAGATCAGGAACAAGACAAGGTTGCCCACTCTCACCACTATTATTCAACATAGTTCTGGAAGTCCTAGCCACAGCAATCAGAGAAGAAAAAGAAATAAAAGGAATCCAAATCGGAAAAGAAGAAGTAAAGCTGTCACTATTTGCAGATGACATGATACTATACATAGAGAATCCTAAAGATGCTACCAGAAAACTCCTAGAGCTAATCAATGAATTTGGTAAAGTAGCAGGATACAAAATTAATGCACAGAAATCTCTTGCATTTCTATACACTAATGACGAAAAATCTGAAAGTGAAATTAAGAAAACACTCCCATTTACCATTGCAACAAAAAGAATAAAATATCTAGGAATAAACCTACCTAAGGAAACAAAAGACCTGTATGCAGAAAATTATAAGACACTGATGAAAGAAATTAAAGATGATACAAATAGATGGAGAGATATACCATGTTCCTGGATTGGAAGAATCAACATTGTGAAAATGACTCTACTTCCCAAAGCAATCTACAGATTCAATGCAATCCCTATCAAACTACCACTGGCATTTTTCACAGAACTAGAACAAAAAATTTCACAATTTCTATGGAAACACAAAAGACCCCGAATAGCCAAAGCAATCTTGAGAACGAAAAATGGAGCTGGGGGAATCAGGCTCCCTGACTTCAGACTATATTACAAAGCTTCAGTAATCAAGACAGTTTGGTACTGGCACAAAAACAGAAATATAGATCAATGGAACAGGATAGAAAGCCCAGAGATAAACCCACACACATATGGTCACCTTATCTTTGATAAAGGAGGCAAGCATATACAGTGGAGAAAAGACAGCCTCTTCAATAAGTGGTGCTGGGAAAATTGGACAGGTACATGTAAAAGTATGAAATTAGAACACTCCCTGACACCATGCACAAAAATAAACTCAAAATGGATTAAAGACCTAAGTGTAAGGGCAGACACTATCAAACTCTTAGAGGAAAACATAGGCAGAACACTCTATGACATACATCACAGCAAGATTCTTTTTGACCCAGCTCCCAGAGAAATGGAAATAAGAACACAAATAAACAAATGGGACCTAATGAAACTTAAAAGCTTTTGCACAGCAAAGGAAACCATAAACAAGACCAAAAGACAACCCTCAGAATGGGAGAAAATATTTGCAAATGAAGCAACTGACAAAGGATTAATCTCCAAGATTTACAAGCAGCTCATGCAGCTCAATAACAAAAAAACGAACAACCCAATCCAAAAATGGGCAGAAGATCTAAATAGATATTTCTCCAAAGAAGATATACAGATGGCCTACAGACACATGAAAGAATGCTCAACATCATTAATCATTAGAGAAATGCAAATCAAAACTACAATGAGATATCATCTCACACCGGTCAGAATGGCCATCATCAAAAAATCTACAAACAATAAATGCTGGAGAGGGTGTGGAGGAAAGGGAACACTCTTGCACTGTTGGTGGGAATGTAAAGTGATACAGCCACTATGGAGAACAGTATGGAGGTTCCTTAAAAAACTACAAATAGAACTACCATACGACCCAGCAATCCCACTACTGGGCATATACCCTGAGAAAACCATAGGTCAAAAAGAGTCATGTACCAAAATGTTCATTGCAGCTCTATTTACAATAGCCAGGACATGGAAGCAACCTAAATGTCCATCATCGGATGAATGGATAAAGAAGATGTGGCACATATATACAATGGAATATTACTCAGCCATAAAAAGAAATGAAATGAAGGTATTTGTAATGAGGTGGATGGAGTTAGAGTCTGTCATACAGAGTGAAGTAAGTCAGAAAGAGAAAAACAAATACAGTATGCTAACACATATATACGGAATCTAAGGGGAAAAAAAAAAAAAGGCCATGAAGAACCTAGTGGCAAGACGGGAATAAAGACACAGACCTACTAGAGAATGGACTTGAGGATATGGGGAGGGGGTGGGGTGAGATGTGACAGGGTAAGAGAGTGTCATGGACATATATACACTACCAAATGTAAAATAGATAACTAGTGGGAAGCAGCCGCACAGCACAGGGAGATCAGCTCGGTGCTTTGTGACCACCTAGAGGGGTGGGATGGGGAGGGTGGGAGGGAGGGAGATGCAAGAGGGAAGAGAAATGGGAACATATTGTATATGTATAACTGATTCACTTTGTTATAAAGCAGAAGCTAACACACTATTGTAAGGCAATTATACTTCAATAAAGATGTTTAAAAAAAATAAATAAAAAAAATAAATAAATAAAAAAAAAGAATTTCTTTCCTTTATAAGGCTGAATATATTTCATTGTGTTTATATTTTTGCTTATTCATTTATCTATTGAAGGACACTTGGGTTGCTTCCAACTCTTGGTTATTGTGAATAGTGCTGCTAGGAACTTGGGTGTGCAAATATCTCTGAGATTCTGCTTTCAATCCTTTTGGATATACATCCAGAGGTGGGACTGCTGGATCATGGTAATTCTGTTTTTATTTTTTTGAGGAACTATCATACAGTTTTTCATAGAGGCTGCATCATTTTACATTCCTACCAACAGTGCACAAGGATTCCATTTTCTTCACATCTTCGCCAACACTTATTTTCTGTTTTTATTTGATTGTTTGTTTGATAGTAGCCATTCTAATGGGAGTAAGGTGGTATCTCACTGTGGTTTTGGTTTGCATTTCCCTAATGATTAGTGATATTAAGCATATTTTCTGTGCTTGTTGGCCATTTGTATATCTTTTTTGGAGATGTTCTATTCAAGTCCTTTGCCTATTTTTTTTATCTGTGTTGATTTTTGTTGTTGAGCTGTAGGAGTTTTTCTATATTCTGTATATTAACCCCTTATCAGATATATGATTTGCAAATATTTTTCCATTCTTTAGGTTGCCTTTTCACTGTTTATTGTGTTAATGGTGTACTCTAATATGCAACAAGTTTTGCCATAACTACTGTAGTCATGTATTCTTTTTTCACTTTTAATAGTGGGTATGTACCATCTCTCTCTCTCATACACACACGTACACGCACACACATGCACACGCACCAATCACCCTTTCTCAGAGTAGCAGCAGCAACAACACCTGAAACAATCAGCAGCACTTCATTTCCCTCTTTTATTTCTGACAACTGGGATTGAGGATTACTCTTTCTTTCTCCTGAAATCAGGCTATGCATTAACTTTTTTGTTGTTTGTATAACCAGCATTCCCAGGTGATTTTAGAGTTTTGTTTTTGATTTTGTTTTTGCTTAATCTTAGTTATCTTTCCACAATGGACCAATGATCTTCCTCTTGAACTGCCAAAGGACTAGCTCCAAATTTCAGCTACTCGGTTATGCAGAGCAATTTAGATGTCCCTTTGTTATATCTCCCATCTTCTAAGTGAATCTTCTCCAAAAGTGTTATGAAGGTAACCTTCCAAAGAAAAGACCAAAACACCTAACTGCCCTTCTCCCACTTTTAGAGCTTCCAGCTTAAATTGTAACCATTCTTAAGTTGACATTTCTTTTCTCTAGTATATATTAGATTAAGCCAAGAATTTAATCTAGCATATAGATTAGCTATTTCAATCTTGGTGTGCACTGATGAAAAGCAAACAATCAATGGTAGTGACAGTCCTGTATGCTGTGTTGGGGAGATGCTCCTGGAACCTTATCAAATGGAACAGTATATGGGGGGAGGGCAGGGAGTGAGGATGCTTAACTCCAGAAGAGAAACCTTACAGGCATATGCCCATTGTTTTCAAATGTTTTATGTGTTGCTGTGTGGAACATGAATTAATTTACTCTAACTTGTTCTGGAGTGCAGTATAAGTTCCAATGGGTACATTTATAAAGATGTAGATTTTTGCTAAGTAGAATACGAACTGTCACAAATAAATGGCTTCTCTTTGGCAGGAATCAGCTTTGGAGGAACTTTAGCAGAGGTAGCTGACTCTGTCACGGGTGTTCTAAGAAGATTTTGGCAAGTGGAGGAAGTTCGAACTAGATAGCTTTTCATGTTTCTTTCAAGTCAAAGATTCTTCTTTTCTATGAAGCTCCCACATCTTGAAGCTCTTCTATTATTGCATTTTAGTACTGTGAATTGGTGGGAGATTTGTTAGTGATTAAAATAGACAGTTAACTATAGATTTTTGAGGAAATAGAAGTTGAAGGCTAGAGAGTATAAATAGATGAGCCAATCATTCTAATATTACTTTATCCCTGCCACTGTGCTGTTCCTCATTACTAATTCTCCTTTTTGTTTAGATGGATATACTATCTAGCCTGTATGAAACCTAGGGCCACAGAATTTATAAATTTATAGCCCTGTTTTGTCATAAAAATGTTTTGGAATTCTAGCTTCAAATTTTGATTATTTCTATGCCCAAATTAAAACCTTTTGTTTCTGAAGTGTCCCTTCCCTTTTCAACGACAGTGGGGCTTTTTCTCATCATTATGGTAGGTCCGTGTTTATTTCTGGCTGCTTTTTAAAGCTACGCTCAAGCTTCAGCTTTGAAACTTATTTAACACTGAGTGACATGGGTTGAATTTTATCTCCCTCAAATTCATATGTTGAAGTCCCAGTACCTCAAAATGTGACCTTATTTGGCTAAAAGGTAGATGTGTTACCAAACTAAACTTGGGTCCACTCGCCCATGCACAGTAAAACCAATCTATTGACACCAGGTTGTGTTGAAGGAAAGTGCAGGGTTTGTTGCAAGTCCAAGCAAGAAGTGTGGGCAGCTAATGCACAAAAGACCCAAACTCCCCAGTGGATTTCAGGGAAGCATTTTTAAAGCAAGTTGAGGGAGAGAGTCCCCGGGTACGTGATTAGCACGTGCACAATCCTCTGACTGATAGATGTTGAGGTAACAGGGTGATGTTGCAAGGTTTAACATTATCAATTCTTAGGCTCCTGCTGATCTGGTGGCTATGTGTTCCTGGTCATCATGCAGTTAACGTCTTCCATCTGGTGGGGGTTTTAGCATCTGTATAACAAGATGTGCACCAGACACTGTTATCTATGTCCTTCAGGGAGTAACTAAAGATTCTGTGACTGTACTATATGGCTGATCTATTGTATAAATTGTTACCAGTTCTCCTGGCCCAACTGCTATTTTTTGTTGCTATCAATTCATGTTCACATTCTTTCAATCATTAATTCTTGAGCCAGACTTTTGTGACTCAGGGGAGGCCTGGGAGACTAAAGTTTTTCTACAAACAAGAGGCAGGCAAAAGACATGGGGGTCTATCCTGGGAAGGCCCCACAGGGTTCTGCTCAGTTATAATCCCCCTTTTCTTTGATACTCCTCAATCTTGAGGGGAACAGGTGTGGGACAAGAAAGGGAATAAAGTTTTGGATAGAGGGGTTGATCATAAACTTGGCAGAGGAACTTGGTTTTAGGGAGACTTCGTTTTAGATACAGATGTAATTTGTTAAAATGAGGTCATACTGGAGTAGAGTGGGCCCCTAGTCTGACTGGTGTCCTTATAAGAAGGGGAAATTGGAACATAGACAGGCACACAAGGAAATTATCAGGTGAACATAAAAGCAGAGATAGGGGTGAGATGTCAAGGAGCCAAAGAATGTCAAAAGATTGCCAGCAAACCATCAGAAGCTGGGCAGATGCATGGGACAGATTCTCCTCATAGACTTCAGAAGGAACCAACCCTGCCAACACCTTGATCTTAGACTTTTAGCCTCCAGAACTGTGAGACAATAAATGTTTGCTGTTTAAGTCACCCAGTTTGTGGTACTTTGTAATGGTAGCTGTAGCATACTAATACACCAAGAGATGTGAAAAAACTTGACCTTACCACAAAATAAATCAGTGGGCTTTAGTTTGCAATGTAACAGAAGGTACCTTCTCCCCTTATAATGATCTTGTGAAGTTCCAAAATAGCTTAAAGTCTTAAGAATACACTGAAGTCAAGTATTTGGTAACAATAGAGCATATTTTATTAACAAATATTTTAAATAAGGGTGCATTACTATGCACATATTTAAATTGTTTTCATTTAACCATGCGTTTGCCCTTCGTGTTCCTTGTCACTGACAAATATCCAGTCAGAAAAGCTCTTAACTTTTCAGTTACAAATGAAATGTTTTTCAGTGAAGCAGCAGTTCTTCCTCATTAACAAAAAGACCCTTCAAATTTACTTCTCAAATAAAAATCTCAGAGAAATTGTAAAGTAACCCAAATTAGAAGTTTGTTGCCTGAACAAAAATTAGGCCTATGTGAAAATAAATTAAGCTGAATGCAATTTTATAATAATAATAAATATGATTCATAGGACAATTAAAACAAGTTCTGCCATGGGTCAAAATTTGAAAGTTTGTTCAAAAATACCAGAAGAGCTTTTAGTTACTGATAGATTATTAGGCTAAAATCCAGAAACATTAAGAGTTGACTTAAGAAGCATTTGACTTCTAGTTAACCTAAGCTATAGGAGAACCTTCTATATTCTATAACTAGAGAATATTTTTCACCCTCGCCTTGAGAGATTTCTAGTGTATTCAGTTGGCCAAAAAGTTCGTTCGGGTTTTCCGTACGATCTTGCCTGTAGACTATTAGATTTGCGAGTTGAGGGACCAGTGTCAAGGAGTAAGAGAGATTTTAATTAAGTAATGTGGATAATGTATTTTGGAGGCAAAAAAGATCTGGGGTCACATCCCAGCTCAGCCACTTAGAAGCTGCAGACAAGCTTTTTAAATTTCTCAGCCTTGGCCTCGGGTAGTCAAGGACCTACTTTGAAAGACTTTAATAATTATGAAAATTAAATGTAAAATGCCTAGCACAGTTTCCAGCTTGTGGTAGGAGGTCAATAAGTAGTAGTTGTTATTATTATTTTTTTTATTAGTTGTTATTATTAGTTTACTTTTCTTCCAACTAAATCTGATGTTATAATCCTTTCTTTTCCCCCCATCTTGCTATAGTTGAACTTGGTATTCATTTTTCTTGCCATATGTGAACTTTCTACTGCTAATTTTAAAAAAGGAAAGAATATGGCTGTAGTGGCTTTAAGGGTAAAGTAGGGTGGAGCCTGAATAGTGGTCCTCAATTATATCCATGTCCTAATCTCCAGAATCTGAATATGTTACCTTATATGGCAAAAGGGACTTTGCAGAGGTGATTAAGTTAAGGACTTTGAGATGGGGGATTATCCTGGAGTATCAGATGGGCCTGATGTACTCACAGGATTACTTATCAGAGGGGCACAGGAAGAGTCAGATTTAGAGGATATGGTGATGTGATGATGGAAGCAGAGATTGGAGTGATGTGCGTTGAAGGTGGAGGAAGGGGCCAGAAGCCAATGAATACAGGCAGTCACTAGAAACTGAAAAAGGCAAGGAAACAGATTCTCTCCTAGGGCCTCCAGAAGGGACCAGCCCTGCCAAACCTTGACTTCAGTTCAGTGAAACTGATTTCAGACTTCTGACCTACAGAACTGTCATAGAATACATTTATGCTGTTTTAAACCACAAAGTTTGTGGTAATTTGTTACAGTGGCAACAAGAAACTAATACAGGTAGAGATGGTCATTTGAGGTCTGCATCTGTTAGCTAGTGTTACGTCATAAACCACCCTAAATTACAATGACTTAAAATTAACACGTATTTATTTAGCTCACATGTGTTTGGATCAGATGTACGGTTCTGCTGATCTGGTCTGGGATTGGCTAATCTCAGATAGGCTTACTCATGCATCTCAGGTCACATTGCCAGATCTGCTGTGTGCTGGCTGGTCTAGGGAGGCCTTAGCTGGAGAGGGAAGGTTGATCTCTGTTCAACACGCTCCCAAGAAGAGCTAGCCCCAGCTTGCTCACATGGTGGGTGGACAGATTTCTGAGAGAGCACAAGGAAGGGTATTTGACTTCTTGAGGCTTAGGCTCAGAATTGACACAGTGTCATATATGCTACATTCTGTTGGCCAAGGCAGATCACAGGGTTAGCCCAGGTTTTAGTGGTTAGTGAAATAGATTTCACTTCTTAATGGGAGAAGTTTCAAAGTCATATTGTAAGGGATGGGGATATGGAGAAAAGTGAAGAATTTGAGATATTTTTGCAATCAATGTACCACACAGCCTCTCTTGGAAAAACATGTATCTTGGTTTTCAACTGATTTCCCAGCTCCTGCATTTGGCCATCCCTTTAACCATCTCATAATTTCCTCTTTTTGTGTAATGCCCACATGCCAAGAAGCTTCTGATAACCTACTGTTGGCTATTAGTTTTGAAAAGATCTGATCAACTAATTCACTTGATGGCATTCATAGCTATTTACCAAGTGAAATTTGCCCCCCTTATATTTATCTTTTAGTGGCATATGTCTAACAGTTTTTGTCAAAATGATTTTTCAATATGTGATTTCAGGTTTAACAAGCCTCATCCATGTGGAATTACTAATGGGGTATTATTTCAAGACTTTTCTGAACTCCTCCTAACACAGCTCAGCTGAGGTCTAAAAAGACTGCACATTGCATGCTGCTTTTTCTACATAAGGTCTTTCCTTTCTGTTTCTTTATCCAGGTGTTACACTTTTTGAAGAAATAATCGTGTAGGCACATATGTAGATGAATATTAGAGTAAGAGAGGTTGTTGGGCTTGTGTCATGCAAGTTCCAGAGTCCAGATGGATTTGTGTAGCAGCTGTGACTTGATCAACTGTGAAGATATTTGTCCCAGGAAGCCTTCACAACAGCAACGCCAATTCCCCAAAAGCCATCTGGGTTAGTTTATTTTTTTTAATTGAAGTGTAGTTGATTTACAGTATTGTGTTAGTTTCAGGTGTATAGCAAAGTGATTCAGTTATATATATATATTTTTCAGATTATTTTCCATTATAGGTTATTATGAGGTATTGAATATAGTACCTTGTGCTATACAGTAAATCCTTGTTGCTTATCTGTTTTATGTATAAGTAGTGTGTATCTGTTAATCTCATACTCGTAATTTATCCCTCCCCTGCCCTTTCCTCTTTGGTAACCATAAGTTTGTTCTCTATGTCTATGAGTCTCTTTCTGTTTTATGTATAGATTCATTTGTATCATTTTTTAGATTCCACTTGTAAGTGATACCATGTGATATTGTCTTTCTGTGTCTGACTTACTTCACTAAGTGTAATATTCTCTAGGTCCATCCATGTTGCTGCAAATGGCAATATTTCAATCTTTTCTATGGCTGAGTAAGATTCCATTGTATATATATCACATCTTCTTAAACCAGTCATCTACTGATGGGCACTTGTGTTGTTTCCATGTCTTGGCTATTGTAAATAGTGCTGCTATAAACATTGGGGTGCATGGATCCTTTTTTTTAAATAGATCTTTATTGGAGTATAATTGCTTCACAATACTGTGTCAGTTTCTGTTGTACAACAAAGTGAATCAGCCATATGCATACATATATCCCCATATCCCCTCCCTCTTGAGCCTCCCTCCCACCCTCCCTATCCCACCCCTCTAGGTGGTCACAAAGCACTGAGCTGATCTCCCTGTGCTATGCTGCTGCTTCCCACTAGCTATTTTACATTTGGTAGTGTATATATGTCGCTGCTACTCTCACTTTGCCCCAGCTGTCCCCTCCCTCCCCCCGTCCTCAAGTCCGTTCTCTATGTCTATGTCTTTATTCCTGCCCTGCCACTAGGTTATCAGTACCTTTTTTTTTTTTTAGATTCCATATATATGCATTAGCATATGGTATTCGTTTTTCTCTTTCTGACTTACTTCACTCTGTATGACAGACTCTAGGTCCATCCACCTCACTACAAATAAGTCAATTTCATTTCTTTTTATGGCTGAGTAATATTCCATTGTATATATGTGCCACATCTTTATCCATTCATCTGTCAATGGACATTTATGTTGCTTCCATGTCCTGGCTATTGTAAATAGTGCTGCAATGAACATTGTGGTACATGGTCTTTTAGAGTTTTTGTCTTTTCCAGATATATGCCCAGGAGAGGGATTGCTGGATCATATGGTAGCTCTATTTTTAGTTTCTTAAGGAACCTCCATAAAGTTTTCTATAGTGGCTGCACCAATTTACACTCCCACCAACTGTTTCGGAGGGTTCCCTTTTCTCCACACCCTCTCCAGCGTTTATTATTTGTAGACTTTTTAATGATGGCCATTCTGACTGGTGTGAGGTGATACCTCATTGTAGTTTTGGTTTGCATTTCTCTACTATTAGTGATGTTGAGCATCTTTTCATGTGCCTGTTGGCCATCTGTATGTCTTCTTTGGAAAAATGTCTTTTTAGGTCTTCTGCCCATTTTTTGATTGGGTTGTTTGTTTTTTTGATATTGAGCTATATGAGCTGTTCGTATATTTTGGAAATAAAGCCCTTGTTGGTTGCATCATTTGCAAATATTTTCTCACATTCTGTAGGTTGTCTTTTCATTTTGTTTATGTTTGTTTATAAGCCTTTGCTGTGCAAAAGCTTATAGGTTTGATTAGGTCCCATTTGTTTATTTTTGCTTTTATTTCTTTTGCCTTGGGAGACTGATCTAAGAAAACATGGCTACGACTTATGTCAGAGAATGTTTTTCTATGTTTTCTTCTTGGAGTTTCATGGTGTCATGCCTTTATATTTAGGTCTTTAAACCATTTTGTTTATTTTTGTATATGGTGTGAGTGTTCTAATTTCATCGATTTAGCTGTCCAGCTTTCCCAACACCCCTTATTAAAGAGACTGTGTTTTTCTATCTGAGTTAGTTTTTATTTGTTTGTGATTTGTTGTTGTTCTTCTTCTTAAGATCTTGTCAAATCTAGAAAGTGAATGATGAATGAATGGATGAAGCTCACTCATTGCCACTTTTTAGTTCAGTTCATTATCACTTTTTAAAATTGTGTTTGGAAATTAACATAGAGTAAAATTAACATTTATGGTCTATAGTTCTACAAATTTTAACCTATATATAGGTTTGTTTATCCACCATCATAATCAGAAAACAAAATAGTTCCTCTGTGCATGAATGTTTAAGGCAGCTCTATCCACAACCTCAAAAAACTGGAGGCAACCCAAATGCCCTTCAGTGGGTAAATGGATAAGCAAGTTATGGTACATCCATACAATGAAATACTACTCTGTAATAAAAAGGATGGAACTACTGACACAAGCAACAACTTGGGTGAATCTCACAATCATTATGCTGAGTAAAAGGCTAGTCTCAAAAGGTTGCATGTTGTATGATTCCATTTATATAACATTATCACTCTTTGCTTGAACTTTCTAATCCCTTCCTATTAGGTTCAAGTTCAGTGTTGCTTCAGTTTTCAATATAGCTTCAGACCATTTTGAAGCAAATGGTCTTTCAAAAATAAAAATAAAATCATACTATAGAGCTGCTTAAATCACTTCAATCATTCTGAAAATTCTTGGATATGATTTAGGAAGTTCTTTATGATGTGGGTCTTGCCTCCTTCTCCAGACTAATCCCCTTCCTCACCCATCTGATCACCAGTGTTCACCATATTACTACAGTTCCTTGAATGCATCAGCCTCTCCAGCTCTATGTCTTTCCCTCTTATCTAAAAATCCCCACACCTCCCCAACCACCTCATTGTCTTTCTTAGCACTTAAACTTCTAAGTCAAGCACTCAAGAAACAACTCTTCTGAAACAAATTCACTGATTTTTTTCAGGGAGATCATGGGGAGCCTCAAGTTTCTAAGTTTGTATCTGTGATTATAGAAGTGCTTTAAAAAGGGACCTGCCTATGAATCCATTAAAATGATTTGGAAGGGGTAGGATTGGCAGGTGCGAAGGCTCTCTAAGGCAAAGTGAATTTCAGCTTCTTCATTCAAAGCTTGTAGAGATCACAGTTTAGGTCTCTGCCCACATTTACAAATGGAATACACTGAGGAGGCATAAACACTTACTGAAACCTTTGTAGGAGCACATTTTGCCTGCCAGCAACTCTTTGCCAAGCAAACATTTTTAAAGAACTTGGACGATCCTGGCTGCCCCAGTGTTTTCATAAATATTTCCATCCGGCAGTCACAGAAGCCTTGCAGAAGAGAGTGGTCAACAGGAAAACTTGAAATGGAAGAGGTTCAGTGAGCAGCTGCTGAGTTGTAAAAATGTATGCAAAAGCATATGGCTGTCTTTAGGGCCTTAAGGCAATATTTTAATTTAAAAAAATTTTTTTTACCCTGCAAAGATCAAAACATATGATTCCATTTCAGAAGGTTTTCTTGTAAACAAACTCTTCACTTTGTAAAAGAGTGCATAAATGTTTAGCATGACATAAATATTTGTTTATCTAAATATATGTTTGAGATATACAAATTTTGGCATAATTTGACCTAGTGGTCATCATGGATTTCCGATAATCTCTTTGGCATTCTTGTCTTATGTGTTCACCTTTATTTGGGAAGATGTAACATTTAATTTTCTACCATTTTAAGCTGAATTGCAGAGGATATCTAGGTGAAAAGCGTTCAGAATTTGATGCTGGTGCAGAATGCTGCATTTTGCTTACTTGAATATAAATGCTGAGCTTTCAACACTTCTATATAGTCAGCTATGTTTTGCGTTTAATTCAAGTATTGAATTATATCTAAAAATATCTCCACTGTTAAGGTCCCAAACCTGCAGGTCATCCTTCTTATGTATTGGAATGGTGTTGGTTTAGCCACTAGGGATGAATCCTCTGCAGTGTGTCCCTTTATGTAGGCAAGAAATTCCCCATGGTAATCCTTTTCTTCTTGTTTGGAAAGGTCAGTTTTTCTGACATGGGCAAGAAATCTTCTCCAGGCATAAGTGGATTTAAATTATGATAGCTTTTTCCTCCCTGTTTCGTTAGGTCCCCACCCAAAAAACACGATACACACACACACACACACACACACACACACACACACACATATTTAAGGGTCCAACTGCCACTTTGTATTCAGCACTTCCCTTAGAACACCAGTGTCTTGGGATATTTCACCCCAAAAGTATTCCCTGACCAAATAAATTTGGGCAATTCTGCAACTGTATCAAACCTCATTTCTTGTAGATTCTCAGTTGTCATTAACATGCTCAATCCCTAATTAGCATTGCATAAAGATAGGTCTTCTTCAGTTGTTTAACACAGTATTTCCTAACTTATTTGACAATGGAATCCATTTTTTCTTAGCACGTAGCGCTTATTACAATTTTGGAGAAAACTTCTTGGGAAATGTAGTTTTAAAACTTTTATGGAATTTTTAATAAGATGAAGCCATCATCTAAATGTCCCCTTTCATAATGCTAACTTTGTGGCAGTTGCTAGCTCTCAAAAATTCAAAACAAATTAATGAAGCAACCAAAAGAAACTTTACTAATCAAAGTAACCACTCGTATGTATAACACAGCTAATAATATTTATAGCTTCTAAGCCACTGGAAACAGAATTTTAAATCAGGCTGAGATGTGAAAGGTCTGTTAAGCTAGTCCGCCTTCTTCAGACATAGATGGGGAAACAGCTGACATGATGAGGTCAGTCAGTGAGAAACAAAGGTGGAACAGGAATTAAAATGTCTGCATCCCCAAGCCATCATTCTTTTGATTCAAAAGATAAAGGCCCAACTTAGATGTTTAGAAATCATAGTGATTCTTAGTATTTGAACTCCATTCTTATGACCTTCCCAACACAATCTGTAACTCTGTATCATAAACCTCTAAACAAGGATATACTAACATCTTTTAAGTTTCTGTGTTGCTACAATAGTTCATTTTGAGAAACATTTATTACTTACTTAGTTACAAAAATATGTATTTTGTCCTTTGTAGAGATGTTTTAAACTCCATGAAACTTAGGCATATGTTTGTGTGTGTGTGTTCCTAACACATTTCTAAGTAAAAATGATTTTACAGTCCTTAATTTCTGGTAGTAATTGGAATTTTGTACATTCAAAAATATAGATTGACAGATTATCTTTTAAAAGAGGAAGATATTCTAAAAGACATCAGGAAGCTCACTTGGTAGGACTTTCCCAGGGTAACACTTCCAGCCTTATGTCTCAGACCCATTTCTCCCCACTGGTTGAAAATCTAACTTTTACTCCATGTTTTTTAAATTGATGAAGGTAATTGATTAGACATCTGCAAGCACAGGGCATTCTGTCTTGTTTCCTTCCCTCATGTGTGACTATGTTCTTTGGTGTGTCTGCTCGGAAAATTTTTCTTAAAACTATTGTCCAAAAGTCTGAATTGGAGAGGAGGGAGTTAGAAGCAGGACCAGGGAGACTTAACAAGCCCATTTAGCTCTCACACCTCAGCTTCATTGGCTAAAATCTTTATAAGCAAAAATGTGACATTTTGTCAAAATAAAAGAAAAAAGTAAAAAGTAAATGAAAATAAAATTCTCTGTCAAGAATTGAAAAGCCAAAACCCTTTTAAGCATCATGGAGCTTTGCCACAATTTAAGGCTTGAATGTATAGAGCCCAAATGTCTCAGAGCTAAAAAGTTCTTCAAATATCTTCTGGTTTAAGGACCATTTTGCCAATCCGTGTAGTCAGAAGCTGAACACACTTTGAGACGAGGGCTGCTGCATCTTTAATGTGAATTTAGACCACCTGGGGATCTCGTTAAACTGCAGTTTCTGTGTTAGAGGTCAGAGGTTGGGCCGTTTCTAACAAGTTCCCAGGTGATGCCAGTGACACTGTAAACACTTGGAGGAGCAAAGGCCTAGAGAAGAGCTGAAGGAAACAACTGGTCTCAATGAGGCTGAAAGAGCTTCGTGATTGGCTCTCGAATCTTCAGAGCTGTTCTTAAGGTAAAGTAACTGGTGGTGGTTTTTTCAGGTCCTGGTGTTTTTGCAAGTCTCCCTGCTCCAGGCGCCACAGATACCTCTTTTCTGTGGATTGAAGGACTGGAAACAAAACAAAAAGCAAGCCTCCTGGGACCAGATCCAGGGCCACCTTACTCCCTGCCATGGCGTTGACCTTCCTTTGCACTAGTAAGTTGCAATTTATGATGTTACTCTTTCTACTCTCCAACAAAGTGGGTCTTTCCGTTAATTTAAAAACACTTTATTTGTGTGTGCAGGGGCCCGCGGGGGGCGGGGGGGGGAACCTGGAATAGGTTAACTGCTTCTTTGAAATCTCCCAAGGTTTGATATGTAAAGCCCAGTGAAGGTACATCTCAGGAGAAGGTTTTGAAATTGTGGAAGCAGAGGGATGGAAAAAGAGGTAGGAAGGAAGTGATATGTACAAAGGATGTTTCTTAAGTAGCAAAATGGACATGGTGGGATGATGATGACTAAAGTCGGAATATAGGTTTTAGGTCTCAGGTAAGTTTTCAGTGGAAAACGGCCTGTTTGGTTAAACTTAGTGGCAGGGAATCAGGAATAATCTTGTCGACAACTTTTGCTACTATGAATTGCCCAGAAACTTCCTTAAACAATTTTCTGCCTGTTTGTTCATTTTATTCTCTCAGAGGTAGCATGCAAATGGATGGAGTTTTAATTTCCTTTAATGCTTAGGGATATTTGGATAAAAAGGTGTCATCAAGTATTTTGATGACTGTAAGCTCGCATTCATTGCTCTGTGATAGAATGTCGTTGGTAGAATAGAACACTCTCAGTAACTCACCTCCAAAATAGATTTTTTTCCCTGGAAAATGCTTATTTTCAGTTTGGAACTGAAAATATAAAAATTTTAAAAGGCTCTCTCCAACATTCAAATGAAGTAAGATGTAGTTGTTTGCCTTTCCTTTGGCAGATAATGTTATTAGAAAGTAATCAACAGAGAAAACATTCAGTGGCATTATGTAAGGACCAATTGTAATACCTCCAGAGCCAATTAGTTGCAAGTTAACCTTATGATAAGAGGTGGGGGGTTGGTGATGATGGTGGTGGAAGTAATTTACAAAAAAGACCCCTTTTTATGTAAATTTACATACATCCTTTTATTTTTAGCATCTTTAATTTTGGGGGGGATATGCATTTTTCCTAAGCATGTTTACCAACTCAAAGCCAGAATTGTGTTTAAAAATATCAATTTAATATAACTTAGAGCAGCAGTGTTTTGTCCCCTTCCATTTATGTTGTGCAGAAAAACAGACTTCTGTGTGGTGAACGTGTGTTGAGATGAAAGCTTTAAGTTGGTGGCTAGTAGCCCAGTTATGAAAAACTTGGCTGCCTGCCGCTCCTTGGTAATGAATTCTACAGGCTGTTGTTTTCTGCTGATCGCCTATTTACAGTGATTTACTCCAAATATGTGGGCGTCTTAAGTATATGGGTGTTGTCCAAAGAAAAAAGTCAGTTTACCAAAAAAAAAAATAAATAAATAAGAGGGGGAAAAAAAGTCAGTTTATTCTAAAGGATGAAATGAGAAGCAACAAACAATAGCTTCTGTTGAGCCACTATTAATTCTCAAATTGAAAAAAGACCTGCCATAGAGGCTTGGAGGCCAGCAGAGGAATCAGCTAAGAGGGAGGGAACCCGTAAGAACCAAATGGTCACCTAAAAAGGGCCCACTGCACACCCACTGTGGGCATAGCCCTGAAGTTAATGGTGTGGGCAGAGGGAAAGAGGTAGATACAGCCCGAACCTTTAAGAAATGTATTAATCTAGTTGATGAGGCTGAATACTATCCAAACAAAATGATGAGCTCAATTGCAAATCAGAATAAAAAATGACACTGTACCAATTTAATACATTATGACACACTGGTACAAGATAAGGCAACACTTCTTTCTAGGATTAAAAATTTACTCAGAGTGAAAAAGCCTGGGGTGATTCTAATTGAGACCTCTCTCCTTTCTAGGATTAAAAATTTACTCAGAGTGAAAAAGCCTGGGATGATTCTAATTGAGACCTTTCTCTAGTTTATATAGATCCATTAATCAGTGCATTTGAGGTTAATATTTTTCAATTGCTTATAAGTTTACCTATTATGTCATAATTCAATATAAAATATTCAATCTTTGAGCACACCTACAGTATGACAAACACTGTACTAGGTCTTAGTGTTATATGGAAAGATAATATATGTTTATTGACATTCAGAAGCTCCAAATGTTAGGAGGTGAGCGACAGATGTGAAAATGTAACCATAAACTAATGTGATAGTAATTATCATATAAGAATAAACAAAATGATACAGGAGCATAGAGGGTAGTTATCAAGTTTACTTGAGGGATCCAGGACAGGATTCTCAGAGGAGGTTACATGAGGAATTTTAACTGCTCTCTGAGATGCAAGTATACCGTACGTTTGGGACTGTACTGATTTTCTAATGGAAGGTCTCCATCAAGAAACAAAGTTAGCTTGCCATGACATTCATTTAGTGATTCTATGCTAGCCTTGCATGATCCCTTTTGTTCTATTTTAAATGATCACAACTTCATTTACTGTTCTAGAATTCTGCTCTGTCTTGAGTTTAAAGCTAAATGTCAATGATATGAAAACTTACCATTTTTCCAGTTCTAGTCTTTTCAAAAGTTTATGTGTAACTTTCTAGGTTCAATGTAGTGAACTGACCATTCTAAGTATTTTAAGCAGAAGGGATTTGATATAGGGACTTATGTGTTTAAAAATGGAGGAACGAAAGTTAGCAGCCTGTCACTGGGCTCACTATAGCTGAGATTCAAAGATGAGGAAGATGCTGTTGGCACCGTACTTGCTGGGTCACATCCTCCTCTTATACCCACGAGTTAATGGCTTGTCACCAGGACCCTGAGTCAGGCCACAGACAGACATATCTTTGTGAATGCTTTGCAAGCAGTGACAAATAGTCACAGCAGGAAGATGGCCTCCAAGCCATTTGATCCTCAGAGTGGGTCTCACTGATGGAAACTAATTACTGTTCAGAGACCTAGGTTAAAGAGAATATGAGAATGTAACTTTACCTTTCTACATTGTGGAATATGAAGGTATACAGAAGGGAAAGGAAATAAATGACAGCTAACAATTAACTGTTTTGTTCTCACTTTTATTCTTCAAATGTTACTAACACTTTCTTAGGATTTGATTAGCCTTGACAAATTGTTTAACTATATTTAACCTAAATACTAAATGTGTTTTATTAGCAGCTAGCTTACCTTACTCATTAAACATAAATTTACTGAAAACTCTCTGTGCCGGGCAAGTTCCCAGATGTTGAGGATACAGCTGTGTATTGAGTAAACCATGGTACCTGTCCTCAAGGAATTTACAGTCTATCAGGGAAGATAGGCTGTAAGAAATGACCCTCCCAAAATATGTACTGAAAATTATTGTAGGGAAAAGTAGGAGGTATGATAAAACATCAAAACATGGGAGCATAATATTGATTTGGATGGTCAAGAAAAGTTTTTCTTTTTTGTTTTTTTCTGAGAAAATAACATGACCTGAAATCTTTGATGACAGCTAGGGGATGAACTGAGGGGAAGAGGGTTGCAGGCCAAGAGAAAAAGAGCTATGTTTGGAGACAAAAATGATCTGGAACTTTCATGGGATTGTACAAATTTCAGTGGCTTAGGGAGGGTCTGTCTAAAGGCTTTTCCAAGATGTGATGAGTTATGTTTGTTTGTTTCTTTCTTTCTTTAATTGTTATGAAATGTACACAACATGAAATTGACCATCTTGATCATTTTTAATATATTTTTAGATTTTTATTATGGTAAAATACATATAATGTAAAATTTACTATCTTAACCACTTTTAGGTGTACAGTTTAGCAGTATTAAATAAATACACAGTGTTGTGTAACCAATCTCCAGAACTTTTTCATCTTCCCCAACTGAAACTCTATTACCATGAAAACAACTGTCCAGTGTCTCCTCCCCTCAGCCCCTGGCAACCGTCATTTTACTTTCCGTCTCTCTGAACTTGACTACTCTACATACCTCATGTAAGTGGAATCATATAATATTGGTACTTCTGTGATTGGCTTATTTCACTTAGCATAATGTCCTCAAAGTTCATCTATGTCGTAAGATGTGTCAAAATGTCCTTCCTTTTTAAGGCTGAATAATATTCCATTGTATTTATATACCACATTTTGCGTATCCATTCATCAGTGGAGGGACATTTGGGTTGCTTCCATATCTTGGCTATTGTGAATAATGCTGATATGAACATGGATGTAGAAAGATTTCTTTGAGACCCTGCTTGTCTAATTTTGTGTATATACCCAAAAGTGGAATTGCTGGATCATACGGTAGTTCTATGTTGAATTGTTTTAAGAATTGCCATACTGTTTTCCAAAATGGCTGTACCATTTTACATTCCCACTCACAGGGCACAAGGATTCCAATTTCTCCATATCTTTTAGGTATATACACAGAAGTGTAATAGCTGGATCACCTGGTAATTCTGTTTTTAATTTTTTGAGGAACATCATAACGTTTTCCATAATGTCTGCACCATTTTATATTTCTACCTGCAGTGCATAATGTTTCCGATTTCTCCACAGCCTTAACAACAGTTGTTTTCTGTTTCCTTGATAGTAGCCATCTCAATGAATGTGCGGTGGTCTTCATTGTGGTTTTGATTTGCATTTCCCTAATGATTAGCAATGTTGAGCTTCTTTTCGTGTGCTTATTGGCCATTTATATATCTTCTTTGGAGAAATGTCTATTGAACTCATTTGCCTATTTTTAATTTTTTTTTATAGGAGTTCTTTTTATACTTTGGATATTAATTCCTTATCAGATACATGATTTGCAGATATTTTCTTCCATTCCTTGGGTGTCCTTTTCACTCTGCTGATTATGTCCTTTGAAACATAAAAGTTTTTAATGTTGATATAGTCCACTTTACCTCTATATAATTTTGTTGCCTGTGCTGTTGGAGTCGTATCCAAGAAATCATTGCCAAACTCACTGTCATGAAGCTTTTCTCCTGTCTTTTCTTCTAAGAGATTTATAGTTTTAGCTCTTAAATTTAAGTCTTTGATCCGTTTGAACTTAATTTTTTATGGTGTAAGGTCCTACTTCATTCTTTTGCATTTGGGTGTCCAGTTTTTGCAATAACATATGTTTAAAAGGCTATGCTTTCACCAGGATGAAGTTTTAAATTTTATTTTACAATAAATGTGAAGGTTCTTGAGATAGCCCTCTCTCTTCTTTATTAATTTTTGGTTTATATACATATTTTGAATATGTTTATAAACAAAGTTTTTGGTATTGGTAGGATTTTTCCAAAAATCTCAGTTCATACTTTGAGCTGTCCAACACTGTTATTAGAGATGCTGGTCACGCTGCTTCATTCTTATTCTTAGAATGTTCTCTTGCCATTTATCTACTTCCTCCCCTATGTTTTCTTGTCTCTTTTCACTACCAAAATGCTTAGATGCTTGGGAAACCATTCTTCCAACACTCATCTTGCAACATGGCATTTGTATATCTGCATTCCACTGAATGGGCATTCCTGAAGTTTCTTCTTCATGGCTTGTCTGAGGAGCTTTCCTTATTTAGTCTTCATTCTGCTCCATTTGACCATAACTCATTCCATCCTAAACAGTTTTCTACACCTTCTTCCCATACTGACTTCCTGATATTACATTTTTCTGGTTCAATGAATTTCAATTCAAAATGATTTATTTAATACCTCTCTTATTAGGTGCAAGAGATATAAATAAAAAATACAATACTCCCTATCAATAATTTTTATATTCCTCAGATTCTTCCTATGCTGGCTCCCTCACTAATTTTTCCACTTTCTTCTGGTATTTCTAGTACAACCTTTAGTTATCTGTGCTCTTCTTTGTCCTCTTTCCCCATATTATAATTATATACATTCCTTCCGTCTTCTAATGGGCAGGGACTGGGACCGTATGCCTCAGAGTTTCTAGTACAAAGTCTTGCTTTTGCAGAGAGTGGATACTAATTTACATGACTTGAATTATGCAAAGTTTGTAAAGATCAGGATCAAATTGATGACAGAAAAGCAGCTTAAAAAAACCCCACCACTCATTGTATGCTAGAGCAGAAGAAAATGAACCACAACAGCAGGATTAAGAAATGAAAATAGACTAGGATGAGATTAAGTAAGACATTAAATAATATCCCTACAAATAAGGGAATTTTTAGAGACTTATTTCTGAATCCAGGGCACAAAGTTAGAAAGACCAAGGTTCTGAGAATGAAGAAACAGTTAAGATAGAAAAGCACCACCAAGTTTTGAAAAGACAAAGTACTCTTGGTCGTATGGTCTCAAAACTGAGTTCTAGAAGATTCTGCATACAACCAAAGTAATTACTTAGCTGCTATATCCACATACTTTTTTTAGAGAAAGGTGAAGTGAAACATGATGTGAGTGGATGAAGGGAGTGTTTTAGGATTCAGAAGTTTCTGATATTATTAAGCATTAATTACTAGGTTCTTACAGGAATCAGGAGGGAAAATAGCTGATGGAATGATGCATGAGATAGAGTGGATGTTTCTGAAGAAGCACATGTTTACAAAAAATCACTGGCAGTTACATAATAGCCTTTAGGCAGGAGACAAGATCAAGTGATTTAAAATATAAAACAAAACTTACTGTTTTTTTTTCTGTATAGGCAGATAATGAAAACGTTTAACATAAAAAGTGAACCATTAATAAGAACAAAATAAATTGATCTATATTATGGATTCTATAATTTCAACACAGAAAGGTAACTCTAAGTGTCCTCTGAGTCTACAACTCTGTTTTGAGGAAAGCAAAAAAAAGTAGCTTCTGCACAAACCACCGTGCTTTGTGTCACGTGACTTTATTGTCCTAGACAAAAGTAACTGATTTATGAATTAATGCTGAAATCAAAGATAAGCAGCTAAAGACTGGACCAGGAGCTAGATAGGTAGCCTGCCATAAGAACTCTACCCAGTGTGGGTATGCTATGCTGGACATTAACTGCCAGGCTCAGTAGGGTCCTCTCCTTTAGGGGGTTTTGTATGTGACACACAAATATGCACACTCAGGGACACACAAACAAAAGCAGTAATAACAGATTTAGAGGACATAGAAAGAGAAACAATGAATAAGAGATAGAAATAAGAAGAGAGGGCTTTCCTGGTGGCACAGTGGTTAAGAATCCACCTGCCAATGCAGGGGACATGGGTTCGAGCCCTGGGCTGGGAAGATCCCATATGCTGCGGAGCAACTAAGCCTGTGCGCCACGACTACTGAGCCTGAGCTCTAGAGCCCACGAGCCACAACTACTGAAGCCCGCATGCCTAGAGCCCGTGCTCCACAACAAGAAGCCACCGCAATGAGAAGCCCGCGCACTGCCATGAAGGGTAGCCCCTGCTCACCGCAACTAGAGAAAGCCCATGACCCCGTGCAGCCATAAATAAATATATAAATAAATAAAGAAGGATGGAAGCAACATGTGTCCATCAACAGATGAATGGATAAAGAAGAGGTGGTACATATATAAAATGGAATACTACTCTATAAAAAGAATGAATTTTTGCCATTTGCAGCAACATGGATGGATCTAGAGATTATCATACTAAGTGAAGTAAGTCAGACAGTGGAAGACAAATATTGTGTGATATCACTTATATATGGAATCTAAAAATAAACTAGATTTGAATAAATTGTGGTATTCATAATTTACACATAAAAGTGAATATCAAAAAAAGAAAGGCAGAATCATTACAGAAGAGAATAGATGCTTACTTCTGGTGGAATGATGGAATAACTGATTCCTCCGAGCTGGTTGGTTTCTTGTCCTGAGTTATGAAGGACTATTATTAATTCCTGAGTCCTAAACAGGAAGCTGTTGAGAAGGGTTTTCTGTGGCTCTTCATTTCACTGGGCACACATTATAATACCATTTTATTACCTATGTTGATTTAAGCAGTTCTTATGGCTAAAAGATTCTGTAGGATCATGGTGTGCAGTTTTGGAAGCTTTTTTCATATAATCATGAATTATGAACATCTTATTATGTCAGTTAATCTATTTCTAGAGTATATTTTTTCCTGGCTGCATAGTACTTCTTCTCATGGGTATACCATAATTTATTCAAATCATCCCCTTTTCTTGGATATTTAGATTGTTTGTGATTGTGGGTACTAAATAATACTGCAATGAACCTCTCTTGGCTATAGTTATTTTCTTCGGATAAATTCCAAGGAACTTTATATGTCAAAAGACATTATCATTTTTAAAGAAAAATTTCTCCCTAGAAAGTTGTACTAATTTATATGCCTACTAGAAGTATATAAAATTACCATTCACTTTTATTCACATCCCTATCAATACTGCATAGTAACACTGCATTAAAAAATTAACCTTATGGAAGATAAATAATCTTATTCCTTCAATTGCAATTTACTCAATAACTGGTAAATTTAAGACTATTTTTATGTTATTAGCCATGTGTATTTAGTTTCTTTTTGGATTACCTGTTCATATTCCCTTACAGTATTTCTACGAATGTAATTTTCCCCCATTTTTATTTGTCAGAACATTTGTGTAGTAAACTAGTAACTCTTTGTCCTAACGTTTATTTTTTTTTCTCCTAGATTATAATTCAACTTTCATTAAAAAATGGCATTTATAGCATACAGGCTTTTTATAAATTTATATTGAAGCATATCACTTTATATTTTGAGATTCTTTCTAGATTATATGATTCTGTTACGTGACATAAATCTCCAGGGGGAAATTTTAAAAAATTTTTTCTCATTGGGTAATAAGAAATACCAATTAAAGATTAAAAATCAGATAACCTCAGGCAGTTTCATATAGTAATATTATACATGTTTGAAAGTTTCATTACTTAATTGATATAAAATAACAAGTAGCTAAATATGTGAACTGATTCTTTTTCAAGTTTTATAACATGATTCTCTTGGAATCACAAATGTGTTATTAAACTCTCAAGAGGCATATCTTGTGATATGTTCAAAATGGTATGAATGCTGTATTTCCTCATAATATGTGTAATTTTATGCATAAAAGTATATATTCAGATGTCAAATTACTTAGAGAAAATAAGTGATGGGAAGAAAGAAAATTACTAAACTAAATCACATGGAGTCAGGCTATCAAGGAAATCTGCATATGCCCTTGATGTCAGAAAAACCGTTTACAATAGATCTGATAAAAGTTATTGTTTACTTGGTTTTCCTTTCACCCGTTATTTCCTCTGGGAATAGTTCAGATGATGCAAGAGCATTACTGCAGACAGGATGGCTCTGCTTACTGTAATGTTGAATTCATCACAAGTTTAAAAAAATAGTTTCAAAAATTCTCAAGTAAACATTTGTTGTGGGAGCATCAGTGGAAGATTTAATCATGATCACATTTTTGAGAATTATTTCAAATATGTTTTACGTGTCTTCCTTATAGTTCTGCATCGCTCTGATTAATTTATATTTGTAACTCTTTACCATAAGAATGTTCTAGAGTGTGTATATTGTATTTTCCATAATACAAAATTAGCTGAAAAAAATCTGTTAGGAAAGAAAAGATAGAGTGGAAATACACACACACACACACGCACGCACGCACGTGCGCGCTCATATAAGGACATAATGATGGCTGCACTATCTTCCATTTCATACACTAGTTGTAAGTTTCACCTTAAAAAATGTATGGAAAAATGTATAGTACTTTCTGTGCCATCATTTTACTAGCTGATTATAAGCTATAGTGTTCTATTTTCTCCTTATTTTAGAATTCTAGTCCTGTGTTTCCAACTAAACTACCAATTCTTATGTTTCATTATATAATCCACATAAAGTAGCATATTTTCAAAAGTAGATATATCAGGTGCCATACAGTTCCTTTGCTGGAACAACCCAATTATCCAAGTGTAGCTCATGACAGATATTAGACACATTTTACTATTCCCTTATTTTATATTCATCTGCAAATAGACCTTGAAAGCATCTTAAGAGGGTCTAGTTAGGGAGTCCAGTTACTTGCATTCCTTTTATTGAAGAATGTGCATCTTTTATGTGAGGTGATCCTTTCTGTTAATGTGTAGATGATAACCTGTAAAACTAGGTTATGTGAAGCCAGATTTCTTTTGCATCAATATCTGATTAAATCCTAATAATAAACTTGTTGGTTTGGTATTTTCTAGTCACAGTTCTCAGAAGGAACTGGGAATCAAAGAGGTTAGTTTGCCCAAGGACACACAATAGTAAGGTGGATTCATATTTCAAACCAGTGTCATTCTGACTCTGAATCCCATGCATGTTGTTTCCACAAAACCATGTTGGTAGATCACTGATGCTTGGAAGGATGAGAAAACCCTTCACTGAACTGAAGCTTGCAGAATGAAGATTACTGGGCCTGTGTGTAAGCGAGGAAAGGGCATTTCAGGCAAAGGACATAGCATAGATATATGCCACATTCAAAGGCTCTTGGTGAGGCTCAGGATTTCTAAGTCTCTGCACTGTTGACATTTGGGACTGGATAATCATTTGTTGTGGGGGCCTGTTTTAAACATTGAAGCGTCTCTATCCACTAGATGCCAGTGGCACCACCACACCTAGTTGTGACAACCAAAAATGTCTTCAGATATTGCCGAATGTTCCCTGGGGAGCAAAATTCACCAGATTGAGAACCACTCGTTTAAAGTGTAGAATATGGTGGGAAGCAAATGTGTCATTAGGGCCATATCTATTGAAGAAGTAGGGAATGGAAGTGGAAATGTCTAAACAAGGAGTTATGTGATCAGATTTTCATTCTGGAATGCTGAGTAACAGAAAATTATAGAACAGTCCAAGGAAGAATTAATGGGGGGCCCTAAACTAGAACAGTGGCTGTAGGAAGGGAATGGATGGAAGAAATCTGAGAAAAGTCTTAGCTGATTAGACTTAGGGGTTGGCGTTGGGATTGAAAAAAGTGAAGGTGCTTTGGCGAAAGAAATAAGGAATCCCATTTTGGGCATGTAGATTTAGAGGGGCTAGTAGTATATCAAGGAAGAAACACCTAGTGAATATTTCTAGATCTTAGAAAAGAGCTCCATAGGTAATCAACATTTAAGTGGGAGTGGATCCTGTGGGAAAAGATGAGAAGATGAATAGAGTGAGAAAATGAAATGCTTAAGTAGAGAACCATGTGAAACATTAACATTTAAGTTAAGAGGTCTTAGGATAGGAGGTGCCATAAAGACGAGAAGGCGTTGCTGACGAGGCAGAAGAAAGGAGGTGTCACAGACACTGACGATGTAGGGAACAACAGTGCCAACTGTTGATGAATATTCGTGTAAGATAACTCAACATGGTTTTTGTTCTTTGGTAGCATGGAAGTCTTTAGTAACTTTATTAAGAGCTGTTATAATAGAGTGGAAAAGATAGAATCCAGTTTGCTTTGGGCTACTCAGAAGCCCAGGGGATCTAAGCATGAAGAGAGTGAAGCACTACTTCCTCTGAGCTCACAATTACACATGACTGTGGGAGACTCAAGCTACTCCTATTGTTTTGGCCGTGAGATATAAATGGACTGTTACAAACAGGCATGACATATGAGGGTCCAGAAGTAATTCATCCACTGCACTCTGTGTTAATAGGGCCCATGTAAGAACATTTTGTCCAGGTTTGTTCACATCACCTTCACAAGAACTTGTAGACATTTGTTAAAAATGATCAAAGGTACAGAAAATAACTCCTATGGAGGAAAGCTGTTTTGTGGGTATTTTTAGCTTATAAGTGGAAAACTTATAGTGTGACTTAATTACAGTTTTCTAGAATATGAGAATTTGTATGGACAAGATGCATATTGGATATTTCCATGCTCACATAAGAGAAATGGGCTTAAATAAAACAAGAAAGATGTTCTGGAAATGGCTATCAAAGGAGGTTTTGAGATTCATATTTTTCAGAAGATAGTGTCCATTATGTAATGTAAGAACTATTCCATTAAAAAGGAAATTTACCAAGTAAAATGCATTTCCTTGATTTATTAATATTAACTTTCAGAATTCTGATTTACATGCATTAACTTCCAAGAATCAGGTACAGTGCTTTGATTTATACATCATGCATGTAAAAGTTTTTATTAATGAATCCTAAATTTTAAAGTTGTGATTTAGTATGTTAGTTTATAAATCTTATGTTTAAACTTCCAATTTAGTGCTGTGATTTATGGGTGTCAAGTTTCATGCTATTTATGAATCATAATGTTAAAGTTCTGATTTAATATGGTAGTTACTGTAAGAAACATTAGTGCAATAAAATGCAATTCTTAAGAGACTAAGATAAAGCTGATTGATATTCCTATATGCAGCACCCTGTACACAGGCTCAGTTACAAAGCCATCCTCAGTGGTATATTTTGAATAGAATGCTAAGATAAGCCTAGAAGAGAATTCAATAGACTTTTAATAAATCGTGTTGAAGGAACTGTCTTCCCTTTTAATTAGACCCTTCACGGTAAAAGTGAGCAGTTTCAAGCTGTTATACCTCTTACAATTTATTTTATTAAGTTGGCAACAAAAGACATTCTCAGCTTTTCCTTATGACTGATCAATGTCTTAGTAAGATGGTTAAGTTTTCTCAGGAGACATACCTACATCTTTGGCTAACGTGGTTTATAGCAACCTTGAAAACGATTCTCTGATATCAGTTAGCCTGCAAACAAGTATTTGGTCACAAAATTACATGAACACCACTAGACAACCTCATATCGCATTTCTCACCCCAACTCTTCTTCCTCATCTTCCACTCTTTCACTGGCCAGTATCGTAACTGTCATCTATGTGTGGCTATGGAGCACTTGCAGTGTGGCTGGCTGGTCAAAATCGAGATGTGCTGTAAATGGAAAATACAGATCAGATTTTGCAGAGGGAAAAAATGTAAAATATCTTGACAGTTTTTATGAGTTGTAGGAGTAACATGGAATTATGATATTTTAGATAGATTAGCTTGAACAAAATAAACTTCATTTGTTCCTGAAGTGTGGGCCTCAGTAGTCGCGGTGTGTGAACTCAGTTGTTGTGGCTCGTGGGCTCTAGAGCACAGGCTCAGTAGTTGTGGCGCACAGGCTTTGTTGCTTTGAGGCATGTGGGATCTTCCCAGAACAGGGATCGAACCTGTGTCCCCTGCACTGGCAGGTAGATTCTTAACCACTGCGCCACCAGGGAAGTCCCCCTCACCCTGGTTTTTTAAGTAAAAATCAAAGACACATTTTTCATTTTCACCAAGGACTTTATTGAACAGCATATTCACCCTTTTGTTCCACTACCTTCTGCCATTTTTCAGGCAACTTAATAATTCCATCTCCCCAAAACTTTTTATCTTTTTGAGCAAAGAAATGTTCAGGTACCTTTTACAGTCTGCTAGGGAATTGAAATTTTTTCCATTAAGAGAATTTTGTAAAGACTGAAATAAGTGGAAATCCGAAGGTGCAATGTCTGGCAAATAAGGCAGATGAATCAGAACTTCCAGCTGTAACAGTTTTTGCCTGGTCATCAAAGAAACATGCGGTCCTACATTATCCTGATGGAAGATTATGTGTTTTCTGTTGACTAATTCTGGACCCTTTTCGTCGAATGCTGCTTTCAGTTGGTCTAATTGGGAGCAGTACTTGTTGGAATTAATCGTTTGGTTTTCTAGAAGGAGCTTATAATAGAGGACTCCCTTCCAATCCCACCATATACACAACATAACCTTCTTTGGATGAAGACCGGCCTTTGGTGTGGTTGGTGGTGGTTCATTTCGCTTGCCCCACGATCTCTTCTATTCCACACTGTTGTACAGTATCCACTTATCCTTGCCCATCACAATTTGTTTTAAAAACAGAACGTTTTCATTACATTTCAGTAGAGAATCGCATGTGGAAATATGGTCAAGAAGGTTTTTTTTGCTTAACTTATGTGGAACCCAAACATCAAAGCGATTCACATAACCAAGCTGGTGCAAATGATTTTCAGCACTTGATTTGTATATTTTGAGTATGTTGGCTATCTCCCACGTGGTATAACGTTGATCGTTTTCAGTTATTGTTTCAATTTGATCGCTATCAGCTTCAACTGGTCTACCCGACCATGGAGCATCGCAGCGAGAAATCTCCAACATGAAACTTCACAAACCACTTTTGACACGTTCGATCAGTCACAGCACCTTGTCCATACACTGCACGAATCTTTTTTTGCGTTTCAGGTGCATTTTTACCTTTCTTGAAATAATAAAGCATAATATGCCGAAAACGTTGCTTTTTTACCTTCCATCTTCAATATTAAAATGGCTACACAAAAATTCACCAATTTTTTTTTAATAATTGGGCAGAAGTATTATTTAAAGATATTGGCAATTTTTTTTTAAATTATTTATTTATTTATGGCTGTGTTGGGTCTTCGTTTCTGTGGGAGGGTTTTCTCTAGTTGCAGTGAGCGGGGGCCACTCTTCATTGCGGTGCGCGGGCCTCTCACTGTCGTGGCCTCTCTTGTTGCGGAGCACAAGCTCCAGACGCGCAGGCTCAGCAATTGTGGCTCACGGGCCTCGTCGCTCCGCGGCATGTGGGATCCTCCCAAACCAGGGCTCGAACCCGTGTCCCCTGCATTGGCAGGCAGATTCTCAACCACTGTACCACCAGGGAAGCCCAAATTCACCAATTTTGATAAGTCGTTTTTTAAATGCACGCTGATATGACAGCTGTCACATACAATCTAACAAAATTGTTTGGAATGAAACTAAAGACAACTAAGTCCTACTAGAGCCACCTTACGGAAAAAACCGAAGGAACCTTTTGGCTCACCCGGTATGTTTCCATTGAACAGCAGGGCTCTAGTCCTTCCACTGTTTTTCAGAATAAAAGCACCTGCGAACTGCAATCCCTTCCGAAAAGTTCACTCATGATGTTATGATCAGCGTACTAAAAGGAGAAAGGATGGTCAGACAAGAATATAATTTGTCTCCCTTTACCCTGACCAACTTGATTCTCATTAAGTGAGATATATAACTTAGAGACAAACATTATTGTTGTTTACTGCATTTGGTTTTTCCTTCCTGGAATGGGTTATAATTTCACTTAATCTTTCTAAGTTAGCGTTTATTGACTGCTTACTATGACTTGAATTCTTACGTGAAATGCTTTCTCTATATAACATTTCATTGAATCCACATTACAGCTCTATAAAGTAGATACTATTAATACATTGCTACTATTAACATCGACTCTGAGGCACAGATAAGTAACATGATAAAGATCACACATTGGCAGAGTTCAGAGTCGAACTTAGAATCTATTTTCTATACTCCATACGTTAAACAGCCGTTCAAGGCAGACATTTGGATTCTGCAGCTATGAGCCATGCCCCAACTTGTTTTCTAAAAAGGGATATGTAAAGCGGAAATGTCAGGATCTCAGCCCAAACCCCTTACTTTATACTTTACATTCTTGCCTTTCTTTTTGACTAAAGATATGTTAGGAAAACCAGCCAAGGCAGTCTGAGCAAGGGGTAGGTTTGTCAGGCAAGCTATCTGGTCATGCCAAGCTCCAAAACTGGGGCTCCAAATAAATCTAGTGGAACACAAAAGAAGTCAGTGTTCTGAAGATATGATGGAGCTTTTCTGTTCCTGTTTTCCTAACAGAAATGGCCATTTGTGGCCTTTGGGGACTTCCACCTTAATTAGAAGTAACCACTCAGGTGATGGTAGCTTATCTAATCCTGCCTTTCACATGTTTCTGAAAAGGAGAGCAGGAGGTTGGCAGCTTCACGTTTTTAATTTGGTAGTGTTCCATGTATCTTTTTAAACCAGTCATTCTGCTTTGCTTTACTACAAATCCAAAAGCAAACTCCAACTTTGCTTTGACTGTTCCATTCTCAAGAGATAATATGTAGAGTTCAGAGAAATTCACTGAAATATTTAATAATAATATACTTGGAATTGGAAGATGGAGTTTTGAATTTAAATCTGAGCCAGAAAATATCTTTTAAGCTCACTGAAGGAAAAATAGCACCTTGATGTGGAGTGACCATAACAACATCCAAAAAAAACCCCAACCAGTCAAAGCAATAAACACAAAAAATCTGTTACTAAAAACTAAAACACTGCATGATGACAAAAAGCAAAATTTAATAACACCTCCTTGTTGTTGAAGTGAAAATAACTATATTTAAAAGTTGTTCTGACTAAAAATAGAGCTAATGCACAGTATTTTTTCTTTTTCATAGATGTAAAAAATATAATAAAGTGTTAGATGTAGTAGTCCGCACGCACAAAAGGTGAAGATAAATCGTGAGCAAACTAGGACTCTAAAGACATTTTAGTATCTTCTAGTTAAATTCCTCGAGGCCGTTACCAAATAAAAATTTAGTTGTCTTGTGCAATGTAATAGCTATTCTTTTCTTGCTAGCTAGCACAAAAGCACTATATAACAATGAGTTTGAGTGTTCTTTTCAAACATTGTCAAGGATCATTCCAGGACCAATAATTTCACCATCAATGAAAGCTTTAATTAAAGCAGGGAAAAATAAAAACTGCAATAAATGGCATACTAAACTTCAACTCTGTATGCATGTCCTAGCAATGTTAATTTTATCATTCAGAGAGGAAATATGATAAAGTGCTCAACACATGTCACTTATTTTTATTTAAATTTCAAGTTTCAAAATATTATGTCTGGGTTATTCCTTAGGATATTATATAAACACCATTGATATATGCTGAAGAAAATAAACATTAAATCAAGTGGAGATGATAGATCAGAATACCAGAGTGAGACTAGGTTTTAGTCGTTTACATGTGCACTGATCATTTCAACTTTTAACATTTCATAATCTCACCAGAGCTCACACAGCTTCCCAGATCCTCTTATCATTTTCCTTTGTTGAAAAGTATCATTTCACATCTGCCAATTGTCTGTGGTTCCCGGTTTTTACCTGGAAATTCAGCAGGATATTAAGTTTCTGGAGGGTCCTGACTAGAAAATATGTAATAGATCGCATTCTTGTTTAGAAAATCTTCGCTCCTCTCCCTCACCCCATCATAGAAGGAGTGTACTTCACTGCCCCATTGATGATGGGTCCGCCATGTGATTTACTTTGACCAGTGGACCAGTGGAATGTAGAGGGGAATGACAATATGCCAGTTTTAAGTGGAGGCAGTCCTGAAGAGAAGTTTTAAGAGGCACTGAGAGTTTCTGTTATACTCCGACCCCTGCATGAGAACACTTCATTATAGGTAGGAGGTGTTTCTTCAACTCTGAGTCCCAAAATAAGAAGTCACTTGAACCTGAAAACTACCTGGAACTGAGTTATCACAGCTAACCTACAGATCCATGATCAGGAAATAAAGGTTTCTTGTGGACCAATGAGATTTTTGAGTTGAATATTATACAGAATTATCATAGTAAAAGCTTTTACAGAATGTAAGGAGAGTGAGGGCTGTCAATCTAAGGACGATCTTGGAATTCCCACAGTCAAGCCAACAATTATATAAGATGGTAAGAATTAGAACTTGGATTTGTCACGTGATATTTTCTTCACAAGCTGAGAAAAGTGGAAATAGTTACATAGGGTACAAGATAGGACAACGGCCTTGCTATTTGTGTCACTATGTCCAAGTATTTAATAAAATATCTAGATATTGCGATATGTCTGTCTAGCTATCTAGCTATCATTTATCTGGGTTCAAAGCCCATAAAACCATATCACAAAGGAAGCAAACTCTTTTAGAGAACTCTTTGGTAACTCGCCCAATATAATGGTGGATGTAGGTGGACAGAGTCTCTGAGTACCTTTCTCCATGTGAGAGTAAGTCGGTGCTAGAGACAAAGCAGTGCCTGAAATTCCTTTTTTTTTAATTAATTTTTTTTGGAGTGTAGTTGATTTACAATGTTGTGTTAGTTTCTGCTGTACAGCAAAGTGAATCAGTTATACATATATATATATCTCCACTCTTTTATAGATTATTTCCCCATATAGGTCATTACAGAGTATTGAGTAGCGTTCCCTGTGCTATACACTAGGTTCTTATTAGTTATCTATTTTATATATAGTAGTGTGTATATGTCAATGCCAATCCCCCAGTTTATCCCTCCCGCTTTCCCCCTTGGTAACCATAAGTTTGTTTTCTACATCTGTGACTCTATTTCTGTCTTATAAATAAGTTCATTTGTACCATTTTTTTAGATTCCACATATAAGCAATATCATGATATTTGTCTTTGTCTGACTTACTTCACTCAGTATGACAATCTCTAAGTCCATCCATGTCACTGCAAATGGCATTATTTTGTTCTTTTTTTATGGCTGAGTAATATTCCATTGTATATATGTACCACATCTTCTTTATCCATTCATCCATCAATGGACATTTAGGTTGCTTCCATATCCTGGCTATTGTAAATAGTGCTGCAATGAACATTGGGGGTGCATGTATCTTTTGGAATTGTGGTTTCCTCTGGATATATGCCCAGGAGTGGGATTGCTGGATCATATGGTAGCTCTATTTTTAGTTTTTAAAGGGACCTCCACACTGCTCTCCATAGTGGCTGTAACAATTTACATCCCCATGAACAGTGTAGGAAGGTTCCCTTTTCTCTACACCCTCTCCAGCATTTATTGTTTGTAGATTTTTTGATGATGGCCATTCTGGCTGGTGTGAGGTGATACTTTGTTGTAGTTTTGATTTACATTTCTCTAATAATTAGTGATGTTGAGCATCTTTTCATTTACTTTTTGGCCATCTGTATGTCTTCTTTGGAGAAATGTTTTTTTAGGTCTTCCACCCATTTTTTTTTTTTTTTTTTTTTTTTAATTTTATTTATTTATTTATTTATGGCTGTGTTGGGTCTTCGTTTCTGTGCGAGGGCTTTCTCTAGTTGCGGCAAGTGGTGGCCACTCTTCATCGCGGTGCGCGGGCCTCTCACTATCGCGGCCTCTCTTGTTGCGGAGCACAGGCTCCAGACGCGCAGGCTCAGTAGTTGTGGCTCACGGGCTTAGTCGCTCCGCGGCATGTGGGATCTTCCCAGACCAGGGCTCGAACCCGTGTCCCCTGCATTGGCAGGCAGATTCTCAACCACTGCACCACCGGGGAAGCCCTCCACCCATTTTTTGATTGGGTTATTTGTTTTTTTGATATAGAGCTGCATGAGCTGTTTGTATATTCTGGAGATAATCCCTTGTGGGTTGCTTCATTTGCAAATATTTTCTTTCATTCTGGGGGTTTCATTCTGTGGGTTGTCTTTTTGTTTATGGTTTCCTTTGTTTTTACACACTGTATCTGCTCTTGACTCACAGCCCCCATATTCTTCAGAGAGTACCTTGCGTGTTGGGTCATGTTAAAATACATTTGGACATGTAACTCCCATGATATTACATGCCCTTGAATTTTAACTGAGGGTATTTGTCAAGTTCTAAGGAAGCTGTTATAATTTAGATTCAATTTCACAGGCCTAGAAGTTGCATGCTGGGGAGCTCTCTTGGCTCAGTAACGTCTTGATTAAAAATGTGGGTTAAGGACACTTCTCTGTGCTTGTTTCCTTGTATGCAATTGCTTATTTGAGACTATATTAACCAGCATGGTCAGGATTAACTTATAAGTTATTGTTAAGGATTTTGAAAATATGAAGTAACACAAAAATGTATTATGATGTCCTTAATTTTGTATCCTGCTACTTTACCAAATTCATTGATTAGCTCTAGTAGTTTTCTGGTAGCATCTTTAGGATTCTCTATGTATAGTATCATGTCATCTGCAAACAGTGACAGCTTTACTTCTTCTTTTCCGATTTGGATTCCTTTTATTTCTTTTTCTTCTCTGATTGCTGTGGCTAACACTTCCAAAACTATGTTGAATAATAGTGGTGAGAGTGGGCAACCTTGTCTTGTTCCTGATCTTAGTGGAAATGGTTTCAGTTTTTCACCATTGAGGACGATGTTGGCTGTGGGTTTGTCATATATGGCCTTTATTATGTTGAGGAAAGTTCCTTCTATGCCTACTTTCTGCAGGGCTTTTATCGTAAATGGGTGTTGAATTTTGTCAAAAGCTTTCTCTGCATCTATTGAGATGATCATATGGTTTTTCTCCTTCAACTTGTTAATATGGTGTATCACGTTGATTGATTTGTGTATATTGAAGAATCCTTGCATTCCTGGAATAAACCCCACTTGATCATAGTGTATGATCCTTTTAATGTGCTGTTGGATTCTGTTTGCTAGTATTTTGTTGAGGATTTTTGCATCTATGTTCGTCAGTGATATTGACCTGTAGTTTTCTTTCTTTGTGACATCTTTGTCTGGTTTTGGTATCAGGGTGATGTTGGCCTCGTAGAATGAGTTGGGGAGTGTTCCTCCCTAAGATTACTAAATAGATCAATTTTTTTCTAAAAAAAAAATCCAGTGATTACACCTTTGAAATACATTTTGACTGGCTCCCCAGCAATCATTGATTTCTCTTATATGCAGATGTTGAATCCTCAAAGAGAACCAAAGCCAAATGTTTGATATCCTGGAAATGCTTTCAGTTTAGTGATACATTCTAGAGTTTATACATTTCTTTGAACCAAATCTCACCATTTGGTAATTTTGTCATTTTATAATTTGAAATTGTACATAGTCCACAGTTTTGCCACCAAGTGTTCTTAACATCAGTGATAAAGTCAATAGAATTCTGAATCTTTTGGTTGAAAATAACAGAAAGTAACTCTGGCTAGCATTGCCACTAGAAGGTAATTAGCAGGATGCAGAAAGAGCTTAGAGCACAGTGGACCCCTGCAGAAAGAGTCCAAGCACCTAATCAATATGAGTGCTTCAATTAGTGTAGCTCCCCTAATTCCTACCTTCTTTCCCTCTTGTAATTACCAGGGAAAAAGTGTCTGATTAGCCTAGTTTTGATCCTGGTTCCACCCCAAGGTCATTCAGGTATTACTAAAAAGCTGAGGCCACAAAATATGGAGGAGGTTCCCAGCAACCAGGCAGTTTTTAGAGAAAGCAAAGTCTTTGAAAGCTGGACCAGGCAACTTCTATAAGAAATACCCTTTTCAAATTCTCTAATGCACACTCTGCTTTGATTGGAGGTTGTTTTGTGTCTAAAGTTTAAGTATAATAAAATTTAGAGTTGATCAGCAATGTCAGAAACATGGTAAATACAGTTAGTCATTTAAAATAGTAAAACACGATTTTTAATGTAAAAAGGGGACATAACTGTTTCCTCCCTCCCTCCTTTTTTCCCTTCCCTTCCCCCTCCTCTTCTTCCTCCTCCTCCTCTACCCCCCTTTTTTAATATAAGGACTGGTGACGGATATAGTATGCGTATACACATGTGCAACATAAACACACAACAGTTTGCCAAGCTGTTTTGTACTTGCCCCTTTATAATGTGAAGACAATTTCAGCTCTCATAATGAGCCAGTATCTGCACACAGGTCACTTTCCTCAGCCCCACTGTTCTACTCAGTCTGAAATCTTCTCTTTCCCAAACAGTCACAATGCTGTAATCCCAGTGTGCATTGTTTATTCCAAATACATCTATTGCTATCCTTTTTTAAAATTTAGAAGGCTTTGGGGAGATGATTTATTTGGCATATATCTTTCTTTTTAAGCTGTCAAAGAAAATTTGCACTAATGTCTATGTGCTCACTAAATTTGCTTCTAGCAAGCTGATTCATCCAGATCCATTCCCTTGACCTTAGTGGTACATCTGTGATAGTTGGGGCAATACATGTTTGTTGCTGTTAACGATGGTGATTTAGAATTTCTCCATCTGAATAGCACTTAAAAAAATAAGAGCCAATACAACTTTTATTCTTTCCACAGCCTTAGTCAAGGATACAGTTGCATAGAAAGAGAATGAAATATGTTGTGGAAGGAAACAATTAGTGTGAATCAGTTCTTTATTCTGCTGACACTGTTGTGGAGAGGTGATACATTGTTTATAACTATCCAAGTCCTTCTTAGCTTGTTGGAAATTCATAAAAATAATGATCAACTCATTAGCCTAGACTTTTAAATAACAAATTAGATTCTCTGTAGGCCATTAGACTATTAGAATAAATATTTATTGACATGAAAAGACACTATTGAAATACCTTTAAACTTTTAAAACAAGTTAGATATATTTGAGCCCGTATTTACTTCTCCTCCCATCTTAAATTCCATTTAAATTATCCAAGAAATATGAAAACAGCAAATGATGCCATTTAAAGGCCAGAAACTTTGAGTAATTTCTGAAGATTTGAAGTAACCATTTAAAATTTCAATACAAACGAAGTGTTGCCAATATATAGAGTGGACAGGATTCCATAATGATGTCAATAGAGCACAGGAACTTGCTTCCAGCCATTAGTTTGAATAAAGGAGGGCCCTCAGGGATGATTTTAGGGTACCACACAAAAAGAATGGGTTGTATTCTCAAGCTCACATGACATAGAGAATGCTATTGTTTGTTTCCCTCCCAAAGATGATGGTCATGTCACTCAGAGAGCTCTTGCAGTAACCCAGACAATGTCAATGTCAGGCTTCCACAACAAAACTAAACACACACACACACACACACACACACACGGGCACACACACACACACACACACACACACACAGGGGAAAATAAAAGATACTGCCCCTGTGTGATAGCTACCTCCACATTTCTAAAGGACATCGGAGTTCTGGCCAAATACAGGGCTCCCAAGCTGAGACTTGTTGAGCCAAGGGGCAAAGTTTTGCCTGGAACAATGGCAAAGAGGAAATCTTGATCCCAAGAAGGTTTAGGGAATTTTCTCCAGTGGTGCCTATATATGCAATACTGAAAATTAACTGCACACCAAAGTGATAAAATTATCTGCATTAGATTGCTTTCAAAGTCGCATTTTAGCAAAATAAAAACAAAATACGAGCTTCTTTCTCTTTTGTCTAGTACTACAAGATTTGAATAACAGACACTTAAGATTTCTTGTAAAATCTATCTCTAATTTGAGAATGAGCAAGGAGAAAAAGGAGAAATGAGCAAGGACAAAGGGAAAAATATAAATATTCCATCATGTTGCTGACTCCAAATAGATATTCTCCTGTGAAAAAAACAGAAGAAACATTTAAAAATCTCTAATTTTTAGCCTTAAAATGAACCATGTTGTTATTTTTACTATGGAAGGGAATCAATCAGAAATCCAAAATGATTATTTTCAAAGTAACTGACAAAACCACAACCACAATGAGAGATTTTAATATACCTCTGTCAACCTTTACAAATCAGTAGACATGCTGATCAAATTAAAAAATTCAATAGACAGGAAACAACAAACTCAATACTACAGAAGTCCATATAATTAATTTAAAAGATTGACCTGAGACATTTTCTCAGAAGTCAGAGGAAAAAGTTAATGACGTGAAGGTGATGAGTGAAAAGATAAGAGACCTGGAGGAGAGATCCAGGAAATCCAATATGTATAATAATTCCATAAAGAGAGAACAAGGCAAATCAAAGGAAAGGAAAAAATGAAAAATGTTTCATGAACATAGGAAAGAATTGAACTTCAAATGGAAAAGGTCTTCTGAGAATAGGAAAAAAATAAATGAAAATAGCAATTTATTGAGCCCTTAAGATAATAAAATTGTATTAAGTTACTAAGTTTGTGGTCTTTTGTTACAGCAGCCATATGAAACTAGTAAAGAAATAGAAGATAAAATGGAGAAAGCCACAGTCATGGTAGAATATTTAAAATGTACCAATAAGTTTTGAATGATCAAGTAACAAGGAAATAAGTAACGTGATAAATAGTTTATACAGTACAATGTTAAATGGATGTTAAATGGAACTATTCAATCTCAATGCCAGTTATACCCAAGATGAATTACAAAATGAGCACACTGTGTTTAGAAAGAAGAAACTTAAAAAAAAATGAATTGTGTTACTTGTAGCCTCTCATCCACATATTTAAAAAAAAGATAATTGTTGATGTTTTGCTTTTGAACCCATCTGCTTTATCAGAGGAACAGATATGGACAACATAAGGGGAAAAGAATTTCTGAATTTACTTTAAAGAGCCTTCTGGACAGGCAAGAAAACCTTAGCAGAAATATAGTATAGGAGGATGAGAAAGATATTAAGTTGACAAATGTGGAGAAGCATCTACCAACCTCAAGGTTAGAGGAGAACTACAAAAAAGTACCTCCTAGATAGAGTCAGACTTAAATATTGTACTTGCCACAGCCAGAGGAAACCAGTGACACACAGGTACTAGTCAAGTGAAGCCTTTCTGGATCCCTTACTACTCTTGCCCCCTGTCGCCTTATTACCAGAGGAGCCAGATACAACCTGAATATGGGGGAGGAGGGCAAAAATGCCAGGAGGGATTTATTATAAAATAAAAGAAGCAAAAATAATGTTTTGATAACGAGATAATTTTGTGGGGGAAGAAATAACTTTCTAGCTCATACTACACACCAATTTCCGAGAGAAAAAAGATTTAAATATACAAAATGTAACCCAAAACTAACTTGACAAACACTTGGGAGAATTCTTTTACAACCAGGCATTGGGGAAGATCTTTATACTTTGGCCAAATTTTAGAAACCACATATGAAGGACTGATAATTCAGCTACAAACCATTAAAAAATCTGCATAGCAAAAACAAACAAAAAAAACACAAAACACCATAAAGTCAAAAGACAACAGATTATTAAAAAATTGCATATTTTTTCTCAAGTAGTAGGAGGATATTCTCCCTAATATCTGAATACTACCCCCCCTCCCCCAGTGGTTAATGGACATAAACAGATAATTTACAGAAAAGGAGATACAAATGGATATTAAATACATAGAAACATACTCTTTTGCTGTTAAAAGGACATGAAAATTAAAATACACTGAGATAATATTTTTACCTCTTGGTTTGGAAAAAAAATGAAAATACATAGTGTTGGCAAGGCTATTGGGAAATACACACTCTCATTCATTTCTGATAGAAATTTATACAACTCTCTGGAGGACAGTTTGGCACTATCAGTAATTTCACTTTCTGGAATTTATCCCACAGATATACTCACTATGCGAAAAGATTTTATTTCTCCATTGTTTATAATAAATACTAAAAAAATGAATATCTGTCAATAGAATACTGGTTAGATTAATCATGGAAAATCCATAAATAAAATAAAGCTGGATAAAAGGATAGAGAAGCTCTTTATATATTGATAGAGTAAGATCTCTAAGAAATACTAAGTAAAAGCAAACTGAAAAACAGGGTATTGAAGTTGTTTTGTTAGAAAAGGAAGGACATAATTTATTTTCATATTTGCTAGTATTTGCTTTTAAATCTTTGGAAGGATACACAAAGATTATTATTCTTTTTTTGATAGATCTTTATTGGAGTATAATTGCTTCACAATACCGTGTTTGTTTCTGTTGCACAACAAAGCGAATCAGCCATATGCATACACATGTCCCCATATCCCCTCCCTCTTGAGCCTCCCTATCCTACCCCTCTAGGTCAACACAAAGCACCGAGCCTATTTTCCTGTGCTATGATGCTGCTTCCCACCAGCCAACTATTTTACATTCAGTAGTGTATATATGTCCATGCTACTCTCACTTCGCCCCAGCTTCGCCCTCCCACCCCATGTCATCAAGTCCACTCTCTACGTCTACCTCTTTATTCCTGCCCTGCAAATAGGTTCATCAGTACCATTTATTCATTTAATTTTTTAGATTCCATATATATGTGTTAGCATATGGAATTGTTTTTCTCTTTCTGACTTACTTCACTCTGTATGACAGACTCTAGGTCCATCCACCTCACTACAAATAACTCAATTTCGTTTCTTTTTATGGCTGAGTAATATTCCATTGTATATATGTGCCACATCTTTTTTTTCTTTATTAGAGTATAATTGCTTTACAATGGTGTGTTAGTTTCTGCTTTATAACAAAGTGAATCAGTTATACATATACATATGTTCCCATATCTCTTCCCTCTTGTGTCTCCCTCCCTCCCACCCTCCCTATGCCACCCCTCTAGGTGGTCACAAACTACCCAGCTGATCTCCCTGTGCTATGCGGCTGCTTCCCACTAGCTATCTATTTTATGTTTGGTAGTGTGTATATGTCCATGCCACTCTTTCACTTTGTCACAGCTTACCCTTCCCCCTCCCCATATCCTCAAGTCCATTCTCTAGTAGGTCTGTGTCTTTATTCCCGTCTTACCCCTAGGTTCTTCATGACCTTTTTTTTTTCTCTTAGATTCCATATATATGTGTTAGCATACGGTATTTGTTTTTCTCTTTCTGATTTACTTCACTCTGTATGACAGACTCTAAGTCCATCCACCTCACTACAAATAACTCAATTTCGTTTCTTTTTATGGCTGAGTAATATTCCATTGTATATATATGCCACATCTTCTTTATCCATTCATCTGTTGATGGACACTTAGGTTGCTTCCATGTCCTGGCTATTGTAAACAGAGCTTCAATGAATATTGTGGTGTATGTCTCTTTTTGAATTATGGTTTTCTCAGGGTATATGCCCAGTAGTGGGATTGCTGAGTCATATGGTAGTTCTATTCTTAGATTTTTAAGGAAACTCCATACTGTGTTCCATAGTGGCTGTATCAATCTACATTACCACCAACAGTGTAGGAGGGTTCCCTTTTCACCACACCCTTTCCAGCATTTACTGTTTCTACATTTTTTGATAATGGCCATTCTGACTGGTGTGAGGTGATACCTCACTGTAGTTTTGATTTGCATTTCTCTAATAATTAGTGATGTTGAGCATCTTTTCATGTGCCTCTTGGCCATCTGTATGTCTTCCTTGGTGAAATGTCTATTTAGGTCTTCCACCCATTTTTTAACTGGATTGTTTGTTTTTTTGATATTGAGCTCCATGAGCTGTTTGTATATTTTGGAGATTAATCCTTTGTCTGTTGTTTCATTTGTAAATATTTTCTCCCATTCTGAGGGTTGTCTTTTTGTCTTGTTTATGGTTTCCTTTGCTGTGCAAAAGCTTTGAAGTTTAATTAAGTCCCATCTGTGTTTATTTTTGTTTTTATTTCTCTTACTCTAGGAGGTGGGTCAAAAAAGATCTTGCTGTGGTTTATGTCAAAGAGTGTTTTTCCTATGTTTTCCTCTAAAAGTTTTATAGTGTCTGGTCTTACATTTAAGTCTTTAATCCATTTGGAGTTTATTTCTGTGTATGGTGTTAGAGAGTGTTCTAATACCATTCTTTTACATGTAGCTGTCCAGTTTTCCCAGCACCATTATTGAAGAGGCTCTCTTTTCTCCATTGTATGTTCTTGCCTCTTTTGTCATAATATAGGTGCCCATATGTGCATGGGTTTATCTCTGGACATTCTATCCTGTAACATTGATCTATATTTCTGGGGATTTTTTTTTTGCCAGTACCATACTGTCTTGATTACTGTAGCTCTGTGGTATAGTTTGAGGTCAGGGAGCCTGATTTCTCCAACTCTGATTTTCTTTCTCAAGATTGCTTTGGCTATTTCTGGGTCTTTTGTGTTTCCATATGAATTGTAAGATTATTTGTTCTACTTCTGTGAAGAATGCCATTGGTAGTTTGATAGGGATTGCATTGAATCTGTAGATTGCTTTGTGTAGTATAGTCATTTTCACAATATTGATTCTTTCAATCCAAGAATATGGTATATTCCTCTATCTGTTTATGTCATCTTTGATTTCTTTCATCAGTGTTTTATAGTTTTCTGAGTACAGTTCTTTCGCCTCCTTAGGCAGGTCTGTTCCTAGGTATTTTATTCTTTTTGTTGCAATGGTAAATGGGAGTGTTTCCTTAATTTCTCTTTCTGATTTTTCGTTGTTGGTGTATAGGAATGCCAGAGATTTCTGTGCATTAATTTTGTATCCTGCAACTTTACCAAATTCATTGATTAGCTCTAGTAGTTTTCTGGTGGCATCTTTAGGATTCTCTATCTATGGTATCATGTCATCTGCAAACAGTGACAATTTTACTTCTTCTTTTCCAATTTGTATTCCTTTTATTTCTTTTTCTTCTATGATTTCTGTGGCTAGGACTTCCAAAATTATGTTGAATAAGAGTGGCAAGAGTGGACATCCTTGTCTTGTTCCTGATCCTAGTGGAAATGCTTTCAGTTTTTCACCATTGAGTGTGATGCTTGCTGTGGGTTTGTCATATATGGCCTTTATTATGTTGAGGTAAGTTCCCTCTATGCCCATTTTCTGGAGAGTTTTTATCATAAATTGGTGTTGAATTTTGTCAAAAGCTTTTTCTGCATCTATTGAGATGATCATATAGTTTTTATTCCTTAATTTGTTAATGTGGTGTATCACATTGATTGATTTGCATACATTGAAGAATCCTTGCATCCCTAAGATAAATCCCACTTGATCATGGTGTATGATCCTTTTAATGTGCTGTTGGATTCTGTTTGCTACTATTTTGTTCAGGAGTTTTGCATCTATGTTCATGAGTGATATTGGTCTATAATTTTCTTTTTTTGTGTTATCTTTTTCTGATTTTGGTAACAGGGTGATGGTGGGTTCGTAGAATGAATTTGGGAGTGTTTCTCCCTCTGCAATCTTTTGCAAGAGTTTGAGAAGGATCGGTGTTAACTCGTCTCTAAATGTTTGATAGAATTCGCCTGTGGAGCCATCCGGTTCTGGACTTTTGTTTGTTGGAAGATTTTTAATTACGGTTTCAGTTTCATTACTTGTGATTGGTCTGTTTGTATTTTCTAATTCTTCCTGGTTCAGTCTTGGAAAATTGTACCTTTCTAAGAATTTGTCCATTTCTTTGTGATTGTCCATTTTATTGGCATATAGTTGTTTGTAGTAGTCTCTTATAATCCTTTGTATTTCTGCAGTGTCAGTTGTGATTTCTCCTTTTTCATTTCCAATTTTATTGATTTGCGTCCTCTCCCTTTTTTCTTGATGAGTCTGGCTAAGGGTTTATCAATTTTGTTTATCTTCTCAAAGAACCAGCTTTTAGTTTTATTGATCTTTGCTATTGTTTTCCTCATTTCTATTTCATTTATTTCTGCTCTGATCTTTATGATTTCTTTCCTTCTACTGATTTTGGCTTTCCTTTGTTCTTCTTTCTCTAGTTGTTTTAAGCATAGGGTTAGATTGTTTATTTGAGATTTTTCTTGTTTCTCTTGGTGAGATTGTATTGCTGTAAACTTCCCTCTTAGGACTGCTTTTGCCCCGTCCCATAGGTTTTGGGTCATCGTGTTTTTGTTGTCATTTGTTTCTATGTATTTCTTTTATTTCTTCTTTGATTTCTTCAGTCATCTCTTGGTTATTTGGTAGCACACTGTTTAGCCTCCATGTATTTTGTTTTTTTACAGTTTTTTCCTCTAATTGATTTCCAATCTCATAGCATTGTGGTCAGAAAAGATGCTTGATATGATTTCAATTTTCTTAAATTTACCAAGGCTTGCTTTGTGACCCAGGATACGATCTATCCTGCGGGCTGTTCCATGAGCACTTGAGAAGAAAGTGTATTCTGTTGTTTTTGGATGGAATGTCCTATAAATATCAATTAAGTCCATGTTGTTTAATGTATCATTTAAAGCTTGTGTTTCCTTATTTATTTTCATTTTGGATGATCTGTCCATTGGTGAAAGTGGGGTGTTAAAGTCCCCTACTATTACTGTGTTACTGTCGATTTCCCCTTTTATGGCTGTTAGCATTTGCCTTATGTATTGAGGTGCTCCTATGTTGGGTGCATAAACATTTATAATTGTTATATCTTCTTCTTGGATTGATATCTTGATCATTATGTAGTGTCCTTCCTTGTCTCTTGTAACATTCTTTATTTTAAAGTGTATTTTATCTGATATGAGTATTGCTACTCCATATATAAATTTTAATTTTTGACCCATGTAAAAAAAATTCATTCTAAAATTTTTTAAAAGGTTAAAATGTACTAAGAAGAATAGTAAAAATTTTTAGAAGAGCAGATGATGATATGATAGAGTTAAAATGAATAACTTGGAAAATGGGAAATTAATAGAACTTAGAACTTTAAAAGAACAATAAATTAGACAAAATGCTGCCAATTCTGACCTAGAATAAAGAACTAAAGATGAAGCACATGGGATTATGAGTAAGAAAATTATATAACCACATATACAAGGAGTTTCTAAATATAAAAAGCAATTGTATGGCAATAAATGTGAATTCCTCTCTCTAGCAATGAAGTTTTTCTAGGAAAATAAAAATTAATAAAAGTGACTGAAGAAGACCCCAGAATGCAGAATTCTGGATTACAGAAGAAATTGAGTGAGATTCTAAGAATTACCCTTGTGGAATAGTGCCTGAATGGACATCCATGGATGAGTTCTCCCTAGCCTTTAAGAAACAGATAATTGCAGTGGCATTCTAACAGTCTCACAGCAAAAAGCAAAGAGACATTTCATATTTTGTTTCATAGACCTACTATCATTTCATGGTAATATGCCTTCCTGGTGAACAAGTTGAGGTGGTAAACATGTTAGTTCCTATGCTTTTTCCTGGCAATAATTTTATCAGTTATATTCTCAGGTTGAACAAACATCTATATATTTTCATATCATTGTGGCTCCCTTCACAAACGTTTTGTTTATGACAGCATCTTCCATAGAAACTTCTGTTTATAAAAGTTAACTGCCCTAGGAAATATATTACAAGAGGAATTCCAAGAAGCACAGAGTTTCTTCATGCCTTGTAAAATTGTTTCCATTAAAATGAGATTTTTCTGAGCACACAGGTTAACAGATTATGCTCTCCTTCCCCCCCGTAAAAGTCATGAGTTTCATTTGGGAGCTAGTTTTTTCTCTTTTAATTATAAAGTGGAATAGTTAAGACATATCTACTTTTAGTTAATCCAAATGAACAAAGGCTGCAAAATAGTTTACTGATACACTCCTTGAGATACATTAGTACATTTTTAAGGCTTACCTAAAAAAGGCGACTCCAAATATATATGATATAACTGTAAAATCATAAATATCATTCATTCCATTAAAAAATAATACCATGAGGAAAATAATATCTGTTCTTTACACTAAGAATGGACAAAGGGTGAATCATGTATTATAAGAGCATATTTATATACACTAGAAGTACTTACAATTAAACTGTTATACAAATTAAGCTATATATATTTCTAAAGTGTCTGCAAAATTCTGACAAGTGATTTCTTGATGAAGCTGAATAAATGCACAGGTTACATACTGAAATAGAAAAATTTCTTTACATAACTAGTTTGAGCTTTGCTATTCAGCGCTGTCTAATTTGTAATATGGAGGATGATTGTAGATTCTTTTTTGTAAGCCAAGAATTAAGATTTTCATTCATTAAGGTCCTAAGAAATAATGTCAGTGGTCAAAAATATTTTGCAACTAAAATCCCCCCAAACAGCTATGAACAAGTGGAATTTGAAATTAAAAACACAGTACCATTTACATTTGCACCTCAAAAAAGTGAAGTATTTATATATAAATCTAACAAAATATGTGTACAAGATCTACAGGAAGAAACTGTAAAACTCTGATGAACAAAATCAAAGAAGTAAATAAATGAAGAGATGTTCCATATTCATGGATAGGAAGGCTTATTATTGTCAAGATATCAGTTCTTGCCAATTTGATTTATAGATTCAATGCAACCTCAGTCAAAATCCCAACAAATTAGTTTATGAATATTGAAAAACTGATTCTGAAGTTTATATGGAAAAGTTAAAGACCGAGAATAGCCAACACAATATTGAAGGAGAAAAAAAATTGGAGGACTGACACTATCTGATTTAAAGACTTATTATAAAGTTACAGTAATCAAGAAAGTTTACTATTGGTGATAAAATAGACATATGAATCAATGGTACAGAAAAGAGCTCAGAAATAGACCCATATAAATATATTCAACTGACCTTTGGCAAAGGAGCAGAGGCAATGCAATGGAATAAATGTTGTCTTTTCAACAAATGGTGCTGGAACAACTGGACATCCAATGTAAAAAAGAAATGAACCTAGACACAAATCTTACACCTTTCACAAAAATTAATTCAAATTGAATCACAAACCTAAATGTAAAATGTAAAACTATGAAATACCTAGATATGACATAGAAGAAACCCAAGGTCATCTAGGTTATGGTGATGACTTTTTAGATATAACGCCAAAGGCACAATCCATGAAAGAAAGAATTGATAATCTGGACCTCTTTAAAATTAAAAATTTATGCCTTGCGAAAGACAATGTCAAGAGAATGAGAACACAGGCCACAGACTGGGAGAAAATATTTGGGAAAGACATATCTGATAAAGGACTGTTATCCAAAATATACAAAGAAATTTTCAAACTCAACAATAAGAAAATAAACAACTAGGTTAAAATATGGACCAAAGACCTTAACAGACCCTTCACCCAAGAAGATACACAGATGGCAAATAAGCATATGTAAAGGTATTCCACATCAATGGTCATCAAGGCAATGCAACTTAAAGTAACAGTTCGATGCTACCACACACCTATTAGAATGGCCAAACTCCAGAACACTGACAACACCAAATGCTGGTGGGGATATGGAGCAACAGAAGCTCTTATTCATTGCTGGTCCAAATATAATGGTACAACTACTTTGGAAGATAGTTTGGTGGTTTCTTAGAAAGCTAACATACTTCTATCATACAATCCAGCAATCACAGTCCTTCATATTTACCCAAAGAAGTTGAAAACTTATGTTTACACAGAGACCTGCATGCAGATGTTTATAGCCGCTTATTCATAATTGTTAAAACTTGGAAGCAACCAAGATGTCCTTTAGTAGGTGAATGGGTAAATAAACTGTAATACATCTAGACAATGGAATGTAATGCTAAAAAATGAGCTATCAAGCCATGAAAAGACATGGAGGAAACTTAAGTACATATTACTAAGTGCAAGAAGCCAATCTGGAAAGGCTACATACTGTATGATTCCAACTATGTGACTTTCTGGAAAAGGCAAAAGTATGAAGACAGTAAAAAGATCAGGGGTGGTGGGGTGGAGAGGTGAATAGGCAGAGCACATAAGACTTTAGGGCAATGAAAATGCTGTTTATGATATTACGATATTTTACATTTGTCCAAACCCATGGAATGTATAACATCAAAAGTGAACCCTAAGGTAAACTATGGATTGTGGGGAATAATGATGTATCAGTGTAGGTTAATCACTTATAACAAGTGTCCCACTCTGGTGGGATGTTGATAATAGGGGAGGCTATGCGTGTGTCAGGGCAGGGAGTATATGAGAAATCTCTGTAACTTCCCCTTCAATATTGCTGTGATTCTAAAACTCTGAAAAAATGAAGTCTTTAAAAAATCCTGGAACACCCCGAAGAAAGAGTAAGTGGAGGTTATGTAAGATTTAGATACTCCCCTGAGTCACATAGCCTTTCTTGTTCAACGTTCACTGTTTCTTCTGATTTAAATGTTTTCTTTTTCTTTGGAAAAAGAGCCTGTAATTCTTACTTTCCACAGTCTAGTCTAATTTACAAACCTTATCTCCCACCATATTTCACACAGATTTCTTCAGGCAAAAATCCCCCTTTTTCCCCCTACTGAGACATATTCTACTTATTCCAAACTCTATGTCTGCTTTCCTAATTGCTTATACTCAGAACATACTTTACAACATTCACTTCTCAAAATCTTAGCAATTCTGGTAGCGCTATCTAATATTTTACTAACTCTGTGATGTGTTCTTTCAAGAACCTAATGACCTGATTTTTTCATATATACACTTTATATTTTGACACATGCATAAGATTAAGTAAGTATTTTGTATGGTCTTATTGTGCTCTCTAAATATTTAATGATTGTTAGACCTGTGTCCTAAAAATACTGTGGTGGAAATTTACTGAGGGCAGTATTCTTTGCAAATATACTTTTATATTCATTGCAGTACGTAACATATTGTTCAATACTAGTTCTCAAAGTGTGGTTTCTGAAACCATGGCAGCAGCATCATGTGGTGTTATGCGCTGAAATGTGTTCCCGCCAAATTCATATCGTGAAGCCCTAACACCCATTCTGACTCTGGAGATAGGACCTTTAGAGTGGTAATTAAGGTTAAATTAGGTCAAAAGGTTGGGGCCCTAATCTAACTGGTGTCCTTATAAGAGAAACAGATAGTAGAGGATCCCTCTCTCCGAATGTGCCCAGAGAAGTAGTCATATGAGCACATGGTGAGATGGTGGCCACCTACAAGCCAAGAGAAGAGGTCTGAGAATGAAACCTACCTTACTGGCACCTTGATTTGGACTTCCCAGCCTCCAGAACTGTGAGAAGTAAATTTCTGTTGTTTAAGCCACCCAGTCAAGTGATATTTTGTAATGGCAACCCAAGCAGACCAGTACACTGGGAAGCTTGTTAGAAATGCAAGTTTTTGGGCTCCACCCCAGACCAGAAACTCTGGAGTTGAAGATCAGGGGTCTGTGTTGTAACAAGCCCTCCAGGGGATTCTGATGCAAGCAAAAGTTTGAGAACCACTGACTTAACACATTGCTGTGTATGTTAGTACATACTGAGGGATTTGAAGAATGCATTTGATACTTTGATTAGAAAAACGTGTTCCCTATATAGGTTTGAATTGTTATGAGTTTGATATACATTCTTAAGCCAATTTCACTAGGCAAGCCCATTACATTTTAACAACTACACATTAGGTACCGAGTTTTGAACACTCTGGAATTTTACCATTAAATCCTCATTTGGACATCTAAAACTGTCTCCTTCAAACTGGGCTTCATTTTTTCACTGCTCATTTGTCCCTCTCGTTGTTGTTATTCATTTCTTCTCTGCATTTTTGTAGTGTGGAAAGGACTGCAGGAGATTAGGATAATTCATTTCCCAACTAAATAGCTTCTGGCTTTAGTCTTCACATCCAATATTTAAAAAGCTTGAAGACTTTTTAGACAGTCCATGTGAGTATGAAGAAAAGGTTTCAATGGAAATCAAAATGAGTTAGTGAGAAAATCTGCACCCTATTGATAGTGGCACTTTTGTTCTGAGGTCTTGGTAATATGAGAAATTGAAGAATGCCATTAGAGTTATTGACTTGAAACATATCCAGCATTACTTTGTAAAAGTGTTCTGTATTGCAGACAGAATATATTTTTAATAGTCAGACACTTTGCCATCTTCACTGCATAAATATGATTTTAAATGTTATGGAAAAGATGACATATAAACATGTACCATTATGTACACTTTAAAAAAAAGAACTTGCCATTTGCCCTTCTTTAGCAATATCCTCTCCTAATTATGGAACACAAAAGTTGTATTTCTACAGTTTGTCATTGTGTGAAAGGAACTCAAGTAAAATTCAGTCCTCCCAAACATTTAAAGATTTATAATTAAAGAGCTGTCTGCTGAACAATTGAGTTTATTCATGATACAAGTCATTCACCTTCAAATGCCTTTTTCCATGATAGATTGAAAAAAAAAGTAAGAATCAAGTATTCCTCTGTAATTCAGATTATAAAATATACTAAATAGTTGCACCAACTCATACTTTGAAAGCCCATGAATACCTTTGTTTAAAAAAATCGTGACACAATGTTCATGAAACCCAAAGTTTTCTAAAAGTGAAGGTTTCCTTTTATACTTTAAAATCCTCTTGAAACATTTTCTAGTGCGGTGTGACCTCAATTCCAATTAAGATGAACTCACTAAATTTCAGTAGATTGTGACTCCTTGTTGGCAGCACCCATGTCGTATTTTTCTTTGTATCCCCCAACAGATAGCACGGGGCTTGAAACATAGCTGTTTCTAAATATTATTGAATGGCTTTGATTTAATAGAGATACAAAGAAAGCTCAGTATAGAATCCCTATAATTTGGCTGAGAAATGCTTATTTCCTAGATTTGCATAAACTAGCATTTATTGAGAAAGTGCACATAATTAAATTGAAAGAATGAATTGCAGCAGGGTTTCATTACCAAAAATCATGACATGGTTCATTGAATTTTCCAAACTGTCAATCATATATTATCCTCCTCACTAGTGCTATCAACAGTGGATCAGAATCTCAAATCTATCTGCTAGTGTGTGTGTGTGTGTGTGTGTGTGTGTGAGTGAATAAGGTATACCTGTAAATGTGTGTATATATATGTATATGTGTATGTATGTGTGTGTGTATATATATATATGCCTTAAGTAGGCCATTGTATTTAATTTAGGAGAACAAGTGGCTCAGACTATTCATCACTAATAATTATTTTGTCTTATGAGTTGAAAGGTAGGAGTCAATTTGAATGATTCCGCTCATGATTTTCCTGTGGATTACAATTCATTTGAAGCTATTTTCTGGATTTGACTTTTTTCTGACTGATAAATTTTTTAAAATGTGTTTGAGGGAAGACTGCCTTTTCTGACTTTGGATATGAACTTTTTCTCCTACCTAGAAAGGTTTTAATTTAGACCTTTTAAGTCTGCATCTGTATCTATTGGAAACTCATTTTGGAAAGACCATACTTTCTTTTTCATGACTCTCATTTGAAACTTTGGATTGTTTTCTGACAATTGAATTTTTAAATGTAATCTTTCTTGTAAATGATAACTTCAACTTTTTAAAAAATAGTTAAAAATTTTCATTAAAAAATTCTGACACATGATCAAAATTTTTTCAGTAATTTTTTCCTCTGTGAAACAAATCAGTTAAAAGGGAGTCCCAAGGCTGGGTGTGTGTTTATGTAGAGAGGTAGTTTGAGTACAGAAACATCTTCAGATCATCTCTATTATTCAGGTGTATTTTTCTAAGAGTAAAGGTTGTGCAAAATCACAATGGAAGATTGAGGGTGGGACAGAGACATTAGGCAACAGAGTTATAACAGGCAGTTTGGGGGCTTCCCTGGTGGTGCAGTGGTTAAGAATCCACCTGCCAATGCAGGGGACACAGGTTAAATCCCTGGTCCGGGAGGATCCCACATGCCGCGGAACAACTAAGCCCGTGCACCACAGCTACTGAGCCTGCACTCTTGAGCCCACGCTCCGCAACTACTGAGTCCCCGTGCTGCAACTACTGAAGCCCACATGCTGTAGGGCCTGTGTGCTGCAACTTCTGAGCTCTCGTGCTGCAACTACTGAAGCCCGTGCACCTAGAGCCCATGCTCTGCAATGAGAAGCCCACGCACCACAACGAAGAGTAGCCCCTGCTCGCCACAACTAGAGAAAGCCCAGGCACAGCAACGAAGACCCAATGCAGCCAAAAACAAACAAAAAAATCAAAACAAAACAAACAAACAGAAAAAAACAGTTTGGAGACTGACAAAGACATGACCATCAAGTTAATTGCAATCCACTAGTCTAATTTGATACTGCACTTTTAAAATTTTCACTATCTTTCCTTACCAGTAGTCAGGATTCTCAGTGGAGAGAGAGTCATAAAGCCATGAGCCTCTGCCTAAATAGCTTTTACAGTCAATATCATTATCTTCTCTCCTCTTCACCATTCTGCTATACTTCAAGATATCATAATATTTGGAAAAATAAAAATGTCTCCATCGGAGAAGTTTGGAGATTCTTTCTCCAAAGTAAAAGAGTTAACCTGGGAAAGAGGTTGTTAAGGAAGTTCTCAAGATAGATTAAAAGAAAAAAATAAACCTATAATTTTCATGATACAGTATTTGCTTATTGGATTTATGCCATAAAAAAAGTATGTAGGGGGAAGGGGGTGAATCTGAGTTCAAACAAGCTTGGAAAACACTAGATTAAAGCAAATTGAAGAGATTCCATGGCAACAGGGTTTGTCAGGGCTAAATTACATAGGGAAGCACCAAGCGAGGGGTAGACCCCTCCTAATAGGACTTGGAACATTTTGAGGGGGGTGAGTATGCTTTTTGTGTGTATGTTTTTTTTTCTCTAGAGCATCTCTTCGTGTACAAATTATTCAAAAGTATGACACATCCGGAAAGCCTGGTAGAGTGCAAAACACTGCAAAAATCACTTTCAAATCTATCACAGTATTATGGCTTACAGAAAAGAGCGTAAACTTTGGAGTAAGACTTTGTTTTGAAGCTAGACTGTTTCAGATGCTAATTTTATGTAACTTTGGAAAAATTGCTTAATCTCTTTGAGCCTCATTTGTTAGTTTATGAAACAGGGTAAGAAAGTCAGCATCCTGTCTATAATAATTGTGTTCCATTCTCTCTCTCTCTCTTCAAATTAATAATGTCCCTTATGCCTCATGTTTTTTTCCATGTTTACATAATTTTTCTTTACTGTGCTTTCATCTGAAATATGATTTCTCTTCTAGTTCACATATGTTTTCTTCTGGGTTGTTTATTCTATAGTTAAACCCATCTATTAATTTCTTAATTTTAGTTACAGTATGTTTCAGTTCTAGAACTGCTATTTGATTCACTTTTATATATATGCCAGCTCTCTAGTGAAATTTTCCACATTTTCATTTATTTTACTGAATATATTAATCATAGTTATTTTAAAATCTGTCTGCTAAAATCTGTATTGGTTTTATCTCTTTCATTTGTATATACTTTTTTCTCTTAGACTTTGGTAATTTTTGTCTTATTTTTTTAAATGAGTTATAATTTGGGGTGAAATGCCAACCACTCAACGTATTTAATTTTTTCCAACATGCAATTAGAATCAAAGCAAATCATCTCAGTCTCATCATATATTGATATGACTCAAGGCTGTGTTTTAAGCTGTGGAAAATCTGATTTACATTTGTTTGCCTTATTCCTAGGGCATAGCCCTTTAGAGGCCCTGGGCTCTAATATTTGTCTCCCTAGCACTGTGAGACTACACAGATATCGTCTTGGCATCATAGCCTCTTAGCCTCTGCTTTTTTCCTTAGTTTTTTTGGCCTCTCACTCCATTCATTTCTCAAGGAAAAGTTGAGTGCAGATCAACAACCCTGTAGATCCGAGTTCTTTGATATTCTCAAATTCTGGGGTCTTGACACCCGAAGTATTGACTGTCTTTGTAGCTCTGAACTCCAATGTTTGCCTCTACATCCTAGTGAGATTGCTGCAAGCTGCCACTGTATTTGGTTAGGCTTCAAGACCCAGTGAAGATAAACAAAGGCCTCTAGAGGAAAAATGTTAGCAAATGCATGTCCAGTCTCATTTGATGTCCCTTATTTCCTGGATCTTGATTCCTCTTTGTCTGTCTGTCTTGGTTGCTCTTTGATGCTTTCATAAAATTGTTTTCTGTATTTTATTTAGCCTGTCTAATTTGTAGGAAGGTTAGTCTGATACAAGCTACTTTTTGCATAGCCAGTAGCAGAAATCTTTGTTTCTAGAATATTTTAAAGTCCTAAATATTATATAATTAATATATTTTCCTCAAATCCTCAGTACTAGATTTTTCTTCCCAAAGATTGTGGTCTTGAAAAAAGTTTTCTGGGTTATTAACTATGTCCTGAGTTGTTCACTAGGCCTTCTTTTAGATTAAAAAAATACTATAAAACTCATTGGTCATATTCCAAGTCAAGATATAATTGCTTGACATACTTTCCACTTTAAATTCTATATAGAAAGTAAATAAGATTTAAGTTATATTAAACATTTCTGGGAGATAATCCAGTGTCCTCAAAATGCATCATGAATTTGAAGATGTAAATAAAATTCTTATCAAATCTTTAAAATGGAAGCAAGTGCATAAAATTTCTTTGGAAGACTACAATAATAACAGGTAGTTGCAGTGACTTCTGAGAAGGGAGACTGGGGCACTGAGGGCCAGTTGAGAGAAGGTGTCATTAAAGGAGAGTTTTCAACAGCATGTGTTGACTAAAAATAATGAATGATGTGAGAGTTGTGAGTTAAGTTTTATTTGGGGCAAAACGAGAACTACAGCCCGAGAGACAGCACTTCAGATAGCTCTTAGAAACTGCTCCAAAGAGGTAGGGGGAAGTTCAGTGTTACATATGATTTTAGCGAGGGCGGTAAGTGCAGTCAAGCACACATTTTGTCAGAGGCTTGCTTCTAATCACAAGGAGGAGATGTCTCCATTAATGATTTTAGTGCTTTTCTAGATATGAGGAGATGCAAAAGTTGGGCTCATAAAATCTCCTGAAAATATCGAACTATCTGAAGACCTTTTCTGCCAGTTTTTCCCAGAGCACAGAGTGCCTCATTCCTGATCTCCTCCCTGAACTTCTTTCAGGGGGTGTTGAAGGTGAGCAGCTGCAGCGGCACATGATTTAATCCTTCTAGAGATAAATGGCAAGTGCCAATTTTTAGTTAGCAATGTATTATAAGACAAGCTGAGTATGGTACCTTAGCCAAATCTGAAGTAAGTAAGTAGGTTTGTTTCTTTGTTTGCACAAAACAGGGGATCAATAAATGAGTAAGCAACAGCCAATGCATCTGCTCAAGGAACTGAGATACTTTTTCCTCCCTGCTGCATCTCTTGAAGTATAGGGTTAGTCTTTGTCATTACAAAGATGGCTACTCCACCACTAAGAATTCAGTTTACAATCTAGGCAGCAAAAAAATGAGAAAAATTGTAGGGCAAATTTGCCTGCTATCTGAAACTTTCTTTTTATCAGGAAAGTAATTTCCTGGAAACCCACCCAGTAACTTATGCTTTTGTCTTATTTGCGGGAGGCAAGCCATAAGGCCCCGTTTAGCTTCAAAGGAGCCTGGGGAAGTGCACATGGGAATCCTGAATAAAAGAGTTTGTCTTCACAAGAAAAGCATGAGAGTCAATGTAATATAAACAACTAGCATTGTCTATTTTTCACAGTATGTACTTACATAATGTTTGATTTTTTTTAGAGTGTCGTCATTTAAAGCCATTTAAAATAAATTACACATTTTAAGCACAGATGTAAACAATAACAAAAAATTGCTGTAGATATTCTGTATGCATGTGTGTGTATGTGTCTGTGTGTATTAAAAGTCCTAGTTTTACAAAAGTAAATGAAGTCATATTTTTGTACACATACGCATGGTTTTTCAGTTTTACAAATAACAAATATTTTAATATATTTTAAATAATATTTATAACTCTAAAGTTTGGAAAAAAAGAAATAAATCCAGCTTATATAACATTCAGTGAAGAGTTAGTTGAGGCACATGACTACAGTATTATGGATAGTGTTCTAAAAAGCCCCAAGTTCCTAACAGAGTCACTCAAATTTTGCAATATAGCAAGTTGTTACAGTGACATATACCCAAATACACTTAAAAATTCGGGGCTTTAGTGATATTTTTCCATTGGCCTTGTAGCAGCATCCTTTTTCCCTCTCATCAAATATCTACCCATCTTTTTAAAAATTCCATGGTAACTGCCTGAGCTGGCATTGACAGATGATTTTAAGGACAAGAGAGAAAAGTAAGTCCAGACAAGAATTTATATTTTATGTGTTATGGCAGCTTCAAACAATAATGGAGATAAAGGGCATCTATGAAAACCCCACAGCTAACATCATACTTAATTGTGAAAGACGGAACGCCCTCTCCCTAAGATCAGATACAAAACAAGGATGTTTGCTCTCATCATTTCTGTTCAACTTTGCACTGGAGGTTCTAGCTAATGCAGTAAGGTGAAACAAAACAAAGCAAAGTAAATTCAGATTGGAAAGGAAGTAAAGCTGTAAAGCTGTGTTTATTCACAAGTAACATAATTGTCTATGTAGAAAATATTTTCTCTCTAGAGAACACAAAGGAATCAACAAAAAACTTCTAGAACTAAGAAATGAGAATGGCAAGATGGCCAGATATAAGATTAAATATAAGCATGAAGTGTGTTTCTATATACTAGTAACGAACAATTCAGAAATGAAATTAAGAAAATGATTCCATTCACAATATCATCAAAATGAATAAAATACATAGAAATGAATTTTAACAAAATAAGTGCAAGACTTGTAGACTGAAAACCATACAACATTGCCGAGAGAATTAAAGAATATCTAAATAAATCGAAAGACAGTTCATATTCAAGGATGAGAATACTCACTATGGTAAAGATGGCAATTCTCCACAAATTGATCTACACATTCAATGGAATCCATGTAACTATCCTAGCTGGAATCATTGTAGAACTTGACAAAATTATCCTAAGATTCATTTGAAAATGTGAGGGGTACCAAATAGCCAAAGCACTATTGAAAAAGAAGAACAAAGTTGGAGGACTCACACTTATCTATTTCAAAACTTACTACAAAGCTACAGTAATCAAAACTGTGGTACTGGCATAAGGATACACCTATAGACCGTTGGAATACAATTGAGAGTTCAGAAATAAACTGTTACATTTATGGCCAGTTGATTTTTTTGATTGAAGTAAAGTGACTCAGTTATACACATATAGACATTCTTTTTTTAATATTCTTTTCCATTATGGTTTATCCCAGGAGATTGGAAATAGTTCCCTGTGCTATACAGTAAGACCTTGGTGTTTATCCATTCAAAATGTAATAATTTGCATCTACCAACTCCAAATTTCCAGTCCATCACTCTCTCTCCCCGCCTCCCCCTTGGCAACCACAAGTCTGATCTCTATGTCTGTGAGTCTGTTTCTGATTTGTAGACAGGCTCATCTGTGCCATATTTTAGATTCCACTTATAAGTGATATCATATGGTATTTGTCTTTCTCTTTCTGACTTACTTCACTTAGTATGATAATCTCTAGTTGCATCCATGTTGCTGCAAATGGTATTATTTCATTCTTTTTTATGGCTGAGTAGTATTCCATTGTATATATGTACCACATCTTCTTTATCCATTCATCTGTCAGTGAACATTTAGGTTGTTTCCATGTTTTGGCTGCTTTGAATAGTGCTGTTGTGAACATAGGGGTGCATGTATCCTTTTGAATTATAGTTTCATCTGGGTATATGCCCAGGAGTGGGATTGCTGGGTCATATGGTAATTCTACTTTTAGTTTTCTGAGGAACCTCCATACTGTTTTCCATAGTGGCTGTACCAACTTGCATTCCCACCAACAGTGTAGGAGGATTCCCTTTTCTCCACACCCTCTCCTGCATTTGTTATGTATATACTTTTTAATGGTGGCCATTCTGACCAGTATGAGGTGGTACCTCATTATAGTTTTGATTTGTATTTCTCTAATAACTAGTGATGTTGAGCATCTTTTCATGTGCCTACTGGTACGGCCGATTGATTTTTGACAAAGCTATCAAGACAGTTCACTGGGGAAAGGAAAATATTTGCAACAAACGGGGCTGGTAAAATTAAATATCCACATGCCAGAAATGAACTTAGACCTTCACACCATGCATAAAAATTCATGCAAGATGAAACATAGATCTAAATTCCAGAGCTAAAATTACTAAACTTCTAGAAGAAAACAAAAAAATTTTGACATTGAATTATGCAGATTTTTTAATACAACACCAAAAGCTTGATCCATAAAAGAAAAAAATTCATAAATGGGACTTTATGAAACTCAAAACTTTTGTGCTTCAAAACAGACCATTGAGAACATGAAAAGACAAGCTACAGGCTGGGAGAAAATATTTGCAAATCATATATCTGATAAAGGAATTATATCCAGATATCCACTGTTACAACTCAGTACTAAGACAAACAACCCACGTGAAAAATGGGCAAAAAATTTTGTATAAACATTTCACCAAAAATATAAATAGGCTGATGAAAAGATGCTTCTCATCATTACTCATTAGGAAAATAAATATTAAAAGCACAATGAAATAGCACTTCACACCTTCCAGAATGTATATAGTGCAAAAGACAGAAAATACTGTTTGCAAGGATAAACAGAAACTGGAGCCCTCATGCATTGGTGGTTTCCACTTTTTAGATAGCAGTTTCTTAAAAAGTTAAATTTGCCATGCATCCCAGCAGTTGTACTCCTAAGGATCTGCCCGAGGGAGATGAAAAAATGTCTGCACAAAGACATGTAAGTAGGTGTTCAAAGCATTATTCATAATAGCAACAACTGGAAATAATTCACGTGTCTGTTGACTGGTGAATGGACAATAAAAGTGTAGTATATTCATATAACAGAATACTACTCAACAACAAAAAGGAAGAACTACTGTTGCATGCAACATGTGTGAGCCTCAAACATAACACACTAAGTGAAAGAAAGCAGATGCAAAACACTACATATTGTATAATTCAATTTATATAAAATGTTTAAAAAACAAATTTATTAGAGACAGAAAACAGGTCAGTAGTAACCTAAGACTGGGGGTGGGAGTAGGGATTCACTGCAAACGGGAATGAAGGAAACTTTGAGAATGATAGAAATTTCTAACATTGGATGTGCAGATGGTTATACAGCACTATCAATTTACTAAAATCATTGAATTATACACATTAAATGGGTGAATTTTATAGTATGTAAGCTGTACCTCCTTAAAGCTATTAAAACATAATGGAGACCATTTTTGGCAGCTGTATAATAAGTGGCCATGGATTTTTCTGTGACCTTAAGATCATTAGTTTGCATAGCTATAAACAAAGGCCAAAGAACTTGAGGATTTCATAAGAGTAGTTTGAAGGTTTTAGTTAGTTCATATTTGTATAGAATTTATATTCCTGAATGGCAAGTCCTATTAAGGGATGAAAATCATAGCCTGTATTATATCCTCAATCACTTTGGGATATAAAATCTTTTATCCATTTAATGTTCTTTCTGTAAGCCCTTGTCTGGAGAGTTCTCACAACTTTTGTGAGAATTGGAACTAATGAATAGAGTTACATCTTATTCTTGCTCCTTTAAGAGATAATACCTTCTCTGAGGAAGAACAAATTGCATTACAAATGTCCTCATTAATTCCTACAACAGACTTTTTCAGAGAAAAATAAGAAATATATCCTTTAAAATAGACGCACAGCTATTTCAAAATCTTGCTTCTTAGATTTCAGAAGTTCAATTAATACTGCTATCAATAACAAAATTACAAGGAATTACTTGACAAGTTTAGCTTGGCAAGTGTTATGTTAGTAAAACTTTGTTATGATGCATTATACTATTCATAAAATATGTAAAATTTACTGTGAAGTTAAAAAATAGACTTAAAATATGCAGCTGAAAAATATTCTACTTCAAGGAAAACTGCAATTAGAAATGCATTACACATAATATGAGTGCTCATGTTGTTCTCTCTTTGAAGAAAGAAAAAATATGTCACCTACTTTTTTTTCTCTCCAAAAATTAGTTTTTATTCACTATGATTTTTTTTCTAGATTTAGAAAAAAATGATCTTAAAATATCAACAATATCAGAAGGAAAATGAATATGTTAAATAGAGGAAAACAGACTGAATGGAATCCTCTATCACAGTGTTGGCTATCTGGATACTCTCCTACAAGCAAAGATTTTCTGTCACTTTATAAAAGTTGTATATGGTTAAAATTAGATTTTGGCTATAAGCTTTAAATCATCATAGATCTTCCCTATATATCATTTTTTCCCTCCTACCTCTGGACATGTATAGACTTACCTGGGCCTTTCCTGGAACCTGGTTGCATCATTAATTGTGCTACTCTATTCCGTCACTGTCACCCCAAAGGGCATGCTGAGTCTGAGTCATTTTTCCCCCTGTCACTATTCCTAACTATCATAGTAGGTTCTCTGTAAATGTTGAGTAAGTGAGTACAGCTTACTTCATCCCTTTTAATGATGTTGCAGTGCCACATCTTTGACATTGCCTGCTGCTGAGTTAATCAAGGGTATCTATGATTAGGAGATATCCCAAAATGTTATTTGAATGCTAAAATGTCATGAAAGTTGAACAACCTTACCTCTTTAAGTATTTCTTATTTTTGTCCTTTATTTATTTAAAAATTGAGGTATAACTGACATATAACGCTGTATTAGTTTAGTTTCAGGTGTTCAACATAAGGATTCAATATCTGTATACATTGTGAAATGATCACAAGTCTAGTTACCATGCATCACTTTAGATAGTTACAAACATTTTTTCTTGCGGTGAGAACTTTTAAGATTTACTCTCTTAACAACTTTCAGATATGCAATACAGTATTATTAATTATAGTCACCATGCTGTACATTATATCCCTATGACTTATTTTATAACTAGAAGTTTGGACCCCCTTCACCCATTTCTCTCACTCCCTACCCCCTGCCTGTGGCAACCACCACTCTGTTCTCTCTATATATGGGTTTTTTGTTTGTTTGGTTTTGGTTTTCTTTTAGATTACACATATAAGGGAGGTCATATGGTATTTGTCTTTCTCTGTCTGACTTACTTCACTTAGCATAATGCCCTCGAGGTCCATCTATGTTGTCACAAACGGCAAGATTTCATTCTTTTTTAAAACGGCTTAATAATATTTCATTATATATATATATACACACCACATTTTCTTTTTTTAATTTTTATTGGAGTATAGTTGATTTACAATGTTGTGTTAGTTTCAGGTGTACAGCAAAGTGAATCTGTTATACATATACATATGTCCACTCTTTTTTAGATTCTTTTCCCATATAGGCCATTAAAGAGTATTGAGTAGTGTTCCCTGTGCTATACAGTAGGTACTTATTAGTTATCTATTTTATATATAGTAGTGTGTGTATGTCAGTTCCAGTGTCACAATTTATCCCCCCCCATCACCTGGTAACCATAAGTTTGTTTTCTGCATCCGTGACTCTACTTCTGTTTTGTAAATAAGTTCATTTGTACCCCCCCTTTTTTTAGATTCCACATATAAGTGATATCATATGATATTTGTCTTTCTGTGTCTGACTTCAGTATGACAATCTCTAGGTCTATCCATGTTGCTGCAAATGGCATTATTTTGTTCTTTTTTATGGCTGAGTAATATTCCATTGTGTATATGTACCACATCTTCTTTATCCATTCCTCTGTCAATGGACATTTAGGTTTCCATGTCCTGGCTACTGTAAATAGTGCTGCAATGAACATTGGGGTGCCTATATTTTTTGAATTATGGTTTTCTCAGGGTATATGCCCAGTTGTGGGATTGCTGGGTCGTATGGTAGTTCTATTTTTAGTTTTTTAAGGAACGTTCATATTGTTCTCCATAGTAGCTGTATCAATTTACATTCCCACCAACAGTGCAAGAGGGTTCCCTTTTCTCCACACCCTCTCCAGCATTTATTGTTTGTAGATTTTTTGATAATGGCCATTCTGACTGGTGTGAGGTGATACCTCATTGTAGTTTTGATTTGTATTTCTCTAATAATTACTGATGTTGAGCATCTTTTCATGTGCTTTTTGGTCATCTGTATGTTTTCTTTGGAGAAATGTCTATTTAGATCCCCCCCCCCCAATTTTTGATTGGGTTATTTGGTTTTTTGGTATTGAGCTCCATGAGCTGTTTGTATATTTTGGAGATTAATCCCTTGTTGGTCACTTCGTTTGCAAATATTTTCTCCCAATCTGAGGGTTGTCTTTTTGTTTATGGTTTCGTTTGCTGTGCAAAAGCTTTTAAGTTTAATTAGATCCCATTTGTTTACTTTTTATTTTCATTACTCTAGGAGGTGGATCAAAAAAGATCTTGCTGCAATTTATGTCATAGAGTGTTCTGCCTATGTTTTCCTCTAAGAGTTATATAGTGTTGGCCCTACATTTAGGTCTTTGATCCATTTTGAGTTTATTTTTGTGTATGGTGTTAGGGAGTGTTCTAATTTCATTCCTTTACATGTAGCTGTCCAGTTTTCCCAGCACCACTTATTGAAGAGGCTGTCTTTTCTCCGTTGTATATCCTTGCCTCCTTTGTCAGAGATTAGGTGACCATAGGTGTGTGGGTTTATTTCTGGGCTTTCTATCCTGTTCCATTGATCTATATTTCTATTTTTTTTACCATATTGTCTTGATTACTGTAGCTTTGTAGTATAGTCTGAAGTCAGAGAGCCTGATTCCTCCAGCTTATACCACATTTTCTTTATTCATTCATCCATTGATGGACACTTAGGCTGTTTCCATGTCTCTGCTATTGTAAATTACACTGCATGGAACATGGTACATGTATCTTTTCAAGATAGTGTTTTCATTTTCTTCAGATAAATATCTAGAAGTGGAATTTGCTAGATCATATGGTAGTTCTGTTTTTAAATTTTTGAGGAACCTCCATACTGTTTTCCATAATGGCTGTACCAGTTTACATTCCCAACATGCATGAGTGTTTCCCTTTCTCCACATCCTTGCCAGCACTTGTTATTTCTTGTCTTATTGATAATAGTCATTCTAACAGGTTTGAGGTAATATCTCATTGTGTTTGGTTTTTTTTGGAGGGAGTTGTTCAATGAATATTTATTATGGTTCACACTGATATGAAGATTGATGGTTATCAGTGATGGTTGGGCCAGATTACTCCTGTGGTTCTTCTAAGATGGGATAATTAGACCTGCGTCTTTCAGTATTCGGAATATAACACTATTTTTTCTTAAGGACCTTTTTTCTTTGTAAAAAAAGAAATACTTTAAATACATTGTCAGTAGCCAGAATTACCCACTTACCAGTCTGAAGTAACTGGAAGTTACTGGTAAAATTCTTCAGATTCACAGTTTTGAAGATCCTTAAGGATTGGAGACTCTCAATTTCAATCTCTGAAGGAGGAAAGGAGGTCTGTGGGGTGTGGAGAAGCCTGTCTTGCCTGGTTGGTGCCTTTCTTGCTCAGTGGTAACATCCAGCGTTTGACCTTTTCATAAATCTAATTCCTTTTTCACATGAGCCATTTAACTTTCTGATCTGTATAACTTACTGCTGTGTCTCTTGCAGCTTGAACAATACCTAGGCACATAGTGGGTGCTCAGTAAATGAACATATCTGACAGATGTTCTCAATGTAATGGATCTTGCATATATCACTGTGGTTTTAATTTGCACTTCCCTGATGATTAGTGATATAAAGCACCTTTTCATGTACCTGTTGGCCATCGGTATGTCTTCTTTGGAAAAAATCTCTCTTCAGATCTTTTGCCCATTTTTTAAATTGGGTTGTTTGGGTGTTTTTTTTGTTTGTTTGTTTGTTTTGCTATTGAGTTGTATGAGTTCTTTATAAATTTAGGATATTAACCTCTTATCAGATTTACGATCTGCAAATATTTTCTCCCATTCAGTAGGTTGCCTTTTCATCTTTATTGATGGTATGTTAATCTCAAAATATCAATAATTTCAGAAGGAAAAATGAATATGTTGAATAGAGAAAGCCAGATTGAATAGAATCCTCTATCACACTCTTGGCTATCTAAATACTCTCCTACAAACTCAGATTTTCTGTCATTTTATAAAATTTGCATTGGTTAAAATTAGATTTTTCCTGTAAGCTTTAAATCATCATTAAGAATAGACCCTTAACATGGAAGCAACCAAAGTGTCCATCAACAGATGAATGGATAAAGAAGATGTGGCACATATACAATGGAATATTACTCAGCCATAAAAAGAAACAAAATTGAGTTATTTGTTGTGAGGTGGATGGACCTAGAGTCTGTCATACAGAGTGAAGTAAGTCAGAAGGAGAAAAACAAATACCATATGCTAACACATATATATGGAATCTAAAAAAAAAAAAGGTTCTGAAGAACCTAGGGGCAGGACAGGAATAAAGATGCAGATGTAGAGAATGGACTTGAGGACACAGGGAGGGGGAAGGGTAAGCTGGGACGAAGCAGAGTGGCATGGACATATATACACTACTAAATGTAAAACAGATAGCTAGTGGGAAGCAGCCGCATAGCACAGGGAGGTCAGCTCGGTGCTTTGTGACCACCTAGAGGGGTGGGATAGGGAGGGTGGGAGGGAGGCAGATGCAAGAGGGAAGAGATATGGGGATATATGTATAGGTATAACTGATTCACTTTGTTAAAAAGCAGAAACTAACACACCATTGTAAAGCAATTATACTCCAATAAAGATGTTACGAGAAAAAAAAGAATAGACCCTTATTACATATCACTTTCAGTTTCTAGAGTTTTACTTTTAATTGGGTTTATAGGATACGGAAATACTACTCTTGTTTAAATTTGTAATCAGTCCAGTATCCTTTATTTGACTCACAGATGGTTTATTAGAGACGGAAAAAACAGATGGTAAATGCAAAAGATGTATTCATTCAGCAAACATTCATTTAGTGCTGACTATGGATTAGATAAAAAGGCAGGGTAAATGAGAAAGGGGTTTTGATGGTGGGGAAATGTCACTATTTTATATGTGGCATAAGGAAATATCTCTCTAATGTGGTAAAGTTTGGGTGTAGAAATTGAGAGAGCGCAAGCTATGTAGATATCCAGGGGAAGAGAATTCCAGGAGCGGGAACAGCAAGTTGCAAATCTCTGAGGTGGAAATGTGCTTGTGATATTTACCTCGAGCAAGCCATTGCAGTAGGAGCAAGATAAGCTGGGGGAGAGGAGAGGAAAGTAGATGAATGTGAATCATACTTTCCCTAATATAAGGGAAAAGAAAAAAAACTTCTTTGGTGATGTTCATTGCTTTCTCCCCAAGTCCTCCTGCTCTTTCATTTTTGAGACTCACTGTATTAAATCAGTGTGTGTGTGTTTTTTTTAAAATTTCTAACAATTGAATGCCTGAGTGGCTCATCATTAACAAGAGCTATGTACATATTAACAGCACGTGGTCCAGGCTAACAGTTTGGGTTGCCTAGCTTGTTGGCATCACATCCTCAAATGTTGTCTGCCAATGTAGAACATAACAATTCAAATGCTACAACTGGATTTCCAGTTTAATCTGGTAGGATACCTCAACATGTAACCTCTCTTGAAATATCTAAGGAAATAAAACCTTAAAAACAAAAAGTCATGAATAGTATCACATATAAGGTAGGGATGTGAAAGGCAAAATGCATTAAGGAGACAATTGTATTCAGCCTTTTGCAGTGGGGGGTAACGTTAATGAGAGAGGACCTTCTCATCAAAGTGGGAGAAAACCTGGGGTTTATAAAACGGGAGTTGTTAAGGACAGGTGAAGGTCTTGTCTTAGAAAGTTAAGGGCCGGTTGGTCCTTTCAGTTAGCCATTTCTGGTGTACCAAATGGGCGGAGGGTTTCTTAAGCATTGTTTTCTGGGAGAACAGGAATCAGGTAAATTTCAGTACCATCTGGGGCACAATCCAGGAGTGCTGGCAAAAGAAAGAAAGAGAATTCTGGGTCAGCTCTGAGGGGCAGAACTTTTATCCCACAAACACGCCCCCCCATCCCAAAGGAACTATATATACCCTGGTAAATTGAAAAAATATTCTGGGAATTCTCACCAAACTCCCAAAACTGGAAATAAGGAAAGTGAGTATTCTTATTGTTTCTATCTTCTGACTATGGGCTTAGGAAAAAGGCTCACTGAGAAGAAAGTCAAACACAGAGCTGACTCTTCGTAATAGGAATGAAATTTCCAGGCCTTGCCCAATTGAGAGCAGTTTGAACTCTGAGGTTTGAGAGCTACAAAAACTGTGAGCACAGCACTCCATTCAAATCCCCAAACTAAAGGACTTGGCCAACCCTAGCCTGGTTTATAGCAGCCCAAGGTGGTCTCTGGGATGATCCAACCCCCTTTGGAGTTCCAGTCTGGGTAATCTCAGGGCTGTCAAAAGAATTTACTGTTTGTTCTAGCCAACACCTGAAGATAGGCCCCTGACCTACTTCTCTTAGAACTTTACTAAAAAGGGCTTGTGGTTGTGAATCCTTCCTCTATCTCTTGGAGATGTACATGTGTCTCCTATAACTCAGAAGTGTCTTTCTCAGTGACCTGAAAGTCATTCCTTTGAAATGTAACCAGGAGGGATAGGGCCTCCGTCTCCCAGCCTCTGTAGGAAGGTAGAATCCTAACTTTGATAACTGCCAGCTAGCAAACAAAGAGACCTAAGAACATTTTCACTGACCAACCCTTTGTAATTTTCTACTTTTGTGACTCGATTTGAGCCTGTCCCCACCCCCATTTGCCCCCTTCCCTCTCCCTCCATCTCCCTTTAAAACACCCAGTCACCCCTGCGCAAATTGCAATTGAGCTCAGCTCTTTCCCCTACTGTCAGTAGTTAATAAATAAATAGTTTTTACTGCTTTAACAAATGTCCAGCTTTGTTTATCTTTGATAGGTTTATTCCTCTATGTCAGTGTTATACACCACTCTCCAACTAGGAGGTGTGAACCGTAACAAGGCATTTAACAAACTCTCCCAAGAGTGAGCAGAGTCTAAGAAATTTTAACAAAAAACAAGTCACTGCCTGAACTAAACTTTTCTTTCTCTTCTATGATCTCAAGTTATGGGAGCAGGAAGGAGTGAGGGGTAGGGTGAAGTGGAAATGCAAAATATAACCTGTCTTGAAACTGCAACTGCTCAGAGTGAAATAGACATGCCTCTGGCATGGTGAGAACAGAGTTAAGAAGTCATCTATACAATATCAGAGAAAACAGATCTAGAGAGAGGTTTCTAAGCACCAAAAAGATGAAAAGAAACAGCATGATAACCAAGGGTGGGGGGTGCTTGGCGGGGAAGGAAAGAAAAGGAAGGAAGAAAGGCAGGAAGGAGGGTGATATAAAAGATAAATTACCCAACTTAGAATAAAACATAACCCAAGGAGGAGAAGATAATTCCCCACATATGCTTTGCACTGTAAAATAATGTATGCATTCAATAAAATTAGAGCTCAGAGATGAGATGTTTAAATAATATGTAATTAAAATGAAGATTGCAGATCATAAAAATAACATATTGAGGACCAAACCAATGCCATTCAGAACAGATAAATTAAGAATAAGTATCCTATTAACAGATACACACTACTATATGTAAAATAGATAAACAACAAGGACCTACTGTATAGCACAGGGAACTATATTAAATATCATGTAATAACCTATATGGGAAAAGAATCTGAAAAAGAATATATATATATGTGTGTGTGTGTGTAACTGAATCACTTTGCTGTACACCTGAAACTAATACAGCATCGTAAATCAACTATACTTCAATAACAAATATTTTTTAAAAAGTAAATATCCTAGAGGGGACAGAATCAAAATGACTGAAAATGGAATTTCCAACATGGAGGGATGGCTGAAAGAATCATAGTCAATGCAGATAAAACTACAAACAGATTGCAACAATTAGAGAAAAACTGGTAGAGGGTAGACAACTGTCATTCAAAATAAAAATAGTTTGTGTACCAAAGTAGAGAATCCAAATTAAAAAGGATTTAAAAATTAAAAAAAATTTTTTTCCCTGAACTGAAAGAACAATCCAAAGTTGGAAAAAGTACCGTATTCCAGGAAACACATATCCTGGTTAAATTATTGAAATGGAAGCATAAAAAACAATTCTTTACTCATCCAGGCAGAAAAATTAAATCACTTTGAAGAATAAAAATCCACACACTTCTGAAAGAAAATTAGCTGAAAAATGTATTGCCAGCTATTAGGGACCATTGCAGTATCAAGCAGCCATTTCAATCATAAAAGAAAAGGGAGTAGAATGACTGTGAAGTCTTTTTGTTTTGTATTTGTGGGGGGGGGGAGGGGAAGTGATTTGCATTTCATTACATTATTGAAATTCAGACATTTGAAAACAATTAAAATGAAGATCCCTGGAAAGGAATAGATAAAATAAATAAAATTATTAAATCACTTTATAATAGAGTTAATACCAAATTGTGGGAGTTATAGTTACAGAAAAGAATGTAAAATTTATAAATCTTAGTAATATAAAATAATACAGAAATCAGGAATGTGTGAGAGACAGTGAGCACTAATATTCTCATCTTTCATAGCAGGAAGTTGATCAATATTGTCTTAATTGAAGCATGGTTAAAAAATACCTAACTTCAGCCTCTTTGTGTTTTCCATGATCTATTTATTAAGTTTAGAGGAGTCTTTCAGGATATGATGAACTCCTATAGAAAAGAATCATCTATTTGACATGAAACAGGTTTTCTTTTGTATTCTTTACTTTTACTTTAATTTAAAATAAAATACATTTTATCTCTTTTTTGGTTAGTTTTAGATGTACAGCAAAGTGATTGGGTTATACATATATATGTATATATTTATTTTTTGATTCATTTCCATTACAGTTTATTACAAGATATTGAATATAGTTCCCTGTGCTATACAGTAGGTCCTTGTTGTTTATCTGTTTTGTAGCGTGTACCTGCTAATCCCATGCTCCTAATCTACACTCCCCTCCAATTTTATCTCATTTTAAAACGAAAGTAGAAAAGACATAGCATCATGTTAATACTATTCAGACATTACTAAACTGTTGTTCTGTGTCTTTTCACGGGTTTAATCTTCTGTAATATTTTTTCCTTTTTTTTTCTATTTTTAAATAGTGATGACTAGTTAAAACTACACATGAAATTCATGTGCACATTTTAAGGATCAATAATAAATGTCGTGTGAATCATGTAAGTCATAAATGAATGTGTAAGGATGAATATGTTTGAGGAAAGTAAAAAGTGCTGGAAAACAAACCGAAAAAATATAAAAGGACACTTTGCTCCTAAATTTCAGGTGTTTCACATGGAATATATGTTATTCATCTATGCATGTCACGTTATAAAATTTAATACATAAACATAAATCAGTTTGATTTTGTATTTACCTGCTCTTGAAAAGTTAGCTCCATTATGTTTCAAATCGAAAGTGTTCCCTCTTTTATTACCAACAGTAACACAGGGCATTTTAGCGCTCAGCAGTAATGCAGGTGTTTGAGTTAAGTGTAAGTTAACTGAATGACTCCTAACCGGTTTATCTGATAGCATCCCTCCACCTTATTTGATTAAGAAATGTGTGAGAACCTTGAAGATAAGTCTTAAAAAAAATCTTTACAGACTGTATCAGTGTCCTCATGATTCTCTTGTCAATACCAATGTTTGTCTATTTTTTGGTTAAATTCTTTCATAAGCAGTGAGTTAATATGTGTGTGTACACAACCACATGTATATATAATATGGATGAACAATCGGATATTTGGATTCCAAGTCCAGCACTCTTTTGACTCCTCTTTTATTCAGGATATGAAGAGGAAAGAAAATATATAGAGTCTGGTTTTGAAACACATGACACTCCTTACTAGTAAGTAACTGTTTGTGGAGGTGGAAGTCTGCAATGGGAAGTAAAGTGTATTAACCTAGTGAATCTATACATACTTGATTTTGAGCTCTCTTAAAAAATAAGCATGCCTAAATTCAGTAGGTATAACTATATTAATTTGCGACTTTGCGAGGTTATTTGTCCTCAGTTTCACACTCATAAATTGTTACTATGATCAAATCATTCCGGGAAAAGTAAAATCAATGCCTATAATGTTAAAACTGGTAATTCAATGAAAATATGTCAGGCTCTCGGGATGTAGCACAATATAGACTGAAATCAAGAAGCAAAACCTGCTAAAAAGCACTTACTGTTCAGAGCTCAAGTGGGTAACCTGGCAGAGGTTCAGAGTGTGGTAACATCACTCCAAACCTTGTACTGTTGGGCTGATAGGAATATGGTGAGAAGCAAAATAAAAGTAACTTTTATTTTGAAACCGCAATGCAGTTTCAAGCTATTTCTTGTAGAAAACTGGCAAATGAACTTGCCTTTAATAAATAGGCAATAGGAAGAAAAGGCAGATTGATCTGCTGTGTGCATATTCCATTTGTGTAGAAGCACAAGTGAATTTGCAGCATGTGGATAATTTAAAAGTTCTAGAAGGAAATTTTGAGACTGATTCTTGCTGGCAGTTATAAAAAGCAATTAAATAATACTTGCAATTAAGGATAAGGATGGCATTTACTAAGAGAACTCTAAAACTCAATAAGCTATAATCAAAATCTAAGTAGTCAGCAAAACCTCAAGTTGAATGCCGACTGCAGATTTCTAACAGCTTTCCAGAGTTAGATTTGGAATTCAAACAACGGACAAGGACTAATTATGTTGTCTAATATCAGAGGTTCTCAAACTTGAAGGTGCATCATAATGCCTTGGAAGGCTTGTTAAAATACAGGTTGTTGGGCTCCATCCTCCAGAGTTTCAAATTCAGTATGTCTGAGATGAGGTCAGAGAATTTCTGTATCTAACAAGTTTCCGGAAAACACTGACGATGCTGTCTGGGGGTCACATTTGAAAACCACTGGCTCAGATCATACTGTGCGGGTAAGACCTGAGTGAGGAGCACTGACTTTCCATCTCTTATTCTAAATGTTTGAAATTCTCACAGGGAGATCAGAAAGGCTGCTGTCATTTAAAAATCAGGCAAGAAGTTGTAAATACCCTTTGGTTGAGGCACACTACAAAATAGTTCTTTAAAATAGTGTTTGGATCTTGGGCTTAGCATTTCAGATAGCTGGTGTAACCTCACTGTATAACAATTGTGTTATTAGAATTCACTTTGGAAGACAAGAATTGAGCCAATCATTATCTTTGTCTAAATGGAGTTTCGAAAAGAGAAAATAGTTTGCAGTTTGCTTTTTTCAGAACTGCTGTCTAATTAATCAGGGTTTGAGTTATCAATACATACTTTTCTTCATAAATAATTTGACATTAATTTTCAGTGTTTTTTGAACACTGAAAAACACTTAGTATAAAAAAGTATTACTTTTATTTACTTATAAGGTGTTAGTAGTAGGTAAGTGGTGTGATTTTGCTTTAAAAGTTACACAGTCGTCTGGTGTGACACTACTATTTGCATAACAAGCCATATATTTCTACTTTGTTTGCCAAGTGTAGAAAATTATATGTTTGTTAAGATGCTGTAAAAATTGAGGAAAAGAAAAATCTCTCCCACAACCAGAATCCTTCTTTGAAAGATCTGTCTGTAAATGTTTTATATGTTTATGAGGAAACCTGAAGAAGTTAGTGACCCATATGAAGTATGCAAATTTTTGTAATCCTTTAATTAAATGTATGGTAAGTTTCTGTTGTTAACTAGGATTCTGCACTGAGAAGTCTCTACACGGAGATGTGTCATCACTGAATAAGACTAAAATCTATAATAAAACCCAGTAAGGTAATGTCAGCCAGGGAATCAAAATAAAATAAAAATTTAAAAAGCATTAAAACTTTATATGCTCTTACTCAGAGGAGTTTCTCATTTTTCAAGATTTGCTAGTAGAATGTTAAAACATTCTAAAATCTTATAGTGTTGCAGAGAATAAAATAAGAGAGGAGTAATGATCATATTGAAAGCGAATCGTGCATGTGGTATTATAGAGAGTAGTGTGCACATTGAGGATGGGAGTAGGAGAGGTGGTGTCCATAGTAAGTGAAGAACACTCTCCAATGACAGAAAATATTAATATATACTGTTAATATACCAGGAATTGGGGCATGAATAAAAGGAACCAAAATTATTCTCAGTAACCCTGACCAAATGTCCAAACCACATGTATATTTTCAGCTCTGCAAAGAAGGAGAAGATGAGGGAAGGCAAGGAACTATGACAAGGGAAATCTAGGAAGAGTAATTTTCTTTAACTGCATATGATAAAACAAACAAAAAAAACCTTGCATCAAATGCAAATAAAGGAAGACAATAAGCAAATTTATTATCTCACATAATGTGGAGCTCGTAGGTAGGGCCAACTCAGGGCTTGGTATGCCGGGGCTCCAGATGAATGGCTCAGAGATTCTCTTGGCTTGTTTCCTGTTATACCCTCAGAACAGACTGATAGTGAAGTGTAGTGTATGAGGAAATGTTCTTCTGTTTATTTATACCTCTTAGGTGCCTGTGTTTCGCTCCTGACTCTGACACTCAGTAGGTGTTTGATACTGGGTAAATTACTTAACTTCTCTGCAACTCAGATTCCTCTGTTTAAAATCGAAGACAGTGTTCTCTTCAGCTTTATAATAGAAAGATATGCATGTAAAGTGCTGAAAGCAGTGACTGTCACGTAAATCTCCCCCAAATCTTGGCAATGATAATGACGATAATGGCTGTGGTGATGATGATGATTCCTTTGTCCCTCAGAGGATTTAGATAGATTTCTGTCCTGTGGGAGACATTGATGTGAACAGAGAAATGGCATACACCTATGTGTTAACAGTGGAAAGTTGCATATTTCTTTCTAGAGAAATCAGAACCCCACCACAGTGACCCCTAAATACACATATCCAAGCACTCTGTCAGTGGAGATATTAGGTGCTTGGTGTCTGGGCTTTAAGTGCAATAGCTTCCGCTCCTCCATCTGTAGTCCAAAGAAGGCACCAAAGGTCTCAGTAGTAACCTGGCAGGAATAGCATAAGCATTTTTTATTTCCTATAGAGCCTATGTTCCTTCTGTCCATGGTTTCTTTGTGCTTCACGCAACTGACTTTTCTGTGGTATGCTTGGCCTTTTAAAAGCCCATTCTTATCATTTCCTTAGTGTCACACTTTCTTTTCTGAGCCATCTATACCACTGGTCTCTGTTGTGGACTCTTCCCCCATACCTAGCAATGACTTTTCTCCCAAACACATTTTAAAAATTACATTTGCATTAAGTTTGGTTTTTTCTTAGACAAGTGGATAATATCTAAACTATACATGATGGGTGAGAGAATTTTTTCACAGTGAAAGATAGTAATAATAATAAAATCACAATAATACTAAACTAATAATAAGGTTAATAATTTAAAAAATCCTGGATATATAAAATACATTGTAGAATTAGAAACAAATGCATTTGGGAGTTAGCTATCTGGTGCAAGGCAGAAAATACCATGATAGAACATATACTCTTACTTTAATCAAATTAAAAAAATGATCGAAATTTAGATTTCCAGAAATCTTTTGAATGATTCAAATATACGTCATTAACTGTGGGAACTGGATTGAGGGACAATATTCAGGCCAAAGAAATTGTTTCAGTTATTTTCACTGGAAGAATACTTCCAACTACTGAAAATGTGATTAAGAACCTGAGATTTATTCACTTGGATAAATGACTTGCCCAGTTCACTGACACTGTAAGATCTAAGTTCTCACAAAATGTAAGTTTCATAAAGGCTGGGGGTTTTGATATTTTTTCACAGTTATATTTCTAACATAGAAGTAGGTGTGGCACGTGATAGGTACTAATAAATATTTGTTGATGGACTTAATTTAAAAACACAATCACTGTCTTTTAGGGTTAGAATATATCTTGATTATCTCTAAATTTCCATGATATATTATCTCATGTATTTTTATTCTCAATATATCTAAAAATTTATTTTAAAGTATTTTGATGTAGATTCAGATATACAAACAAATTGCAAGAATAATACAAAGAGTTCTTGCATATCCTTTAATCCCCAAATATTGTCATGCTCTCTTTCTTTCCTTATTCATATAATACATATAAATACTGAAATATTTAGGGGTAAAGGACAATCATAATCATAGTGTAATTATCAAAAAGGAAATTAGTGTTGTTACAGTATTCGTTCATCTGAAGACCTTACTCATTTCACCAACTGTCCCTATAATGTCCTATGTAGAAAAATAAACCCCTGGATTATGTGTTGCATATAGTTATAAAGTCTCTTTCTCTCCTTTGATCTGAAAGAGTTTCAGTCTTTCCTTGTCTTTTAAGACCTTGATTTTTTTTTTTGATGGTCAGCTATTTTATAGAATGTACCTCAGTTTGGGTTTGTCATTGTTTTATGACTAGATTCAGGCTATGCATTTTACAGCAGGAATACCATAGTCGTGATATTATCACATTTGGGTTCACATGATGTTGATTTCCCCCACGACTGCTTTTGTTAACTTTGGTCATTTAGTTAATGTATTTGTTTTTTATTGCTGCTGTAACAAATTACCACAAGAGGCTTAAAACAACACAAATTTATATTGCAGCTCTGTATGTCAAGAGTCAGACATGGGTCTCACTGGGCTAAAATCAAGGTATTGGTAGGGCTGTTTTCCTTCTAGAGGCTCTAGGGGGGAGAATTCTTTCCTTGCCTTTTCTGGTTTCTAGAGGCTTCACACATTCCTTGGCTCCTGGTCCCATTCTTCATCTTCAAAGTCAGCAACATTGCGCCTCTCTGACCTTTTCTCTATAGTTACATCTCCCTCTGACCAGAGTTGGGAAAGATTCTCCACTTTTAAGGATTCATATGATTAGACTGGGTATAAGTGGATAATCCAATATACAGTTGAGCCTTGAAAACATGGGTTTGAACTCTGCAGGTCTACTTATATATGGACTCGTTTTCAACAAATATTTACTAGAGTACTATATGATCCACAGTTGGTTGAAGCCACAGATGCAGAACCACAGATATGGAGGGCTGACTGTAAAGTTATACTTGAATTTTTTTTGAATTTTAAACTGTGCAGAGGGTCAGCATTCCTAACCACACGTTGTTCAAGGGGCAACTCTAATCTCCCTTCTCTAGGTCCTTAACTTTAATCACATCTGCAAAATCCCTTTTGTCATGTAAGGAACAGACACAGGTTCTGGGGATTCAGAAATGGACATCCGGGGCAGGGAGCATTATTATGCCTACCATCCTCAAGGTGGTGTTTGCCATGTCTTCACGGTACGGTTACTATTTTCTCCTTTGTATTTGATCATTGTATTGTGGGAGACAGTTTGAGATCATGTAAATATCTTGTTACTCACCAAACTTTCACACACTAGTTTTAGCAGCCATTAATTATATGTATCTAGGGTCTGAAACATTATTTTTTCCCCACACTGTCCAACCTTTTAAGGAATTAAGGGCCGCCCTTCAGACCATGTATCTTAGGTAAAGTTGCCCCCAATATAGATTCTGAGATAAAGATGTGGGTAGAAATCATTCATTCATGTTGTGATCCCTGGAAATGCAGAGAGATCGTGGGCAAGGGAGACAAGCAAAGGAAGAAATCCAATGAGGAATGTATTAATGAGCAGTGTACTCTAGTACACTCTTTTTTTTTAAACATCTTTATTGGAGTATAATTGCTTTACAATGGTGTGTTAGTTTCTGCTTTGTAACAAAGTGAATCAGTTATACATATACATATGTCCCCATATCTCTTCCCTCTTGCATCTCCCTCCCTCCCACCCTCCCTATCCCACCCCTCTAGGTGGTCACAAAGCACCGAGCTGATCTCCCTGTGCTATGCGGCTGCTTCCCACTAGCTATCTATTTTACGTTTGGTAGTGTGTATATGTCCATGCCACTCTCTCACTTTGTCCCAGCTTACCCTTCCCCCTCCCCGTATCCTCAAGTCCATTCTCTAGTAGGTCTGCGTCTTTATTCCCATCTTGCCCCTAGGTTCTTCATGACCTTTTTTTTTTTTAGATTCCATATATATGTGTTAGCATACGGTATTTGTTTTTCTCTTTCTGACTTACTCTGGTTTTCTCCAGAGATATGCCTAGGAGTGAAATTGCTGGGTTGTATGGTAGTTCCATTTTTAGTTTTTTAAGGAACCTCCATACTGTTCTCCATAGTGACTGTATCAGTTTACATTCCCACCAACAGTGCAAGAGGGTTCCCTTTTCTCCACACCCTCTCCAGCATTTATTGTTTGTAGATATTTTGATGATGGCCATTCTGACCTGTGTGAGGTGATACCTCATTGTAGTTTTGGTTTGCATTTCTCTAATGATTAACGATGTTGAGCATTTTTTCATTTGTTTTCAACAAAGTGTATACTATCTGTTACATGGGCAATTTATTTAAAAGTCACTCATCTTTTTTTTTTTTTTTTTTAATATTTATTTATTTATTTATTTATGGCTGTGTTGGGTCTTCGTTTCTGTGCGAGGGCTTTCTCTAGTTGTGGCAAGCGGGGGCCACTCCTCATCGCGGTGCGCGGGCCTCTCACTATCGCGGGCTCTCTCGTTGCGGAGCACAGGCTCCAGATGCGCAGGCTCAGTAATTGTGGCTCACGGGCCTAGTTGCTCCGCGGCATGTGGGATCCTCCCAGACCAGGGCTCGAACCCGTGTCCCCTGCATTGGCAGGCGGATTCTCAACCACTGCGCCACCAGGGAAGCCCCAAGTCACTCATCTTTATGTTCACATTTTTTAAAACATTGGGAAAAAATAATATTTCTTTTATTAGGTCATAGTAAAAATTAATGAAGTGAGCTATGGTATATGGCAGCATTGTCTTATAAATCATAAAGGAGTTCAATATAGTTTAGTTGGGTATGGAGGTGGGCACATATTGAATACTAGATCTGCACCTGTAGACCCCACCTTGCTAGTTGCAGTTGTTAATTTGAAGCTCAAAGCAGCAAACTTAAGTAGCATCTTTTGCAGAATATTGCTGTAATACGACTCAGTTCTGTCTGAATGTTCTACATGGTAGAAGTTATTAGTGCTTAGTATAGTGTCTGGTACATAATAAACACTTAAGAAATATTTGCTGATTTAAATGGATTTGACTTTTGTTCTTTCCTTAGACTAATTTAATAACATTCCAGGAACAACCAGAGCTCAGTTTGACCAAGTCATTTATGCTCTTTGTCCATTGGTTCCGTTTGAGGCTTTTGCAACCTGATTTGCTTTTGGCTTTTATGAAGAAATGTCATTAATATTGAAAGCATACTTTTCAATTATTTAAAAGCACTAATGAATGTAAGTCTCAGGGAAGAAGCATTTTAGTTCTCTCATAAATAACTTTAATATAATGTCCATTTGACTGAAGAGACAAGTTATAGGATTCATCAAAATATACACAACCCTAATGACAAAATATAAAAATATCAAGACCTATATTATACTTAGAATGATGGGAAAAAAATGACTTTGAGGTACTTTGAGGTAGCATTTTTAACATTTCAACAGATATATATTTTTTTCTGTACATTTTCACTGACACTGTGGCCTCAATATTGTCTGTTTCTAGGCAACCTTGGCAGGATCTTAAATTTTTCCATATTTTCTGTATACATTTCCAAAAGTGCTCCCTCTTCTATCTATATGATTCCTAACGCTTGTCACTTCTTGGTCTTCAAGACAAGACAAGATAGACAAGGGCTTGATCACGTGTAGTTCTTTTCTTGTTGACCTCTCTACTTCTTGCTAATTAAGTAAAGACATTGTTTCTAAAATGAATTTCTCACTCTATCCTTATAACTCCTCTAATCAGCATCCTTAACTGTGCAGAACATTCTTTCCACTGTAATCAGATTAGACTTAAGTAGGTTCAGCTGTTGCTTTTCCACATTCCCAACCTGATAATGTCAGTTTAATCAGCAGGCTGTGGGATATGTTATTCGATAATCCTAGCTCATAAAAATATGTCTTTTGAACTTCTGTTAGGATATGCACAACTTTATGTGAATCCTTGTATTATTTTTTGCATTTATAAGTTAAAGTTGCAGGTATTTTTTCTTACACGAATTAATTACATTCATATTTCAGACAATGGTTTTTCTTAATGTATTCCCATTCTACACTCTGGCCTGAATCATGACACAGGGAAGATAGAATTATATAGAAAGAAAAATATTTTATTGTAATTCAGCTTTGCTATAATTAATTATTCAAAGCTCTTTGATTATGCAGATTTATATACTTTTCAGCATATACTCGACTTTCTATCTCACAATGCCCTAAGAACATTTTGAAACTTAATAATTAAAACTTTTTTTCTAAATAATCTTTTGTATGAACTGATGCATGAGTTTCTAATCTTGGGTACCTGTATCCCTGGGTGAACGAAAAGCAAAAATGGTGGTCCCTGTGTTATGCTTAGTTGTTTGAAAAGCCAAATGTAAATCTCAACGTTTTCATAAGCTGAGGCTTCAGTACTCATGTGAAACCTGACATTTCTTTGTTTTATTTCCTGGAAGTCTTTGTATGTTGCATGTTAACTGGTTACCTCAGCTTACTTGAAACTGTGATTGCTCCTTTTTACCGTAATGAAATTGAGAAAGAATTATTATCAAGCAATTTATTGGGAGGAAAAACTTTCAGAACATGAAGTCTGAGGATTGAACTAGGAAAAATTGAAGGCATTAATATTGGGAAAATCTGAGATAACATATTTCAGAATGTACTCTTGATATGGTCTAAGGACTGGTTTATGACACCCAGAGATAACTGAATAACTGATCCTCGATTTAGTTACATGGCATGTGAAATTCAGGGATGTTCTGGGACATGGCTGTAATTATTCTCAGAAGTTGAGGGTAATAGGGATGTCTATTCCTGAGTGTCCTGTACTACCAATGGTCTCTGTGAACTTGCTGTATATTATACAGCTAAGTTCGATGAGGGACTCCTGATCCAGATGAATTTACATCCCTTACATATCCAGACACAACTACATTCAGATTTAATTCAGGTTATGCATATAAAACTGTGCACAGAACAGGAAATGTGGCTTCCATAATGTCTGAAGCGACCCTCTGTCATTCATATAGTCTCATCCTCAGTGTGCATCTGCCCGGTAAGGATTTGGGGCTCAGGTAACTTGGCCATTTACTCTGACTGCACTGATTTCCTTTTGTGGTAAATGAACCTTATTTGATTTACCCAAATCAATATCAGTGTGCAGTTGTTCCATCAGTACAAGCATATTGTTGACCCACGTCAATGGAATTATAAAAGAAGTGTTACGAATACTTAACCATAAAACTGGTATTTTAAAAAATGATATTAGGGACTTCCCTGGTGGTCCAGTGGTTAAGACTCCATGCTTCCACTGCAGGGGGCATGGGTTCGATTCCTGGTCGGGGAACTAAGATCCCACAGGCCGCATGGCAGCAGCCAAAAAAGAAGTGATATTAAAACAAAGAAACAAGCCAAAAACACCATCAGAAAGAACAAACTAGATTAAGGATAAAGTCACTTGTAAACTTTAGGATAATTTTTTCAGCTTTTTCTTACATACATATATTATGCAAAGTTATAATGATAATAGAGGGACTATAAATAACGTTAACTACAACACAAACACTGAACTTCAGCTGCTTTTTAAATTTTTCTATGCTCCATTCCAATCTTCACCCAGTAGTATAGATTTGATATAACTATAGTCAAAATTCACAGTTTAAATAACTGGATACTATTGTAACCAACGGATGTAGTATCAGTTATTTAAATATTTGTTTTTTCTTCTTTTTTCTCTTTAATTTTCCTATCGCATAGAGGATACAACAAAAAAGTTCCTTAAATTTGTAATTACATGATGATTTTTCATTGGCATGTAAGAGTGACCATATTTAGAAGGTAGTGGATGATAAAAAAACAGGGAAGAAGCTGGGTGAACACAAGTAAAGAGCAATGAGGAAACACAAAACAAAACAAGGGGTCCAAGTCCTTCTATGGAGAATTTACATTCTGCCAATGACCTATGTGGCTTAACTTTTACATTTTATTTCAGGTTAAATTGATGTAAGATATTACACAAACTTTGTTATACAAGTTGGTGTTTGGGGGAAGTTATCATATTCTTTTATATATTTGTTTCCTGTGTGTTTTTTATGGTGAATTTTAAGTGAAAAGAGACCCTTATCATCTCAAGGATATTATGAATATTCTGTGGTCAAAACCGTCTCACTGTTACCCTGTTACTGAAATTAGAAAAAGATATTACAAGAAAAGAAAACTATAGACTAACATTTCTCATAAATCTAGATGCAAAAATCTTTAACAAAGTTTTAGCTAATGGAGTCCAGCAATTTGTAAAGAAAATTCTCTCTCTTTCTATCTATTGATCTATGGATCTAGAACCTAGAGATACTAACCATTCTTCTGATATGAACATATATATGCATACATAAAATTATCTTTTAAAAATTAATTAATTAACTTTTGGCCGTGTTTGGTCTTTGTTGCTGCGCACAGGCTTTCTCTAGTTGCGGCAAGAGGGGCCTACTCTTCGTTGCGGTGCACGGGCTTCTCATTGCAGTGGCTTGTCTTTGTTGCGGAGCACAGGCTCTGGGCGTGCGGGCTTCAGTAGTTGTGGCACGCAGGCTCAGTAGTTGTGGTGCACGGGCTTAGTTGCTCCACGGCATGTGGGATCTTCCCAGACCAGGGCTCGAACCCGTGTCCCCTGCATTGGCAGGCGGATTCTTAACCACTGAGCCACCAGGGAAGCCCCCATAAAATTTTCTTTAGTGTCTGTTTAAATCTTTTACCCATTTTGTAAAATACATGTTTTATTTTAGAATAGTTTTAGGTTTGCATAAAAGCTATGAATATAATACAGATAGATAGTTCCTATATACCTCGATACCCAGTGTTCCCTATTATTAATATCTTACATTAATACAGTACATTTTTGTACCATATGTGAGATATTTATCAATGAAAAAGTAAGTTCACACAAAGACTCATGCTCAAATGTTCAAACTACTTTTGTGTAAAGCACACCCAAACTGGAAACAGCTCAATTGTCCATCAGTCCGTCAATAGGTAAATAGATAAACAAGTTACAATATATCCATTCAAAGGCATATCATTCAGAAAAAAAAAAAGTATCGCTACATTTAACAACATGGATGACACTCAGTAGCATTGTGCTAAGTGAAAGAATCCGGACACAAGAGCCGACGTGTTTTCACATTCAATTTATATGAAATCTAGAAAGAGAAAAAGCATACCAGAAAAAAGAAGATCAGTGTTTGCCGGGCACTGGGGTGGAAGAAGGCAACTGAATGCAAAGAGGCCAGAGGAAATTTGGGGGAGATGGATATGTGCTATATATTTATTGTGGTGGTAAGTACATGACTGTAAGCATTTGTCAAAACTGTATGTGGGGACTTCCCTGGTGGCACAGTGGTTACAAATCCGCCCACCAAGGCAGGGGACACGGGTTCGAGCCCTGGTCCAGGAAGATCCCACATGCCGTGGAGCAACTAAGCCTGTGCACCACAACTACTGAGCTTGAGGTCTAGAGCCTGCGAGCCACAACTACTGAGCCCATGTGCCACAACTACTGAGCCCACGTGCTGCAAATACTGAAGCCTGCACGCCTAGAGCCTATGCTCTGAAACAAGAGAAGCCAACACAATGAGAAGCCCACGCACCACAACAAAGAGTAGTCCCCCACTCACTGCAACTAGAGGAAGACTGCACATAGCAACGAAGACCCAACGCAGCCAAAACTAAATAAAATAAATTTATTAAAAAAACTGTACGTGTATTGTCAGAACTATATGCATATAATGGGTGAATTTTAATATATGCAAATCATATCTCAATAAAGCTGATAAATAAAACGGTAAGTGTTATGATGGAGGTCATAGAACTCTGTTGCATGTATTTTCTCCATTCTATTTCCAAGATTTTGGATCATGTTTACTATCATTACTTAGATTTCTTTTTCAGGTAGACTGCCTATCTCCTCTTCATTTGTTTGGTCTGGTGGGTTTTTACCTTGCTCCTTCTTCTGCTGCATATTACTCTGTCTTCTCCTTTTGTTTAACTTACTGTGTTTGGGGTCTCCTTTTTGCAGGCTGCAGGTTCATAGTTCCCGTTGTTGTTGGTGTCTGCCCCCAGTGAGTGAGGTTAGTTCAGTGGCTTGTGTAGGCTTCCTGGTGGAGGGGTCTGGCGCCTGTGTTCTGGTGGGTGGAGCTGGATCTTGTCTTTCTGGTGGGCAGGGCTGCATCCGGTGGTGTGTTTTGGGGTGTCTGTGAGCTTATTATGATTTTAGGCAGCCTCTCTGCTAATGGGTGGGGTTGTGTTCCTGACTTGCTAGTTGTTTGGCATAGGGTGTCCTGCACTGTAGCTTGCTGGTCGTTGAGTGGAGCTGTGCCTTAGCGTTGAGATGGAGATCTCTGGGAGAGTTCTCGCCCACTGATACTACATGGGGCCTGAGGTCTCTGGTGGTCCACGGTCCTGATCTCAGCTCTGTTATCTCAGAGGCTCAGGCCTGACACCAGGCCGGAGCACCAAGACCCTGTCAGCCACACGGCTCTCAACCCTCACTATAAATAATTCCTTTAAAGGTTGGAGCTATGTTTTGTTCATCTCCATATCCTTAGTCATTGAGTAATCCATGGTGCATTCCTTTAACCAGCCTCTTCCAAGTTAAGGAAGCCATTTTTCTGCAAAGCCTCTTGATAAAAAGATAACCATGTTTCCAAGCCTGTAAGCTGAGTGATCAGTTGCTGATATTTGAAACTCAACCAAAATGCAACCACACCTGAAGTCCATGAGCCTTTTGGTGTGTCTGCATCAAGAAGTGCCTGGCTTCAGAAAAACAGATGGTTTCACTATGTGAAGGGGCTGCACCTGTGCTTCTGACTGACCAGCTGTAAATGGGAGGTTCCCACAATCCCCTCCTGGGTTCAATCTCATTTGCGAATATTTTCTCCCATTCCGTAGGTTGTCTTTTCATTTTGTTTATGATTTCCTTTGCTGAAACACACATTTAAAAAGTGTACATGGAACATGTGCTTGGACATATTCTGAGCCATACAAGAAGTCTCAATTAATTTCAAAGGACTAAGATCATACAAGTTACATTTTATAATCACAATGCAATTAAATTGGAAATCAGTAATAATAAGATATCGAGAAAATCACCAAATATCTAGACAAGTAATACACTTCAAAACAATCTCTGGGTAAAAAAAGAAATTACACAAAAATAAGAAAAAGTACTGAATAGTGACTTCATAAAGGAGGATATTCAAATAATCAAATAGCTAGTAAAATATGAAAATGTGCCCAACCTTATTATTCATCTGAGAAACACATATTAAAACTACAATAGGATATAACTAAAGACCTGTCAAATGGCAAAAATGCAAAAGAATGGCAATATCAATGTTGGCAAGTATATGGAATAAATAGAGCTCTCATTCACTGCTGGTGGGAATGTGAATTACTACAACTTCTTTGGCAGCATCTACTAAAGCTGAACATATGTATACTCAAGAAGTTCACTTCTTTGGTAGATACCCAGTGGAAACGTGTACATGAATCCACCAAAAAGACATGGACCAAAGTTTTCATGGCACTTTGTTTTTAATAACTGAGAACTGGAAAAAATTTAATTGTCCATCAACAGAATGTAAATAAATGGTGGAATATTCATGTAATAGAAGGCTACATAGCAATGAGAATGAATAAATGTATACAAAACATGGACGAATCTCTCTAGCAATGTTGAGCCAAAGAGGACAGAAACAAAGTTACATACTGCTTCATTTAACTTACAATTCAAAAGCAGGCCAAACTAACCCATGGTTTTAGAAGTTAAGATAATGCTTCCTTTGGTGGGGACAGTGTCTGGGTTGGTGTAGGAGAGGTCTTCTGGATGTACCGGTAATGCTGATTTATCTATCTGGGTGCTGGTTATATTGGTATGTTTGGTTTTTGACAATCTGAGCTTTATATTTATTATTTGTACACTTTTCTGAATGTATGTTGTACTTTGTTATAAAGTTTCATTAAAACAGCATTAGTATGACGAAGTCATAGTTGCCTTGAATGTCCTCAATAGCCTTCCTCTTCTGCTCAGTTGAAGCCAAACTTCTAAGGAAGACAGAAAAGTCCCTTCATGATCTGGTCCCTCTCCACCGCTCCAGCCTCATCTTGAGGAAGGCCCAATCGCTCATAGCCTACGCGCAGTGATTTTCAGATCCCTCAGTGATCATGCTTTTGCAAACCTCTTGGCTTAGGCATAAATTGTTCTTTCTTCCAAAGTTGCTTCTACTCCTGTTTTGGCTGCTTATTTCCTGGTCACACTCCTATGGGAAGTCTACAGTGGTGCTTTCTATCATCTTAGGTGTCTCCAATATTGGTATCATGACTCCTTTTGCTTTTCTCAGCAACTTAATGTTAGTGTATTTTATAGCCTTTTCTAGAATTGTCTTCATCACTATTCTAGATGTGAATTGCTTGGGAACAAATTTCACCTCTCATTAAACATTATGCCTAAGAAACAGTTGGTATTCAATTCATGTTTATTGAACATATGACTGACTCCTTGTATCAAACATCAGACAATCTATGGACTGTGAAAGAGCTATGTGATCTGGAATCCATTTCCCCCAAGATACTCTGTGTTCCCGTCCACAGTTAATTCTGGGATGTTTCACGTGAATGGTGGAGGTCATATACGTCGGGATCAAGTCAGAACACAGAAGTGCACCAATTATTTTGAAAGAATTTAAAATAAGGAATCATTATTTTTAAATTATTGGAGACCTGAAAAGGCTAAAAGGGGACCCTGAGGCATCAGAGAGGTAGTAACTGCAGAAAGTAGCTACCATCCTTATGGCTGGGGAACAAAAGAAAGAGGTTGTAATATTAAAATTTAAACTCTTGAAGGTGGGTTCCCACAGAACAGGCCCTTCCTCCTCCTCTAGCCTTCTTTTTTCCTTCCCCTTGGAGCCGTGCGGTCTTCTGATAACACTCTTTATTGGTAAAGCCTAACATGGAGCAGCTAGAACTGCAGAAATGCAGTCTGCAGTCTCAGTAGGGGCAGAACAAAGCGCAGTACAGAGGGGTAGGTTTGAGGTTGAGAGGCGACAGCTTAACCAGCACAGTGGGGATGGGGAAGAGGTATCTGAAGTAAATTTCAGAAGCATAACCCTTTTAATCTTTTCTAAAGGGACAAAGGGTCATTCCTTGAACTGCTCTCTTGAGTCTTATTTTAGTCTTCAGAGAGACTCAATGGCAAATGAAAGTTTTCTCCTAAATTCACAGAGGACATGGAGCTTCCTGGACATCCCCAGGAACAGACCTGGATAAAGGAGTGTATTTTGATAGAAGGAGACATACAAGGGATTTCACAAACATTGGCTAAACTGAGCAGAATGGAGGGTCTTGTGACTTAGGGATCATCATGGTAACCATGGTGACTATAATGTTTATGAGGCAAACTGCATGACTCAGTATATTTTCTACTGCTGTTGAAAATACATCTTCATTTACAGATACTATTTCATTTAATAATAGCTAGAAGATGTAAAGCAGTTCTTTGAAATGAGTAATTAGGTTTAATTAATCCTATCAACTCGAGAAGGACAAGAAAGTTTATCATACACTGGTATTTTCAGCTGCTTTTACTGGAAAACAGAATTCATACTCATCCCTTTGCAATTTTGATCAATTTAACCAAGATTCTAATAAAAATCTATTTCTAAGTCTTATAGAAAAATAAATCTTATCTAAAAAAGCAGTCTGCTTTTGCTATACTATGATAGTGAGAATACTAAAAAACTTCACATTATTAAAAAATTCCATAATAAAGACAATTGTTTCAAGTGGAAAAGTGGTTTACAGTCCAGAAAGTTCCAGACTAGCAATAATGAAATTCCCTTATCTGTAGCAATTTCAGTAATGATGGTATATTTGTACGTGTCTGTGTCTTTGTGTGTTTAACATTATAAATATAACAAACCCAGCATAGGCTCATATTAATTTTGGTTTTATAATAATGAATTTTATTTTTTAAAGATCTCATTAGCAGACATTTCTTATACAGCTGTATCAACCTTTATCAATTTCATCACCTATTCTTATGCTAAAGACCACAAAGTCCCTCAGTCTGAATTATGAAGACTGTGATATCTCGGGAACACCTGAGTGATGAATTTGGATGGCACCTTGTGTTGGGGCGCAATTCTCTATGGGTGTCTTGTGTTTCTTTGTATCTTGCAAGTGAAACACTGACTGCCCTTTGTTTCAGACGGTCTGTTCAAGGATGTTTGTAGAGCAAACGACCTTGGGATACAGAGATAGTGTGTCCCTCTGGAGCAAAGGACAGGCATGCTTGCTTCTCATTACAAAAGATTCAGGCTTCCTAAACTCAGGATTCCTCTACTGTAAGGCAACCCCCTGTGTGGGCAAGTATCACCTAGCTTTCTCTGCATTGCCCTGTGGGAACCGGGGCTTGGGGAAATTGGCACCAAAATGCTGATACTCTGGCTACTGCTTGTATTCATTTTCTATCGTTGCTGTTAAAAAATTACCACAAAGTTAGTGACTTAAAATAGCACATATTTATTATCTTATGGTTCTAGAGGTCAGAAGACCAACAGAGATCTGACTGAGCTAACATCAAGGTGTCAGTTAGGGCTGTGTTCTTTCTGAACACTCTAGGGAAGAATTCATTTCCTTGCCTTTCCCAGCTTCTAAAGGCTGAACTCTTCCCCGGCCTCGTGGTCCCCTTCCTCCATCTTCAAAGCCAGCAAGGTAGCATCTCTCTGGCCCTGATTCCAGCCTCTCATCCCTTTCTCTGACCCCAGCCAGGAAAGTTTCTTCACTTTTAAGGGTCCTTGTGATTAGAAACAGGCCCACCTAGATAATCCAGAATAGGCACCCCATCTCAAGGTCTCTGACCTAGAAGTTACCTGACTACCAGCATCCATGAAACTGTGGCAGGCTAACTTGTTAGCTTGCAAGCAGAGCAAAATCTCAGACCCTTTTTAGTACCCAAAACCATGACCCTTAGTTTGGAAATTGAATTCAATCATTTTAGCAAACATATCTAACTGCGAGTTAAATAAAGCTAAATATGAGTCTCATTTTAAGTACCCATGGCTGCTTTAAGATTTTCATGTTCAGAAAGCAGACGTCCCAACGTCCCAGGCCATGTGAACTAAATAAAATTATTAAATGAACTTAAAACTATTCTCTAAGTCAGTGGTTCTGAAGATTTAGCATGTACAGTAACGTCCTGAAAACTTGTCTGATAATCACATTCCTATCGCAGCTCCATCCACCTGAGAATTTGTTCTGGATTTGATTGCAGAAGTCTAAATTTTTAACCAGTGCACCAAGTGATCCTTGCTTTGAGATCCAGTTTTTTACTACCAGTTACTTTTGTTGCTTTAGTAATTACATTTCTCTCTACTTGTATTGAAAATGTATGTACTTAAAATGGAATTCTAGAGTCGTCATAGCATTCAGCATTTATTCACTAAAGAAAATGTTTCATTCAACAGTGTTGTAGCCATATTTTGACTTCTCTTCATTGACACCAAATATAGACCAGTTGAGGCCACCACATTCTAAGAGCTTCCCATGTCAAGTTATTCTAACAGGCATTATGTTTGTGAATAGAATAACTTCAGTTTATTCTAATTTCAAGGGTTTACATTACATTTCATAATCACAGTTTTGGAAAAGATCATGAGGGTTTATTTTGGGAAGATTTAAACATTCATAGACATCATTGGTGGATACAAACTAATACACTACTTCTGAATATTTTTTTAAACACACACACTCATATCTGTGCTAACAGTTTGCTTGAACTTGGGACTTATCAAAGGAGTAAGAAATCATAGCCAAAAGAGTTAGGATACCAAAATTACAAAACCTCCTGCACAGATAGAAATGATTAAGCTTTCAGTCACTTCACCTAGCTTTATTTTTTGTAAGATTACACATGGACATTTATCACTTTGTCCTCATTGCTATTTTGTATCTGTTAAAGGGGACTTGAAATTCATTAGGGGAAAAAAGGTATTTTATGTTCTCTTCATAGCCTGTATAATGTGGAAAAAATGGTGGCTATACTGTCAAAGTGTATGTAACTATTAAAATTACTTTGTAGGGACGTTTCAGGGAGATCAATTTCTATTAAAACATATATTTTGTTCCCCAGGCTTTCTGTTCCTCCAAGTAAATGAATCCCCTAGTTTGCTAATTTAACTATATTAGAAATTCTAATTTTTAAAATCATACATTTCATAGAAAACTGGAACCCACTTATTCTCAAACTAGAAGGTTTTTTCTTTTTAATGAGGTGTTCTTTTTCTGTCACTTCACTAAGTAACCAACTCACATTTTCAAAGCCATCTCTTTTAGTCTAAGATTAAGATAGAAATCCATTTTATTTATTATACAGTGCCGTTGTCCTTGCCATGTACTCTTATGTGTGTCACAATTTGGCATATTTACTTGACATCTGACAACAAATCATAAGCAGTAAAAATATTTTCATTAATTTAATAAACATTGATGAGGTCCAGGGCCACCATAAATGCTTGTGAGGTTGCGCACTGTATAACTTCAGGGATGCCATTCACATCATATTTATGCGTGTGGTGCCCCAGGAGTTGTGCAGTGCACAACCTGCACAACTATATAAGGTGGCCCTGCCTAATATGAAGTCAGACACTGTGATATGTGCCAGGCATGAATATAAGGACGATGACATCAAAGTAGTTTTTCTTTCAGAACTTATAGTTTGGTGAGGGAGACTGATAATTAAAAGAACTGGTGATAAGTCCTATGATAAGGAAAGCACAGAACCTTCCTGTCAATATAGCCATCCAATTAAAATAGAAGAACAAATAAAGGTGAGCAGTTAAGGCCAGAACTTGTTCTGGGAACATTTCAAAGTATGGGATCCTAAGCCAGATTTTCTTTTTCTATTGCAGCTCAGTATTAACATAAAATTTAATCACAAATATTCTACTTCTGTAAATGAGCTAGGTGCTTTTTATAGCATCCCCCCCCACCCCGCTCATGGTAAGGCCATAGCTATTAAATAAAACTCTATTTCCCTATGTTTTCTCCCAGGCTCTAAGCTGGCTCTGCCTCCTGATCCTGCTAACCGCTAATCCCATCTTGTGTGTCTTTATTGTGTTCATACTCAGCTTTTGATTTTGTTCTTACCTGGTGGTCCATCTCTTGGAACTTGATGCTTCTGAGATTTTAGAGGTTTCTCAAGCCAAACTCAATGAATTTGGTACTCTTTTTTCTACACCCTGCAGCTATGGCCCAGCTCCACCCATTTCCAAGCCCTGATTTTTGAACCTCAGCCCTGGAATCCACTGCTTACTTCCAATATGATTTTGTTTTTTTTTTCCTTAAAGCCAAGTCTAGGTGCAAAATTTTGTTCTGATGAACGGAAGCTTCATGAGGGCAGGAATTTTGATATATTTTGTTCAGACACACCTCCAGTGCCTAGAACTATGCTTATTATTTAGTGCTCATTAAGTATTTGCTAAGTGATTAAATGTATGTGGGACAATACACAAAGATTCCAAGGGCCTTTTGCTGGGACCTGCCTCCCAGATGTTGCTGATTTTTGTTTTTCTGGGGGTGCACTCGCTTAGTTTCTGGTTGTGTTCCCTGGGCTCCTAACACAGAACTCCACACTCCAGCATCTTGAAAGGTGGGGTCCAGAGCGCTGCCCAGCTTAACAGTGCCTCCCTGTGGTAAGGAATCCAACTGCAGCTGAGGGACTCCGCGGTCTCAGAATCTAGACCAAATTCCCTTCCATCTCACAATGGCAGGAAAACTGCTCATAGGAATATCAACCAGTGACTTAGGGTTTCGATCCTCCTTTCCTTCCAGATGTACTTATATAAGAGCAGATTATGCTCTAGGTCCCCAGTGGAGGCAGTATAGACTGTCTTCAGGGTTTCTTGATGGGCAGACAAAACAGATCACAGCACAACTCTGGTAAGGATTCTGGAAAAATAAAAGTAGTACTTTGGGAAAGTTTTCCTCTCTCCTTGCCATTTTCACTCCAACTTTAAAATGGAGCTCGTGACGGAGGCCTGTGAGTCCATTAAGCCGATGCACTTCCTGTTCTGAACTTGAAGCCTGAGCCACTCTCAAGTATGACGACGACACAGTACAGTAGGAGTTCACTGGGCCCTCCTCCTCAGGGCTTTGTACATACGATAGTTCTAATGTCACGCATCCCCCCAGAAGAAAGGTTGGTCTGGACTATAGAAAACACATCTGAAGACCTCTTTTTATATCCAAGATGAAATCTGAAGTTCATCCGTAACCAACCTAGATCTTTACCTTCAAGACTGATAGCAACAGCTGAGCCTCTTTGACCTAGGCAATACCAGACCCTCAGACCTCTGTCCTGTGCCTATTTCCTTCACTTGCTGGTCCCAGGAAATAGCACTTAACCCTGTCTGGAATGAGAATTTCTATGCATCACAGCTATCTTAAAAGCTTGCTAATATCACCACAAATGACTGTGGAATCTGGTGACTCAGGCCGAGACAACTTGAACAAATTTGGTGGACTTGGAAATTCTCCACACAAGAGACAGTGTGTCACCTTCTTTGGTGTCTTGTATTTGTCATAGATCACATGCCAGAAACAAATGCTCTCCAGAGAAACATATTTTCAAAAGCCTGTATTTCTGGATGAGAACCTATATTGGGATATCCTTCGCTAACAAACTACGCCTACAACTGATTTAATGAATCAGTGTTCCAGGGTCACTTTAAGAGAATCCTGCGAGTGGCATAATTTGTAAAGGCTTACTGTACCTGCATTTCCTGGCCAGGAAAGCACTGCTAACATAGACTCCCAGATTATGCTAGGAGATGCATTGCCATTACATATGGCCATTTAAGCTGACTGTTGTGGCCTGGATGTTGTGTCCTCCAAAATTCATATGCTGAAGCCCTAACTCCCAGTGTGGCTATATTTGGAGATGCGGCCTCTAACCAAGTTATTAAAATTAAATGAGGTCATAATGGTGAGACCCTGATCATGATAGGATTAGTGTCTTTAAGAGATACCAGAAAGCTAGCAGGCCTGCACTTGTTCTCCCTCCCTCCCTTCTTCCCCCTTCTCTAATATATATATACATATATATACGTATGTATATATCTATATCTCCATTCTTTTGCTTGCACATATCAAGGAAGAGCTGAAAACGCAGCCGTCTGCAAGCCAGGAAGAGAGCTCTTACCAGAAACCGATCATGCTAGCATCTTGATCTGGGACTTTTAGCCTCCAGGACTGTGAGAAAATTCTATTGTTTAAGCCACCCATTCTAAGGTATTTTATTACGGCAGCCCAAGCAGTCTAATATTGATACACTGACCAAGACTGTAAACCATAGAACCTGGGATACTTGTTGCCATCATCCATGGGAACATGTACCTTTATTTATTTTCTTCTGTTCATAACTTAGTATAGTATTGACGACAGTCAAAATACAAGCCCTAGAAATGTAATTTTTCACCAAAAAATGTATATTTAAATTAAGTTCTGATCTTTGCAATAATTTTCTTCTATGTAAAATTCAGACTAAGAACTTCATAATCAAGAAAATCATTACCAAATTAGAGTTCTAAGTCACCTACAAACTGAGATTTTTGAGAGGTGATAAAATTTTAAATGAGGGACAAGTATATGAAAAGTGGGATTTCTAAAAATGCTGATTAAGGAATTGGGGATATAAGGAATTTCAAATTTAGGGTTATGCTAATTAATAATTTTTTGTGTAGAAATTCAGGGTAATATTACAGACAAGTCTCTTTAGTAATCAGAGATGCAATTCATATTATTATAAAAAACCATAAACTTTGTGAAAAAAGGCTTTAGATAAAATCTTTTTGATTGGAACTATCAAATGAGATGGGTTCTTAAGTGCTATTCCAATGATTATTTTTAAAAATCTTAGATTGTAGTGAGTTTTATATAGTAGGTGCCCAATTAATGTTTACTGAATGAATGAATACGTCAGTAAGGATTAAAGGCACTCTCAGAATGTAATTCTTGAAGTTTTTGGGAAATTCCTAAAGCACTCTTTCCTGTGACAGTTTGGGATGCTGACTGGAAAGTAGTTAGTTTCTCCATTAAAATAAGGTAATTTGTGATGTTAAAAGAAAGCAGTATTGGAAGTCTAAGAAAGGGTGAGTTACTTTGAGTTTTTTCAAAAGAATTTTTTAAATTGCCCATTCAATTATCATCTTACAGGAAGTGGAGTACATATGTTGTCAAATAAAAGTTCAAATAATTGCGGTACATGCTATTAGGCTATGTAAAGAAGAAGGATGGATGGATGGATGAGTTGCTCATCTCACTTTAGGGAGAATTATGTTCGCCATTTCTGCAAATAGTACCTCCTTTTGCTGAAGCACTGTCAGGTGACCAAAAGTCTAGCACATTTTCTGTGACTTTAAGTGTTCTTGACTGAATTTCAATCCCAGTTCTGTTAGCAACTTTTCTTTGACTATAGACATCAACTTCTCTGTGCCTTGGTCATCTAAGTAACATGAGATGGTTATATTAGATGGTACCTTCCAACTCTTAAAAATATAGAAAAAACTTTCAAATGTGATAGTCCAAAAAATTCAATCAAGTAAACATTTTTGTTGTATTATTGCAAGTTTAGCTAAAAAACCAATATTTTAAATACTTCTTCCAGTTAATGTGTGGAAAAATAAAAGCAAGTTTTCATTTGTAGTAAATGTAGGATATAAACTGAGAAACTCTCAAATAATAATGTGGCAGTTACTTTCTAACTCATCTTAGTAGGACTATAGAAACTTCAGCTGTTTGAGAACAGCAGATGATGTATGGAGGCTTATAGACTAATAAGCATTTTATTATGTGTGTGTGTATCTATGTATATGTGTGTGTGTGTGTGTGTGTATATATATATATATATACACACATATATATCCCACTGTTTTTATTCTTCATAGTGAAACTCTTTATTGAATTAGTTCAATGATTGTCTATATCAGAATTTGATGATAATTAAAGAATAATAATAATACTGGTATACAGTATACTTATGCCAGATTTTCACTATGTTTTTGCAAAATATCTACATATTTAGTTTAATTTTTTATTTGGCTTTGAGCTGGAAGAGAAAATTATTTAACTTAATTTCCGTAATGGCATAGTAAATGTGTAAAACCACTGCAGGAACAGTAATAGAATTTGGTATTACATTTTACATCAATTTTGAATATCAATTTAACTTCAAGATGTGGCTTTAGGTGAATTGAAAAGAGACTTAGTGACATAAAAATCTGTTCCAATTCAAAATGTGGCTTTAAGTGAACTGAAAAGAGACTTAGTGACATAAAAATCTGTTCCAATTCAAAATGTGGCTTTAAGTGAACTGAAAAGAGACTTAGTGACATAAAAATAGGTTTCAAAACTTAAATAAATAGAGGACTTCCCTGGCGGTCCAGTAGTTAAGACTCCATGCTTCCACTGCAGGGGGTGCAGGTTCGACCCCAGGTCCAGGAACTAAGATCCCACATGCTGTGCAGCTCAGCCAAAAAAAAAAAAAAAAGAAAAGAAAGAAAAGAACTTGAAATTAACATGATTGCATGTTAAATAATGTAACTTGATAGAATAACAGCCCTCCCAGAGATACCCACATCCTAATCCCTGGAACCTGTGAATATGTTATGTTACATGGCAAAGCAGAATTAAAGTTGCAGATGTAGTTAAGTTTGTTAATCAGATGACCTTAAGATAAAGATATGATCCTAAATTATCCAGGTGGGCCCATTGTAATCAGAAGGCTCCTTAAAAGTGGAATAGGCCGGCAAAAGTGAAAGTCAGAGGAGCTGTGGCTATGGAAGAGGTCAGGGAGAAGGATTTGAACCCCATTGATGGCTAAAACACCTACTTTACTTTGTAATGTCTTCTCATATATAAAATTGTTGTTTATTTTTTGGACTTTATGCCAGTCTAATCACATTGTATGACTTTATGTCTCATTTCTCTTGTTTAGCATTATGTTTACAAGATCTTTAATAGTTATTGCATGGAGCGGATATCTGTTCATTTGTATTGCTTTGTAGTATTCACCGACTGTATACAGTATGTCCCCTACAGACAAACGAGTTCCATTCCAAGAGCACGTTCGTAAATCCAATTTGTTTATTAAGTCCAACAGAGTTAGCCTAGGTACCCAACTAACACAATCAGCTATATAGTACTGTACTGTAGTAGGTTTATAATACTTTTCACACAAATAATATGTACATAAAAAACAAACACAAAAAGTAAAGACAACATGTTTAGTCTTACAGTACAGCACCTTGAAAAGTGCAGTAGTACAGTACAGCAGCTTGCATACAGGGGCTGGCACGCATGTTCACATCTTTGAAAGTTTGCAACTGGAAGGTTTGTATGTAGGGGACTTACTGTGTACCACAATTTATTTATGCATTCTAATTTTGATGGACATTTGTGATGTTTTCTGTTTGAGCCTGTTACAACGCTTCTATGAACATTTGTGTGTGTGTGTCTAGATGTGGATGTTTTGCTGTAGATTAGTGTCTTTTATAAGTTTTGGTTATTTGTCATTATATCCTAAAAGTTGTCCCTGCTCCATTATTTCTCTCTCATTCTGGGACATCAACTAAATGTAAGTTAAGCCTTCTCATTGTAACTCTATGTCTCTTCTATATTTTCCATCCATTTTGTCATTTTTTGACTGAATTTTGGATAATTTTCATAATAATTGACTATATTTAGTTTATCTGCAGACATTCTTCATTTTATTGCACTTGGCTTTATTGCATTTTGCAGGTATTGTGTTTTTTACAAATTGAAGGTTTGTGGCAACCCTGTATTGTCAGATAAAGGTCAGATGATAGTAATAAAGTTTTGTTTTGTTTTGTTTTGTTTCTGGCTGCATTGGGTCTTCATTGCTGTGCATGGGCTTTCTCTTGTTGCAGCGAGTGCAGGCTTCTCATTGCGGTAGCTTCTCTTGTTGTGGAGCACAGGCTCTAGGCACGCGGGCTTCAGTAGTTGCAGCACACTGGCTCAGTAGTTGTGGCACGTGGGCCCTAGCATGTGTGGGCTTCAGTAGTTGTGGTGCGTGGGCTCAGTAGTTGTGGTGTGCGGGCTCTAGGGCATGCAGGCTTCAGTAGTTGTGGCCTGCAGGTTCAGTAGTTGTGGCTCGTGGGCTCTAGAGCACAGGCTCAGTAGTTGTGGCACACGGACTTAGTTGCTCTGTGGCATGTGGGATCTTCCCAGACCAGGGATTGAACCTGTGTCCCCTGCATTGGCAGGTGGATTCTTAACCACTGAGCCACCAGGGAAGTCCCAGTAATAAAGTCTTTTTAATTAAAGTATGTACATTGTTTTAGACGTATGCTTTGCACTCTTGATAGACTATAGTATAGTGTAACCTTAACTTTATATGCACTGGGAAACCAAAAAATTCATGTGATTCACTTTATTGTGATATTTGCTTCAGTGCAGTGGCCTGGAACTGAACCTATAATATCTCTGAGGTATGCCTATCCATTGAATTTTTAATTTCATTTATTATATTTAAATTTTTTGGCATATCTACTTAGTTCTTTTCCAAACTTACTCCATCACTTTTTAGAAACCTCTATTTTCCATGTGTATTTTCCAGCTTGGGTTTCATTTCTTTTACAAACATGAAGCTTATATAATATGTGCCAATTCCAGTAGCTGAAATTTTTGTGATTTTTGTCTGTGCTCTCTATTGATTCAGGTTATTCTCACCCCTGACATATTTTCCCACATACGTATATAATCTGGACATTGTGTTTTTTTTTTTAAAGCTCTTTGTCTTATCTCTAGAGATTACAATACAAGTTCAATAAGTAAATATTATCAAAATACAACATATTTCTTCTATATCCATAAAAGTCAATTTGTACAGACATTTTTTATGTGAATATGTTTTATTCCTTCAATGTTGGGGGAGTGTGGTTGGATCACACTCCTCACCACAGAAAAAAAACGTTGGCCTTACAAATATTTCCTCACATATAATCTTTTTTTATCATGTAACCTTCTTTAATTAATAAACTTTATTTTTAGAGGTTTACTTTTAGGTTTTACGTTCATAGCAAATTGAATGGGAAGTACAGAGTTTCTAGATACCCCATCCCCACACATGCACAACCTCCCCCATATCAACATCTCACACCACAGTGATTCATTTGGTACAATCAGTGAACATAGACTGATATATTATTGTCACCCAAAGTCCATACTTTACATAAGGGTTCACTCTTGGTGTTGTACATTCTATGGATTTTAACAAATATATAGTGATGTGCATCCACCATCTTAGTATTGTACAGAATACTTCATCATAAAAACCTCCTGTGCCCTGCTTATTCGTGTATACCTTCTCCCTTACTCCTGGCAAAAACACATCTTTTTACGGTCTCCATAGTTTTGCCTTTTCCAGAATGTCTCATAGTTGGAATAGTATGGTATGTACACTTTTCAGATGTTTTTTCACTTAGTAATATGCATTAAGTTTTCCTCCATATCTTTTCATGACTTGATAGGTCATTCCTTTTTAACACTGAAAATTTTTCATTATCTGGATGTGCCACAATTTACCCACTGACCAACTGAAGGACATCTTGGTGGCTTCCAAGTTCTTGGCAATTATGAACAAAGCTGCTATAAATGTCCATGTGCAGGTTTTTGTATGGATATGAGTTTTCAGTTCATTTGGGTAAATGCCAAGGAGAATGATTGCTGGGTTGTATAGTAAGAATAAGTCTAATTTTTTAAGAAACTACAAAACTGTCTTTCAAAGTGGCTGTACCATTTGCATTCCCACCAACAGTGAATGAGAACTCATGTTACTCCACATCTTTGCCAGCATTTGGTGTTGTCAGTGTTCTAGATCGTGGCAATTCTAATAGGTGTGTAGTGGTATCTTGTTTTAATTTGCATTTCCCTTGTGACATATTATGTGGAGCATCTATTCATATGCTTGTTTGCCATCTGCATATCTCTTTCGGTGAGGGGGTCTGTTAAGGTCTTTGGCCCATTTTTTAAATCACGTGGTTTGTTTTCTTATTGTTGAGTTTTAAAACTTCTTTGTAGGGCTCCCCTGGTGGCACAGTGGTTAAGAATCCGCCTGCCAATGCAGGGGACATAGGGTCGAGCCCTGGTCTGGGAAGATCCCACATGCCGTGGAGCAACTAAGCCCGTGTGCCACAACTACTGAGCCTGTGCTCTAGAGCCCGCGAGCCACAACTACTGAGCCCGCGTGCCACAACTACTGAAACCCGCGCGCCTAGAGCCCATGCTCCGTAGCGAGAGAAGCCACCGCAATGAGAAGTCTGTGCACCACAACGAAGAGTAGCCCCCGCTCGCCGCAACTAGAGAAAGCCCACGCGCAGTGATGAAGACCCAATGCAGCCAAAAATAAGTAAATTAAATAAATAAATTAAAAAAAAACTTCTTTGTATATTTTGGATAAAAGTCCTGTATCAGATGTCTTTTGCAAATATTCTCTCCCAGTCTGTGGATTGTCTTTTCATTCTCTTGACATTTTCTTTCACAGAGCAGAACTTAGTAATTGTCATGAAGTGCAGTTTGTCAGTTCTTTCTTACATGTATCACGCCTTTGGGGTTGTATCTAAAAAGTCCTTGCCATAATCAGGGTCATCTTGGTGTTCTCCTGTGTTATCTTCTAGGAGTTTTATAGTCTTACATTTTACATTTAGGTTTGTGTTCCATTTTGAGTTAATCTTTATTAATAGTATAAGGTCTATGTAAGTCTGTGTCCAGGTTCTTCTTTGTGTGTGTGTGTGTGTGTGTGTATCCGGTTGTACCAGCATCATTTGTTGAGTTAGGAAGTATTCCCTCTGCTTCTATCTTCTGGAAAAGATTGTAGAGAATAAGTATAATTTCTTCCTTAAATGTTTAATAGAATTTGCCAGAATTCACCTATCTGGTCCTGGTGTTTTCTGTTTTGGAAGGTTATTAATTATTGATTCAATTTATTTAATAAATATAGGCCTATTCAGATTGTCTATTTCTTCTTGTGTGTATAAAATAACTTCAGTTCAGGTTATTCTCTTTCTTATTGTGTAAGTTTTGGCAGATTGTTTCTTTCAAAGAAGTGGTCCATTTCATTTAGGTTATCAAATTTGAGGGCAATAAGCTGTTCATAGTATTCCTTGATTGTATTTTAATGTCCATGGACTCTCTCTGGTGAGGTCCTTTCTTTCATTTCTGATATTAGTAATTTGTAAATTTTCTTTCTTAGTTAGTCTGGCTAGAGGCTTATTGATTTTATTGATCTTTTCAAAGAACCAGCTTTCGGTTTTGTTGTTTTTCTTGATTGGTTTCATTTTTTAAACTTCATTGATTTCTGCTCTAATTCTTACTTTGCTTCTCTTCTGCTTACTTTGGATTTAACTTACTCTTCTTTTTCTAGTTTCCTAAAGGGAAACTTAGATGAATAATTTTAGATCTTTTCTTCTTTTCTCACATATGCATTCAATGCTACAAATTTCCCTCTAAACACTGATTTCACTGCATCCCACAAATTTTGACAAGTTGTTTTTAATTGTCATTTAATTTGAAATACTTTTAAATTTCTCTTGAGAATTCTTCTTTGACCTACATGTTATTTAGAAGCATGTTGTTTAATCTTCAAGTATGTTGGATTTTCCAGCTATCTTTCTGTTACTGATTTCTAGTTTAATTCCATTGCAGTCTATGAGCAGACATTGTATGATTTCCATTTTTTTACGTTTGTTAAGTGGTGTCTTATGGTCCAGAATGTGGTCTATCTTGAAGAATATTCTATGTGAGCTTGAGAAGAATTTGTATTCTGCTGTTGTTGGATGAAGTCATCCAAAGATGTCAGTTACATCCAGTTGAATGATTATGTTGTTGAATTCAGCTCTACCCTTACTGACTTTCACCTCCTGGATCTGCTCATTTCTGATAGAGGGATGTTGAAGGCTTCAACAGTAATGCTGTCTTCATCTATTTCTCCTTGCAGTTCTATCAGTTTTGCCTCATTTATTTTGATGCTATGTTGTTTGGGGCATACATGTCAAGATTGTTATGTCCTATTGGAGAATTGACCCCTTTATCATTACAAAATGTTCCTCTTTATTGCTGATACCTTTCCTTACTCTGAAGTATGCTCTGTCTGAAATTAATATACCTACTCCTGTCCCTTTTATCACTGTTGTCATTCATTTTGCTTACATGTAAGCATACATAAGCATATATTTTTCTCAATTGGTGGATTGTCAGATTCCCACATTAGAAAGGCCCTGGACTTTTTCTTTTCCTGTTGCCCTATGAGACTAAGAAAACTGCAGCTTAGTTTCTCAGATATTTTTTCTAGATTAGAAAATGTCATCAAGGCAAAATTAGCTTTGGAAGCTTAGTTAACCTTTCTGGGCTTTCACTTTTTCCTATATTTTCTTGACTATCATGCTGTCTCTGTGATGTTTTTGAGAAGCTATTAAAAAACTTTTTTATTATTTGCTAGGGGAGAATAAGTGTTTGTTATCTAGTTTGCCATTTCAAGAAGTGAAACTCTCACAGCGCTGGTTTTTAAATTATATTTTCAGTGAGAATTTCTTCGCAGTACAAACAAAATGTCATGGTCAGCTCTCATCACAGATTTGTGGGGCACTGTCAAGGGTCACGTTTCAGAGAGCTGGCTTCATTATCTCTTCATGGATATACAAGGAAGACGAGCATGTCTTATTAATCATCCTCTCAAATTACAGCATAAAAATTCTGGCCCTGAAAGAGAATCCAAGGGAGAGGGAGAGATATTTTTCATAGGATGTTAGAGCCTAAACTCTTCAAATTATTCAGGTCCTGATGTCTACTTGGATGTGAACAGTAAAAATTTAAGTGATTTTTCTGGAATCAAGTTGATTGCAGCAGAGAACATAGATGGTCTGAGTGGGAGACTTCTTTCCTTACACATGGCATAGGGCATACTCTTATGATTTTCCCCAGAAACTTTACAGAAAGAAAATTAACCTGGACCTTTCTCAGTCAAATGAATTCTTTTATTTGAACTTAGGAGTTTTCAACTTAAGACTAAATAATAGGCTGGTCACTTTTTTATTTGATAAGAATTAATCCTGCTTATATGGTTTTTCAGCAAAGGTTTGTTTTATTTTAACCCTCATCCTTAAAACCTAGAAATTTGAAGAATGTTAGAAAATATCACATGAACTTATTGAAATTGAACTCAGAAGATGTTCAGTGACCTATATAATAAGCAATCAGAAATAAACAGGATTTTAATTTCTGGTAAATGTTCAAGCATGTAATTTTTAAATGCCATTTTAAAATCTAAGCTATTTGATAGCAATTGCTCAAAAGTATGTTCCAACACAGTTATTAAAGAAATTGGTGATTGCGTGAGGTAGATAGATATAATTTAAATCTATACAAATTAGTTATCATTGATACAGTTGACAGTACATTTTTAATTCTCCTTGTTTATTAACCAAAGGCAGTTTGCATAAATTTATAATCATGACTCATGATATGCACCAATTGCTTTTTTTTTTAAACAAATGACATTGATTAATATTGTCTAAGAATCATTGCAGTTTTACATTTGTATATGTGAATGTATTGGTATTTTTAAGGCAAAAATATCTTGACAGTTAATCTTTATAAAGAAGTTGCTCAAAAACTGAACTTTGTATTTAGTATAAGATATGATGATTTTTTTTAAAGAAAATTGCCTATCAAGTGACACAATTGAATTTTTTGTTGTTGAATTTGGATTTCTTTATTCATTCAAGAAAGCTGCCTTTCTCTTTGTCATTCATTTGTCATATCCTCATCACAAGTGCATCTTGAAAAGTAGTTAAATCAACTTTTTCAATTGAGTGTAATTGAGGAGGTGATGAAGCATGGTTTCTGAAGATTGCATATATATAATTTTCTAACTTTTTTCTTGAATCCAGTATAAAACACTATAATATTGATCCACCACTGAAACTTTGGATAGCTCCTAATAATGACCTCTAGACCCACTGATTGAGGGTATTAAGGAACTTCATAAGTAAAACTAAGTCTGCCCTCTACCTGGAGCAGGAGTACTTAACACAAGGACCGGATGGCATATGGAATGATGAGTACAAAATGAGTACAAAATGGAGTTGGAGAGAGTAGATTCATATTACAGCTCTGTTCTTAACAGCTAGAGGAAAGTAGCCTTGCTTTCCTAATCTATAGTTCGGAATCCCAATTGTTTCTGCTTCAGAGGGATGTTGTGAAGATTGAGACAAAATGTAATGGCTGAAACTTTTCATATGATTGGAAAAACAGGCATATGAGCTAGTAATTATAATGAAATAAGTAAAAAAAAATAGAACTAAAACCATTGTGCTGTAGGAATAAAGTTATGGAAATGGTCAATTTTCATACATCGCTAATTATTTTTTTAAATTTTATTGTGGTAAGAGCACAACATGATATCTACCCTCTTAACAATTTTTAAGTGCTCAATACAGTGTTTTAGACTATAGTCACTGTTGTACAGTGGACTACAGTAGGGTTTATTCATCTTGCTAAAATTTGAACCCATTGATTAGTGACTCTCTATTTTCCCCTCTCCTCAGCCCCTGGAAACCACCATTTCACAATTTGATTCTACAAATTTGAATACTTTTGATACCTCATATAATTGGAATCATGCAGTATTTGCATTCTGTAACTGATTTATTTCATTTAGCATAATGTTCTCAAGGTTCATTCATGTTATAACATGCATCAGAATTTCTTCCTTTTTAAGGCTCAGTAATATTCCATTGTATGTATATACCACATGTTTTTAAATTTATTCATTTTTTCCAAAACTGGCTACTGTGAATAGTACTGCAATGAACACTGGAGTGCTAATATCTTGTTGAGATCCTGACTTGAATTATTTTGGATAAATACCCTGAAGTGGGATTGCTGGATTATATAATTAATTTTTAAGAAGTTGGAAAGTGAATGAGGTGAGAAATGATATTTCACTGGTCGGACTTGGTTATTTCTGATAATCACAAGTTCAGCATAATTGCCTTGATTTGAATTTTATCTAAGGTAGTTGGTTTGAGAGTGGGAGTCAGGAATGTTCAGGTTTGATGTGATTTTGATGGAATTTTCACTTGTTTTAGCACCTTTCTTCTGTATATTCAAGATAATGTGTTAATATTACCAACACAAAACTAACTTTTCTCCCTGATGAAAGCCTTAAGGGCATTCTAAGCCTTAAGCTTGTCAAGGGCTTTTAATCAGTTTTTTTCTTTATAAAGAGATTAACTAGAAATTTGATATAAGGAAAATTAAATGTATTTGATGAACTTAACTTCCATTTCTCCAATCACAAATGTCATAACAATCTTCTGTTAAGAATCAACATATAAGAATTTCATGTTGCTTCATTTCATCATCAGCTTTTAGTATCTAATGTGCCGGAAAGGTGCATAACATTTAAACTTTGCTGTTAACTAAAATAGTTCTTAAAATATATGTATAGAGACAAGGTTGGACACTAATGTTTGAAATAAAAAGGAATAAAAAGGCATATAAAGAAGACATTTGAAGAGATGGTATTTAAGAAAGGAATTAGGATAAGAAGTAATACAAATTAGTTATCATAGCGAGATCAGGGTGACACTCAAATTACTTTAATTTTAATCTTGCTTATTTATAAGCCAAAGGCAATTTCCATACAATTATAATCATGACACATGATGTACAATTGCTTTTTAAAAAATGACATTGATTAACATTTAAAAATTGTTTCCTTTTCACAATGTGTACATTAGCATTTTTAAGATAAAACAGCATTTTGAATGTTACTTTTTATAAATAAATTACTTCAAAAACCCAAACTTTATGTTTTACCATAGTGCTTAATGTATGTATTAATAACACTATTGGGTACAATTAAAATAGAGGGCAGGGTCTGTCTGCAGGGTAGTTAAAGCTATGACATAATTTAAAGAACACATCTTGTAAATAATAACCAGTACAATTTGCAAGTTGATTGTTTCAAGATAAGTCTCAGTGTCTTTTTTAGTATTTGTGTAATAGGTTTAATACTGTGGAGTTGTTGTGAAGAGTAAAGGAGGTAACACATGAAAAGGTGAGGTGAGATATATAAAGCACAGGTAAGGTCAGCATGACAACATTGAAGACCTAAGAGGAAAATAGTGTAGGTTTTGCAGAGACAAGCCGCTTGACCTCCATAATCTCCCACCTGGACTGCTTTAGTTGCCTCTCTTCCGCTTTCATCAAAATGCATTTATTCTTTACACAATATAAATCAGACTCTTTCTCTTCTGCTTAAGTTCCCATTATGCTTAGACTTAATCTAAGCTCCCTGTTCTAATATCTAAAGTCCCAAATTATCTGGCTCTACTTATCCCTTTGACTTCACCCACAATTTTCTCTCTTGCTCACTGTGTTTTAGCAGAACTGGCCTTTTGTCTTCTTTTGTTCCTACAAAATACCAAGCTCATTACAACCGTTAGGCTTTTGCATTAATGTGCACCTCTGTTTGGAATGCTTTTCTCTGGTTGGACATGGCTGTTTCTTCTTGTCATTTAGAGCTGTTGTGTTCTTAGAGGGGCTTTCCATGACCATCTCTTCCTTTTTTTTTTTTTTTTTACTTTTTTAACATCTTCATTGGAGTATAATTTCTTTACAATGTTGTGTTAGTTTCTGCTGTATAACAAAATGAATCAACTATATGTATACATATATCCCCATATCCCCTCCCTCTTGCGTCTCCCTCCCACCCTCCCTATCCCACCCCTCTAGGTGGACACAAAGCACTGAGCTGATCTCCCTGTGCTATGCGGCTGCTTCCCACTAGCTAGCTATTTTACATTTGGTAGTGTATATATGTCCATGCCACTCTCTCACTTCTTCCTAGGTTACCCTTCTCCCTCCCCGTGTCCTCAAGTCCATTCTCTATGTCTGCATCTTTATTCCTGTCCTGCCCCTAGGTTCTTCAGAACCATTTTTTTTAGATTCCATATATATATGTGTTAGCCTATGGTATTTGTTTTTCTCTGTCTGACTTACTTCACTCTGTATGACAGACTCTAACTCCATCCACCTAACTACAAATAACTCAATTTCGTTTCTTTTTATGGCTGAGTAATATTCCATTGTATATATGTGCCACCTCTTCTTTATCCATTCATCTGTCAATGGACACTTGGGTTGCTTCCATGTCCTGGCTATTGTAAATAGTGCTGCAATGAACATTGGGGTACATGTCTCTCTTTGAATTATGGTTTTCTCAGGGTATACACCCAGGAGTGGGATTGCTGGGTCGTATGGTAGTTCAATTTTTAGTTTTTTGAGGAACCTCCATGCTGTTCTGCATAGTGGCTGTATCAATTTACATTCCCACCAACAGTGCAAGAGTGTTCCCTTTCCTCCACACCCTCTCCAGCATTTATTGTTTCTAGATTTTTTGATGATGGCCATTCTGACCACTGTGAGGTGATACCTCATTGTAGTTTTGATTTGGATTTCTCTAATGATTAGTGATGTTGAGCATCCTTTCATGTGTTTGCTGGCAATCTGTATATCTTCTTTGGAGAAATGTCTATTTAGGTCTTCTGCCCGTTTTTGGATTGGGTTGTTTGTTTTTTTGATACTGAGCTGCATGAGCTGCTTGCATATTTTGGAGATTAATCCTTTGTCCGTTGCTTTTTTGCAAGTATTTTCTCCCATTCTGAGGGTTGTCTTTTCGTCTTGTTTATGGTTTCTTTTGCTGTGCAAAAGCCTTTAAGTTTCATTAGGTCCCATTTGTTTATTTTTGTTTTTATTTCCATTTCTCTAGGAGGTGGGTCAAAAAGGATCTTGCTGTGATTTGTGTCATAGAGTGTTCTGCCTATGTTTTCCTCTAAGAGTTTTATAGTGTCTGGCCTTATATTTAGGTCTTTAATCCATTTTGAGTTTATTTTTGTGCATGGTGTCAGGGAGTGTTCTAATTTCATTCTTTTACATGTAACTGTCCACTTTTCCCAGCACCACTTATTGAAGGGGATGTCTTTTCTCCATTGCATATTCTTGCCTCCTTTATCAAAGAAAAGGTGACCATATATGCGTGGGTTTATCTCCAGGCTTTCTATCCTCCTGTTCCATTGATCTATATTTCTGTTTTTGCACCAATACCATACTGTCTTGATTAGTGTAGCTTTCTAGTATAGTCTGAAGTCAGGGAGCCTGATTCCTCCTGCTCCATTTTTCTTTCTCAAGATTGCTTTGGCTATTCGGGGTCTTTTGTGTTTCCATACAAATTGTGAAATTTTTTTTTCTAGTTCTGTGAAAAATGCCAGTGGTAGTTTGATAGGGATTGCATTGAATCTGTAGATTGCTTTGGGTAGTAGAGTGATTTTCACAATGTTGATTCTTCCAATCCAAGAACATGGTATATCTCTCCATCTGTTTGCATCATCTTTAATTTCTTTCATCAGTGTCTTATAGTTTTCTGCATACAGGTCTTTTGTCTCCTTAGGTAGGTTTATTCCTAGATATTTTATTCTTTTTGTTGCAATGGTAAATGGGAGTGTTTCCTTAATTCCTCTTTCAGATTTTTCATCATTAGTGTATAGGAATGCAAGAGATTTCTGTGCATTAGTTTTGTATCCTGCTACTTTACCACATTCATTGATTAGCTCTAGTAGTTTTCTGGTAGCATCTTTAGGATTCTCTATGTATAGTATCATGTCATCTGCAAACAGTGACAGCTTTACTTCTTCTTTTCCCATTTGGATTCCTTTTATTTCTTTTTCTTCTCTGATTGCTGTGGCTAAAACTTCCAAACTGTGTTGAATAATAGCAGTGAGAATGGGCAACCCTGTCTCGTTCCTGATCTTAGTGGAAATGGTTTCAGTTTTTCACCATTGAGAATGATGTTGGCTGTGGGTTTGTCATATATGGCCTTCTTTATGTTGAGGTAAGTTCCCTCTATGCCTACTTTCTGGAGGGTTTTTATCATAAATTGGTGTTGAATTTTGTCAAAAGCTTTTTCTGCATCTACTGAGATGATCATATGGTTTTTCTCCTTAAATTTGTTAATATGGTGTATCACATTGATTGATTTGCATATATTGAAGAATCCTTGCATTCCTGGGTAAACCCCACTTGATCATGATGTATGATCCTTTTAATGTGCTGTTGGATTCTGTTTGCTAGTATTTGGTTGAGGATTTTTGCATCTATGTTCATCAGTGATATTGGCCCGTAGTTTTCTTTTTTTGTGACATCTTTGTCTGCTTTTGGTATCAGATGACCATCTCTTCTGAAATAGCACCTAGTAACTATGAAATCTCCCCATTTAATTATATGATCAGCAAATATAGCTAACTGGTATTTCCTTGATTCTTTGTTTATTGATAGATTATTTTATTTTTCTTCATCCACTAAAATGTAAACTCCATGAGAAGAGGAACTTTGTCTGTCTTGTTCACTGATGTGATCCCAGCACCTAGAATAGTATTTGACACATAGGAGATACTCAATGAATACTTATTAAATGAATGAATATTGGATGGATGAGAATATTGCTTTAAAGATTCATCTTCTGGATCAGCCAAATTTCGTGTAGGCCTATTAATCCTAAAGGTTACTGCAGGTAATCATAGTACAGAGTGGTAGGAATCTGCAACATTGGTTCTTATCCCTTTAAGAAACTAATGAAAATGAATGGTCTTTCTTTATAATTCTCATAGGTATATACAAAATTATGCACATTGTCTGTGGATTCACAGATTCTCTATCACTTCTCCACAACTCCTTGGACCCTTGAATAAAAAACCCTATTCTACACACTCTACTCCATGCAGTGGGCATGGAAAATAAAAGAGAAATTTGAGGGATATTTTAAGGAAAAATATTAGCATTCACATTACTAACTTGAGGAGCAATGAGAAGAATGATTCCATTAAAATATTGAATTGAGAAGTATTGATGATGTTAAGGTGACAGTTTTGGATTTTGTGACACATTGGCAATGAGAATTAGAGAACCATAATTCTGGTAGAAATCTGGACTTTGGAGGCAGGTTTAGGTAGTCAGTAGAAAGAGAATTAACGCAATCATGATCTTTTTGCTTTTCAAAGGAGTTGGAGTATAGAGAAACATACATTTAGGGGATGAGAAAAGAAGGAAGCACTATTAAAAGAAAAACATAGGACTCTGAAAAGTAAGATGGAATTAGGACAATGTATTATCACAAAGTTGAAAAACTAGGGAACTTAAATACTTTGAGTGTTTGTGTCATGTCACATATGAGGGAACTGAATGAGTTGGCCTCATGGATCAGTAGGCTTAAAAGCAATGTCCCAGAAGGGCTAGAAAGGAAAAAAGGAATATTTGAGAGCCAAGGTGGTTCCAAGGAGTTTGTGGGTAATCTGGGGAAGGAGAAAACTGAGGATCTGTGCTGAGGGCCCATTCAAAGCAGTTTAGGGTGAGCTCATTTGACAAATAAGATTCCAGCACGAGTCAGGAATGGAGAAGGAAAGAAAACTGACCCACAGAACAGAAATATTGATAGGAGCCTGATTCTAGTCAACTTTCTACTTTTAGCTTCTGTTCTCCTTTTGGTTGCCCTTAGAGGGTATCAAATATTGAATAACAATCAGAAGTCTGGATGCTTCATGATACTGAGTACAGAGAGAGCTTCAAAGTAGGAAAAACAAGGATGGCCTTCAAGATAGAAGGTTTAGTGTGTTAGGAAAATACATACTTTTCCATTTTCTTTAATAGCTTTTTATAGAGCTATTTATATATAACAAGTAAGGCAAGAGTCTTCTAGAAATGGTGGACTAGGTAATTAAAATGAACCTGCCAACTGAAAATAACTACACAGGGCAAAAATATTGGAAGTATCTTCTTGAGGACCTAAAATACCTGATTGAAGCGAAGGAAAAGGCCCAAAGACATGAATCTTTGGTGTCTTTTATTCCCCCTTGGACAGCAACAAACAATTAGAAAATAATTTTAATTGGAAAACAAATTTTTAAAAATGTTATGAAAGGTGATTTCCAAATGGCCAATAAACATATAGCCTGGGATTCAAACTCAGTCATCAGTGAAATACAAATTAAAATATAATGAGATACTGCTGCACTCCTGGAATAGCTAATATTAAAATTGCTGACAATATAAAATATTAGCAAAATGATGAAACAAATGGAAATTCTCATACCCTAGTCTTTGTCACTTTGGAAAATATTCTAGCATTATTACCCAGCAATTTCTCTCTAGAAATATACCTTACAGAAATGTATGCACATGCCTACCAGTACACATGAACATGAATGTTCATATATGTTATTCATTATATCAATACTGGAAACAACAGAAATAGTAATCAATACTAGAATGGATAAAACCCCAAATTTTTGCATGTTTATTCAGTGGAATACTACAAAGTAATGAAAAGCAAAATTACAGACACATGTAAAACACAGATGAAACACAGATATAATATTGAATGAAAGAAGGCAGATACAAAAAATGTCATGATGTGTAAGTATATGGATGTAAATTCTGAAGCATAAGAAATTCTTGGGATGCATTTTTATTTGATAAAACATAGAGAAAATAATAAGTACTTTTTATGAAAATCAGGATAGTGGTTACCTGTGAGCAACATAGAATGACGTGTGCATAGAGGTGGCATCTAGGTAGTGGTAATGTTCTAAATTTGCACTGGAGAGTAGTTCCATGGATGCTTGCTTTGTGATATATAATTGAGCTGTACATTTTTGTGTAGTTTTTTGCATATGTGTTAAATTTATGATAAAGTTTTTTAAGAAAGAAAGCTAGATAAAAATGTATCATCACATGTAAGAAAAGTGAAGAAAAATTATCTTGAGGGACCAGCATCTTTTCATCTCTTATATTTCAGGAAAGCTTAATCTATTTCCAGAAGTAGCAAATAGAACTTAAGAACAAGCAGAAACCATAGAGGTTATGAATATCTCTGTTTTACAGGTGAGAAAATGAAGTCTAACAAGTTTGAATATAAGCTCAATATCATATAACTAGCTGGAATTGAGAATCAGTTCTCTTATTTACGAGTATGGATTTGTTTTTCTTTTACTACAACCTGATATTTCTTGCTAAATTACCCTTTGAACTGTGAATTGAAACTTAGATATTATAAAAATTTTAAATATGTAAATAAACTTCCTCATTCTTGTAAAATATTTATACCTCAAATCTATTTCCTGTAATAGATTGGTATCTTGAAATGGACTTTTAAAGATATATCTTTGAGGTAATTTTTCTCTGGAAATTTTTTCTATTAGAAGTCAATGTACATCATGAAATATCTTCATCTAGTAAATCCCTTCAGAATTAATCGATGTGCAAACTGGCAAATGATGTACATGAGTTCAATATAGGCTTTTAAGAAAGTGGATGAGTTAAGATTTCTGTTCACATGAAAGGACAAGATTTCACACCAAATATTCATGAATGTTGATTTACTTGCATTTACTTGATTTACTTGCATCAGTTTGTTATTATAAAATATAATGGGAAGGTGTGTACATGGCATGCATGTGTACATGGCATTTATTTTATAATTTAAAAAGGGTTTTTATACAGTACACATTGAAAGGCATATGAGTTAGAGATGGTTTTATCCTTGTTCACATGTAAAACCAACAGAAAAGAATTAAGCTATTAATATTTCCGATTCATTCAACAAATATTTATCCAGTGTCCAGTAATGCAAGTTTAAAAGTGTTGTATTAGCAGTGTTTACAAGTTAATGATGTGATACTTGCATTCTAGACATAAAGGTTATTATATTGCCAGTTTGTGATTTAATCCTGGTTCTCCACATGAATCTATGTTTCTTATTATTCCAGAGTCATCTTTATTACCTGTGTATTCATCTGTTAAATAATAATCAATTAGTGATGAAAGCCAAAGCCTTGGGGTGGGGATATGGGTAAAATACACATCCAGTGTGGTAATAATACTCTTGGTTTAAAGGACTGTTTTCATGTGCCAAGTTTTGATTTTTCTGAATACTTGGATGTATTGCTGCCTTTCCTCATGCCAGAAAATGTGGAATTCTTCATTCCTTTGTTTTCCTTGGCTTTCACAACAGCCCTTGAGATTCATTGTCAATCTGACTGGCATCTTCCATATATTACAGCACCAAGAATTAAGCATAATGCTTTCAGAGTAATATGTTTATTCAGTTTAGAATTTCACTTCATTCTAAATGGAGAGCTCATAATTATATTGTTCAATAGTTTGTCACAATGCTCAGAGGAATACTTTAGCAAATTAAAGGGAAGACAAAAAACTATTTCATTATTTAATGACACACTTTCTACTAATTCTTCCTTGTTATAAAATAAGGAAAAATTTTTTTCTTCTGAGATTTGTGATCAAAATCAGATCAACAGATATTGAACATTTACTCTTGCAAGAAATTGTGGAAAATATGGAGAAGTACAGGATACAGTGTTTGCCTTCAACGGATTTATAATTCAGTTAGACAAAGGGAAAAATTAAATACTATAATAATATGATGCAATATTTAAATAATAATTCATATTTATTATAACAAAGTTGTAAAAACATCATATTTCAGTATTAGTATTAAATGTCTATATTTAAATTTCATATGTATTCCAAAATCACAAATAAATACAAATATAAATACATAGGAAGCAAGCCAAGTTTCATATTTTTTAGTATGATTGAACTGTCAGTTATTAAAATTTTACTTAGTTGATTACTGCTATGAGATATAGAAACTGACATTTTCAATTTTTGTTTCTTCTTAGGGCCTTTCTGACTTACACAAAGATTAAAGATTGTTTTCACTTAAAAAAAAAGGAACAAGTTATTTCATATGTTTTCATATGTATAGATACATTTGAAATGTTTAAAAAGGTAGACTATTGAATTTGAAAGAACTGCATATTTATTTGACATGTAGTTTATAATTAGAATTTAGGAAAGAAGTATTAATCTATTTTAAGAGGTAGAAATCATTTATTTTTTTATTGCTGGTGTATTCAAATTTGTGATAATACGCTGAATTTCATGCTCATATAAACTGGGGGTAATTAAGGTATACCATTAATTTTAAAATATAAATATTTCTACTAGGATATTTATAAACCCATATTAAACTCATTTACATGAGTATGTATTTATGAACAAAAACGACAGCTCATTTTTAAAATTCCAGAAAGCAAGAAACTTAAAGATATCAATTGTTGAAAACATTATTTCTAGAGCTCACACTCAGGAATACTATAAAATTAGATATTCTAAAAGCAAATAAATGCAAGTTGAAGGCTCTAATTGGTTGCAATTGACATTTCTTTCTAGGTAGAACATTTGATTCCATAATATCCACACTACAGACATGAAAAAGAGTTTTAATAAATGTGCATTAAAAGGTACAAGTAAGTCTCAAGAAAACAGAGTAGTCAGTTCTCTAATTTGGCTTGAAATGAATTCGAATGTTTTAATTATTCTCAGATCAGTATGTCAGAAATATTTTTTTTCCAAATCAGCAAATATCTAAAGTAAATTTCTTTGATTTTTAAACAAGAACAGCATCAGAATAAGGGGGGAAGAAAACCATGAAGAATGTACTTTTCTATTGCACATGCAACTACAAATGGAGAATATCTTTTATATATTATAAAAGGGTCACAGCATCAGTTTACCCTCTCTCAGGCAATTGAACAGGAATGCTCAGCAAAGCTACCTCCCTGCAATCATTCAAAAAATAGTATTGATGGCCTGCCATGTATGCAGCACCTAGTTTTGAGGCAATAGAGGACACTTAGAAATATAATACCCAGTCCTTTTCCATAAGAAGTGTCAGTCTAGACTGGGCATAAGTTGTGACAATGGATGATAAATCACTGTACAAGAACGAATAAAAAACTAGACAGCAATATAAAGAATGATTGCAAACACTGTGTGATAAGTGATACAGGAGGTATGTACTCTAGAAACACTAAGAAGGAAAATATTCTTGGCTGGTTATGCATTAAGATCTTATACCAGCCAGTTCTGGAACATTGACTATAGATTTATTATAGAAAGTTACCTGAAATCGTGTATGTCATTTATGTCTTTGTAGACATACAAGAGTTTGATTAAAAGTAATATCTGGTTTGATGTAATAGATAAGAGGACTTAACCTCTGTGTTTGGTCAAATTACTGGGTATTCATTAAATGTGTAAAGGCTACCCTTCTTATTCATATAGGTAAAATACAGGGAAATTTTGTTTCTTATTCTTATCTAGACCACCTTGTTTGGATTACTTGATCATCTGGAATTCTGGAAATGCCATTTCATGTTAATGATCTCAGCATCCCTTTCCTTTATTTTTCTATTAGCTTTTAAAATGTATTTAAAAGGGAGTTGAGATAAACTCAGTGAGGTGGAGAAATCCACATGGTGCTAGATTTCTAAATAAAGAATGTGATTCTCATTTTTGGAAATGTCTCTAATAGAAGGGTCGATTCTAAATTGTATATTTGTCCTCACTTTCTTTCACATCCGAACTGTATTTTATCTTCTTTGGAAAGCCCAATGTTATATATCTACAGATACATGATTTTTGTTTTTAATTGATTCCAAATGGTGTTAATACTCACTATCCATACCCCAGAGTAGAAATAGCTATATTTCCTTGTACATTTATTCTTACCCTTCTACAGAAGTTTAATCTCTTAGCCAAAGCTGGTAAGGATTCCTGCTTATTTATTGCAAGAATAATTTCCATAAAAATTCCTAAACTATTTGTTTAAAAAATATGCACTAAAGAAATGTACATTATCAATATTTTCAGGACATGTAAGCTTTATAATTTTTAAAATCTCTTTGAAAGCTCACGTCATTTTTCAGTTCAGATGTTAGAGGATGGTGGCTTTGGGCTCATGATTGGACATAGATTAATAAAGCCTCTGTCAGGCTTGGGGAACTATATTTTATATATATATATATATATATATATATATATATATATATATATATATATATATATATATATATATATATATATATATATGGTACTGCTTGTAATAGACAAGTGGCTTCTGCATTTCAGGGAAAATTAAAGCCAAATTGTACAGCCTTCACAAGTATAGACTAAAGATATATATCTTTCCTGCAGAGGGTGTCAATCCTGGGCTGGAAGGTTACGCAGAAGACTTTTGTTCAGTTATAATCTAGACATAGTTGATCATGCTTAGGCTAAATCCTACCTCCCCATATTTGCTACTTACTTGATTCAATACCATTTATTTAATCTGCCTCAGCCTTTGTCTTCACATGTGTGAAATGAATCTAGATTGCTTAAAACTCAGGGCTTATTCAGAGGATTACATATATATCTAAAAGAAAAGTAATCCCTTTTGTTCATTTATTAAACAGATGTTTGGGGAGTGCTTAATGGAGATATAATAATAAGCAAAAACAGACATGGCTTTAGTCATCAAGGATAAGACTGTTAGACAGATGAGGAAGTAAATGTCCATTTACAGATGAATGGATAAAGGAAATGTGGTTCATATATACAGTGGAATACTACTCAGCCTTAAAAAAGAAGGAAATGCTGCCATATGTGACAGCATGGATGAACCTGGAGGAAATTATGCTAAGTGAAAGGACAAATATGGCATGCTTCCACTTACATGAGCTATCTAAAATGGTGAAATTAATAGAAACAGAGGGTTGAATTGTGGTTTCCAGGGGCTATGGGGAAGAAGAACTAGGGAGTCACCATTCACTTGGTATAAAGTTTTGTTATACAAGATGATTAAGTTCTAGAGACCTGCTGTACAACATAGAGCCTATGGTTAACAGTACTGTGTTGTGTATGTCCAAACTCATCAAATTGTATACATTAAATATGTCCAGTTTTTATATGTCAATTATACCACAATAAACTTGTTTTTAAAACGAAGAAAAAGATGAGGAAGTTGTCTGCTAGATAGAATGAGGATATAGAAGAAGGGAATTGCTTAACGGCACCCAAGTATTTAATTACAGGTGCTCACAGAGTCTGAGAGAGACATAGGTTACTTCCATATTTGTTAACAGCTATTTTGGAATACAATATACATACCATAAAGTTCACCTTTTTTAATTGTACAATTCATTGAATTTTAGTATACTCACAAAGTTGTGTAACTACCACCACAATCTAATTTTAGAACATTTCTATCACCCTCAAAAGAAACCTTGTGCCCACTTACATGCACTCCCATTCCTACCCTCAGTCCCAGGCAACCACTGATCTACTTTCTGTGCCTATAGATTTTACTTTTATGGATTTTTCATATAAGTGGACTCATATAATATGTTGTCTTTGTGTCTCACTTCTTTCACTTAGCATAATGTTTTCGAGGTTCATTCGTGTTGCAGCTTGTATAAACACTTTATTCCTTTTTATTGCCAAATTGTATTCCATTGTATGGGTCTCCATTTCTTAATGGTACCTTGGAAATTTTTTTAAATGAAGAAATATCAAAAAATGCTTACAGAAGCTATATTATAATTTAAATTCTTAATTATAACAAATTAATATCTTAGCATAGAAAGATGAAAATATATGTCTATATGAACTAATGTACTCTGTTTTGTATCACAGGTCTAGACTTGAAACCTAAACCTCCAATCTTGCACACACATACTATTATACTTTACTAATAGTTAACATTTAATCAGTAATTATTAGATGCCTATAACTGGTGTGAATGTTTTACAGAGTTTATATCATTTAATCTTCACAACAACCCTGTAGGATAGATTAAGTTGACTCTGAAATCAGACTGCCTCAGTATCAATGCAGGCCACTAACCAAGTGTGTGATCTTGGGCAAGGCACTTTAGAACCAGAGTTTCAGTACCCGTTATTAAAAAATGAGAATAAAAATAGGATCTAAGAATGGGTTTATTATGAAGGTCAAATTATACATGCATAAGAATTCTTGGCACATAGAAAGAACAATTTTAGTGTCAGCTATTTTTAACAGAAGAGGAAATTGAAGCTCGGAGTGTTAAATAACTTTTTCCTGGGTAACACTGCAGGTAAATACTGTGACCAGGGTTCAAACATAGGCAACAAGACCCCCGACACCAAAACATCCCCTGTGATAGAGGAAAACCTAGAGTCCAGATCGTGGACATAGAATTTAAATCTACGACTTCTTTTTCTTTAGGCTAGAAAACAAGCTTCTTTTAAAATATTGAATATGCACAGCATAATGGGCAGTGAGTCCAAGGGCTTACTGCCAAAATAAATATAATCACGTAAGCTTAAACTTGATGGGGCCTGGGTTAACAATATAGGATTTTGGTTATAGAGATTATTTAAAGCTGCAGTATACTGAGAGAACTTGAATCTGTGGAAATAAGTTAACAGATTTTTACTTAAGAAGTAGTAAATACTGAAATACCTGCAGCTTTATATATATATATATAATTGAGGTAACATTGGTTTGTAACATTACATGTTTCATGTGTACAACATTATAATTCAACTTCTGTATGTATTACAGCGTGTTCACCACCAAAAGTTTAGTTTCCATCCATCACCGTACAGCTGACCCCCCTTTACTCATTTTGCCCTTCCCCCACCTCTTCCCTCTGGTAACTCCAATCTGTTCTCTATATCTGCGTGTTTGCCTTTGTTTGGTTTTGTTTGTTCCTTTATTTTTTCAGATTCCACATATGAGTGAAATCATATGGTATTTGTCTTTCTCTGCCTGACTTACTTTACTTAGCATAATACCTTCAATGTCAATCCATGTCAAAAATGGGAAGATTTCATCTTTTTATGGCTGAGTAGTATTCCACTGTGTGTGTGTATATATATATGTGTGTGATATATACATATATCACATCTTTTTAAAAAAATTTTTATTGGGGTATAGTGAATTTACAATGTTGTATTAGTTTCAGATGTACAGCACAGTGAATCAGTTATACGTATACATATATCCACTCTTTTTTAGATTCTTTTCCCACATAGGCCATTACAGAGTATTGAGTACAGTTCCCTGTGCTATACAGTGGGTCCTTATTAGTTATCTATTATATATATAGTAGTGTGTATGTGTCAATCTCAATCTTCCAATTTATCCCTCCCCCCTTACCACCTTATTTTAAATAAATAAAATAAGTTTATTTTCTACATCTGTATTTCTGTTTTGTAGATGAGTTCATTTGTACCCTTTTTCTAGATTCCACATGTAACTGATATCATATGATATCTGTCTTTGCCTGATTTACTTTGCTCAGAATGACAATCTCTAGGTCCATCCATGTTGCTGCAAATGGCATTATTTCATTCTTTTTATGGCTGAGTAATATTCCATTGTATACATGTACCATATCTTCTTTATCCATTCCTCTGTTGATGAACATTTAGTTGCTTCCATGTCTTGGCTATTGTAAACAGTACTGCAATGAACATTGGGATGTATGTATCTTTTTGAATTATGGTTTTCTCAGGATATATGCCCAGGAGTGGGATTGCTGGATCATATGGTAGCTCTGTTTTTAGTTTTTTAAGGAACCTCCTTACTGTTCTACATAGTGTCTGTACCAGTTTACATTCCTGCCAATAGTGTAGGAGGGTTCCTTTTTCTCCACATCCTCTCCAACATTTATTGTTTGTAGATTTTTTGATGATGGCCATTCTGACGGTGTGAGGTGATACCTCATTGTAGTTTTGATTTACATTTCTCTAATAATTAGTGATGTTGAGCATCTTTTCATGTGCTTTTTAACCATCTGTATTTCTTCTTTGGAGAAGCAACCGACAAGGGATTAATCTCCAAAATACACAAACAGCTCATGCAGCTCAATATCAAAAAAACAAACAACCCAATCAGAAAGTGGGCGGAAGATCTACCACATCTTCTTTATCCATTCATCTGTTGATGGGCACTTAGATAGTTTCCATATCCTGGCAAGGTAATGCTGCAGTGGACCTAGGCGTGCAGATATCTTTTCAAATTAGTGCTTTGTTCATCGCAAATATCTTTTATGACCATTGTAGTTTGCTCAGGATCCTCCAGAGTAATTTGGTATAATTGTTATTAGGAAATATCTTACAAATGAGCATATCTTCATTAATCTGTGCATACCCAACAAAGGTAGACTCATTTCTACAATAGTAATCCCTGTTCTAAGGAAAAGTACTCTTGTATGTATACATCAATGAAGGAGTTACTAAATTGCTTTTCTTGCAAAGCAGATAATGTGATTATTTTAAAGATATTTCTAGTTCCAATTTTAGTGAGGATATTTGTCATGATGAGGCCAGTCACTGATTTATTATTTTTTTAATTAATAAACTCTATTTTTTAAAGAATTTTAAGTTCACAGGAAAATTGAGTAGGAAGTATAGGGTTCTCATATACTCGCTGTCCCCACTGATATGTATTTTATAAGCTAACTTTGTCTCTGAAACTGATAAAAATTAGTGTATTTGTTCTAAATTATTGTTTCTAAAAAGTGTAACTACATCAGTTGACTTCTTGTGATTTTGCTATATTCCTATACATTTCTGAATTTTAAATGAAGTTTGATTATTTTTTGAACAACATTATTATTTCAGGATACTAAATTTGTAATGCTTATGCCCTTAGTTTACCCCTACTTCAATTTACCCACTTTAATTCAAAACCTGAATTAAACTAGTGTGCCACATCTTTATATAGAAGTTTGAGTTTCAGTTCATATTCTGCTGAAAGATCTGTCATCATAGTAGAAGGTTCTTTGGATTTGTTTTTAATTTTGCAAAAGAATATTGAATTCATCTCTTGAAAAGGAAGGCCTGAAATTTATGACTTTTGGAAGAGAGAGTTTAACCTTTTATTTACTATATAAAAATGCATCCTTCACTTTTACAGTAAGAAATGCTAGAAACAAATGAAAAAGTATTTTCTTATTATTTTGGCTTCTGCACTATTTTTTCCTTGAAAAAGGGTATTCTCTTTTAGGGCTTTTTGACCAAACTGTCATGTTAATTATGAGTGACATACACAAACTGGTATTTAAATGCTTTGTTGTGATTAAAGAAACACATTCAGGAGAAGATGAAAAATGTATGTTAATCATGGGTAAACCAATATTTGCTAAAAATGTGACATCTAAGAAAAATTCTAGAACAATTAAAAGAAAGTTTTAGACATTATTGTTACATTAAGGTGGAGAACCAAAGAGAGTAAATGTGTGCTAATATACTTTGTTTTTCATGGGGACAATAGAGATACCAGTATGGCTTAAAATATCAGTGGAGCTAAACAAATATATGGGTGTATCTTAATTTCAGGGCAAACAATGTAAAGCCAAAATAGAATGTTAAAATTTGTCTTTTAACTTTTTAACTGAATATATTTGACATTTAACATTGTATAAATTTAAGGTATACAATGTGTTACTTTGATAGGTATATTGTAATATGATTGCCTTGGTAACTATTTTATCACATTGTATAATTATAGTACAATATTGTTATTTATATTAATTATACTGTGTGCTAGATCACTATGGCTTATTTACTACTTGTTGCAGGTTTATACCTAAAAACAACATAATTTTTATTCCCCCACCTCCCATTCCCTGGTGACTACCATTTAACTCTTTTTTTTTTTTTTTAAAGATTCTACATATAAGTGATATCATACAGCACTGTCTTTGTCTGACTTATCTCACTTAATATAATACCCTCTAGGTACAACTATGTTGTCACAAATGGCAGGATATTCTCCTTTCCTGTGGCTGAATATTCCATTGTGTGTGTGTGTGTGTATTTGTGTGTGTGTGTATATCACATCTTTTTTATCTGTTCATCCATTGATGGATATTTAGGTTGTTTCCATATCTTGGCTATTGTGAATAGTGCTGCTATGAACATAGGGGTGCATGTATCTCTCCAAAATAGAATGCTTAAATTTCAAACCAAGAAAAAAAACCTTAATCTAGCTAACTGAAAGCTGGAAAGAGAGTAAAAGTAAATGACAAAGAAATTCAAAAAAAATATGAAATAAGGCAAATAAATATGTCCTAACATATACAATATAAATACAAATCCTTTAAAGTCACTGATTCAAAGGCAGAATCTATAGAAGAAACATGTAATGTAAAAAGTCATGGAAAATTTGCACAATTTTTAAAATGGGAAAAGATACATATCAATCAAAAGAAACTTGAGTAATGATTCCAATTATGGACAAAATAAAATTTAAGCCAAATACATCATGAGAACTTAAGAAGAAATTTTATACAGTACTTCTAAAGGGAAAAAATAACAGATATATCATCCTAAACATATCTATACCTTACCCACAGCTTCAAAATATGTCAAACAACATCTGAAATAAATTTTTCATTAAAAAATGAAATCATCAAGTGGATCTGAAGACTGATAACACATTCTTCTCAAAAAATAACAGATCAAGCAAACAGGAAATCAGCAGAGATTATTGAAGGCTTGAATACTACGGTTTCATTTTTAGATATGTATAGAACTCTTCCTGGTAAATACTGGAAAAGTTATGAAAAAATAGAACAAAGCTTAGAAAGCCTTAATGAAGTCCAAATATCATATTCTCTGACTACAGTGTAACAAAATAGAAATTAGTAATGAAAGTTTAGCTTAATGTACCATCTTTTTGGAAAGTATCAATACTAAAACATATTCCAAAAGTAATATTTTGAATAAAATGAAATTATAAAAGGATATAAGAAACATTCAGAAGTGAAAGACAGTCAAAATAGTATATGTCACAATGCATAGGACACAGCTACAAATGTGTGCACAGGAAATTTTATAGTTTCACCTTTTTTGTTGGTAAATTTAAAATGTTAATAAATGCTAAAAACTTAACAAGTAGTTTGCTAATAGCAAGATGTAAAAGTAAAAAAAAAAGTAAAAGGGTAGAAATCAATCAAATAATGACTAACATTAATACAGAAGATAAACATAATCAAAGCTTATACTTTGAAAAGATTAATAAAGTAGGCAGACCTTTGGCAATGTAGTCAAGAGGGAAAAAGAGAGGGTATAAATAAACAAAATGCATAATGAGAAAAAAATCTATATGCAATAAATAATTTAGAAAATATCTGCATGTGCAAATATATGCTAATACAGTTGAAAGTATGGTTTAAGTGTGTTATTTCTTAGAAAAATGTAAAATGTCCAAATTGGTGTAAGAAAAAATAGAGAATTTTCAATAGGCCAATAAGAATCAAAGAAATAGAAATGGTTGTTAAGCCCTCTTCTCTCAAAAAACTCCACGACTGGGTGGTTTTACATGTGAGTTCTACCAAACATTTGAAGATCAGTTATTTCTTCACTTGTCTCATGGACCACAGTATAAAAACCAAAGCACTTAGGCCCAGGTAATTTTATGATGATGGTTCAATCCTGATTCCAAAATCAGATAAGAACAATTTCCCTTTTTCTTATATAGTTACTAATATCCCAGATAAAATATTAAATCTAATAGTATGTTAAAAGAATACAACATAATCAACTAAGGTTATCCCAGAAATGCAAGAATGTCTGACATCAGAAAATCTATCAATGTTGTTTTCCACATTAGTAGATTAAAGGAGGATTCATACAGTTACCTCAACCAATACAGAATAAATATTTGATACAGTTCTTCATCAACTTAAAATTGATACTCCTCTCAAGACAGGAATATAAAGGAACTTCCTTATCTTGGTAAATTTGTATTCCAACATCCTACAGCAAATATTATACTTACGGAAGTAACTTTAATGCATTCTCTTTATGCTTTGGAACAAGGCAAGGATGTCTACTATTACTGCTACATTTTAATCTAGGACAGGAAGAACTAGCCAATATTAAAAAAAAAGAAAAACACATGTAAAGATTGGAAGAGGGACTTCTCTTGTGGTCCAGTGGTAGAGAATCCGCCTTCCAATGCAGGGGACGCGGGTTTGACCCCTGGTCGGGGAAATAAGATCCCACATGCCACAGGGCAACTAAGCCCACGTGCCACAACTACTGAGCTCAGGTGCCTCAACTAGAAAGCCTGCGTGCCACAAACTACAGAGCCCATGCACTCTGGAACCTGTGTGCCACAACTACAGAGCCCAAACGCCCTGGAGCCTGCATGCCACAACTAGAGAGAGAAAACCCACATGCCACAACTAGAGAGAAGCCCACGTGCCGCAACAAAAGATCCCGCATGACTCAACGAAGATCCAATGTGCCTCAACTAAGACCCAACTCAGCCAAAAATAAATAAATAATAAAATAAATCTTAAAAAAAAAAAGGTTGGAAGATAGCACAATAAAACTGGCATTTTTTGGTGGATGAAATGATGATTTACTTAGAAGAACCAACAGACTCCAGACAAACTATGAGAATTAGTAATTTTTTAAAAGTTCAGCTTCTGTGTTGCTGATAAGATCATCCCATAATAATGATCAGAAATAGTTAATTAGAACATATGATAAAAGAACAACTTTCCATTAATAATCTAAGAATTAGTTTTAAAAAGAACAAATAAGATCTTTATAAAGAAACTTTAAAACTTATTAAGGGCCAAAATGTTCCATGGTCTTGATTGGGATGACATATTAGGAAGATATTCATTCTCCCCAAATTAGTTCATAAATTCAATAATATTCCAAACAAAATTATAGTATGTTGTTGAGGAATGTGATAAACTCACTTTCTACTCTAAAAAGTATATGGATAAAAGCAAATCCAGGAATACCTAGGTAAATCTTTTAAAATAAGAGTAAAAATGGAGGACTACCCTACCAGATTTTAAGACATAAAGTCACAGAAATAGAGTGTGCTGTCAAAGCAAGAAAAGCTCAGCAAATGAAGCACCCAAGTGTGTTCAGAGACAGACAAAGATAGGAACTTGACATAGGTGTGACACATACATCAATGGGGAAAATGTTCTTTAATAGATGGTGTTGGGCAAACCAGATGACTACATAGAGTAAAATAAAACTGGATTATTATCTCCTACCACATGGAAAGGTGGATTATAACTAGAATAAAGGCCAAAATTTGAATGGTAAAACAATAATAGAAGAAAAGGTCAATGGGCACGATTCAGAGGCAAGTAAGTACACCTTAAAACTTCAGAAATACCAACCATAAGGCAAAAATTTTATAAATTTGATTATCTAAAGATTAAGGATTTCTATTCAGAGAAGAACACTTGACAAATTTAATTCACTTATGACTAAATGGAAAAATATATTTGTAATATCTAAAATCAAAATGGGTTTTATCTTTTATATAAAATGATCTCCTGCAAATAAAGAAGGAAAAGATAACACCAATTATAAAAAATAATGGACCAAAATGTAAAGAAGCAGTTTACTGAAGAGAAAGCCCCCAAAAGTAATAAGCATGTGATAAGATTCTCTAAATTATTGTTAATTAGAAAAAAAGAAATTAAAAGGAAACAGGATCACTCTACACCTATTAGACTGGCCATAATTGGAAAGGTGGATTATGCCAAGCGCAGTCAGAGATTTGGGGCCATAGAAATCCTCATCCTCATCATTGCTTTTGAAACTGTAAACCACTGCAGCCATTCAGGAGAGCAAACTGCACTACTTAGTACGATTAGATATATGCATACCTAAGCTTTCACAATTTCGCAACTGTCTTTGTATTCCAGTGGAATTTTCATAAAGGTACATAAGGGTACGTGTACAGGACGTTTATTGAAGTGTTGACTGTATGCCTGGGTGATGCAGGTAGTCAGCATGTCAATCCCTGGGAGATTGTTCAGGTAAAATGTGGATGATGCACAACTTAAAATACTGCAAGTAGTTAGAAGCAACACTTGCATGTACAAAGAGCAACTTGTGTAGATCTTAAATGCATCAATGGAGGTTAGTGACAAAGATTAATAAACAGAAAGAGAACTAAAACGTACTGCTTTTACACATGTTAAAAATGTGTGCGTACAAAACAGTATACATTTTGCAAGAACATATATAAAGATATAATTTAAATGGAGACCTAAGGCAAGAGGAGAACAGTGAGAGTAGGGTATGGAGAAAAGGGGGTATTGTTCAAGCATTCACTTCACTAATAAAGACAAAACTGGGTCCTTGTGTGGGACAGTGTACCATAAACTGAGTAAAATTATTAACTCACTATACTTGAGGTATCTCTCCCTCTGTTCCTGTCTCTCTCCCTGTGTACATGTCGTTGTAACTATAACTGGAACTTTTAAGCAACAGCAGAAATAATCAGATTAGATGTATGATTTGTATGATTTTAGTAAAAACAATCTGAGCCTCTATTAAAGAGAGAGTGCTACCTGAATTACTAAATTAATTACTATCTAAATTACTGTTCCTGGGGTTACTCCAGGCATCCTCCAGTGCCTTTTTCCTTAAGGATTCTAGAGAGGTTTTAAATTATGATAGAAAGAGAGCATTAACTAGCTTAATCCTGACCCTGCAATGATATGAGACAAGATTCTTACACATACAGAGTCTCTGTGCCAGCTGTCTGCATGTTTTCTCTCAGATCCATTCTGCACCCTTCTTTCCTCTGTTCCTCAGGGCCTGACCTTGGCATACTATATTTCCTAGGCAACCTTGCGTTTGATTAGGCTTAGCCAAATGGGTAGCACTGATGGGACCCTGGACGACAGGACTAGGGGAGAAAGCAGAATCTCTCTTCCCTCTTTCCCTGCTTAGGGTGGTGGCTCCAGTGGAGCCTGCATATCTTCTCTTGTTGAAGCTTCTGAGGGGCATTTCCTTTTCTCTGGTTCCTGTTCTGCCTGGGCCCTCCCCTCCGGGGTAGCCGCCTTCCCCATGTTGCCAGTTCTTGCTTGGATAGCCTCTCAGACATCATCTATTCCAAGTTTCCAAGCTCTCTTGCCAACCCTGTTTTCTGAGATCAACTAAAATAATTTCTTCTTTTAATTCCTCCAGCTTTAGAGTTGGCAGGAGCTTTCTATAGTTTTTATTCTCTGGGTTTCTCACCTTGCCCTTGTGTCAGTCTCTCTAGCACCTCTGTGCCTAATTCCCTGTATTAAATTACCTCTATTGAAATACTTGTTTTCCTGACTAGACTTTGACTGATACAACCTGGCTGCAAGAGAGTTTGGTGTGGAGATTAAATGAGATAGTAAAAATAATATTCATAATACAAATAATAAGAATGTTATTATTAAAGAGATGTAATATGCTTACTATGTGCCAAGTACCATGCTGAGCACTTGACATGCATTTTATACCTATTTTCTATTACAACCCTTTAAGAGCCCTCTTATATCTCCATTTTACTAAGGAGGAATTTGAAGGCCAGAGAATGACTTGCCCAATATCATGTAGATATCCAATGATTCCTCTTAATGCACCACATAAGCATGTGGAGCTAAGTGGCCCCTATCATGATTCCTAAAACTATCTGTGGCAGTCAAAATGGAACCCCTGAATTTAGGTTCTTAAGGTAAACATTGAATGGTAACACACCACGATTAGCACTTTTAAGGGATGCTACATTTGCTGTTAAATTTTTTCTACCCTGAAGAAACTATGACCACTTTTAGAATAAGGCATACAAAAAATTTACTCAAAATAGATCATAGACCCAAATGTAAGAGATAAAACTATAAAACTCTTAGAAGAAAACACAGGAGTAAATCTTCATGAGCTTGGGTTAGGTAATGGTTTCTCAGATATGATATCAAAACACAAATGACAAAAAAATAGATAAATTGGACTACATTAAAATAAAAAACTCTTGCTTCAAAGGACATCATCAAGGAAGTGAAAAGAAAATCCACTGAATGGGAGAAAATATTTGTAAATCATGTATCTGATAAGGGTCTGGTGTCTGGAATATATAAACAACTCTTACAACTCATTAGAAAGAAAAATAACCCAATTAAAAATGAGAAAAGAATTTCAGTAGATATTTCTCCAAAGAAGATGTACACATGGCCAATACGAACATGAAAAGATGCTCACCATCCTTAGTCATTAGGGAAATGAAAGTCAAAACCACAATGAGATATCACTTTACTCCTATGTGATCACTATAATAAAAAAGACATTAATAAGATTTGGCATGGATGTATAGAAATTGGCACCCTTGTACATTGCTAGTGGGAATGTAAAATTGTGCCACTACTTTGGAAAAATTTTTGGCAGTTTCTCAAATAGTTAAACATAGAGTTACCATATGACTCAGCAATATACCCTAGGTATATACTAAAGAGAAATGAAGACTTACGTCCACATCCAAACTTGTACATAAATGTTCATAGCAGCATTATCTATAAAAGCCAACCCAAAGCCCATCAATTTATTAATGGATACACAAAGTGTGATATATCCATATAGTAGAATATTATTTATCTGTAAAAAGGAAGTACCAATACATGTTACAACATGGATGAATATTGAAAACATTATGCTAAGTAAAAGAACTCAGCCACAAAAGACTACATATTGTATGATTGCATTTATACTAAATGTCCAGAAAAGGCAGATTTATAGAGACAGGAAGTATATTAGTATTGCTTAGGACTGGAGCTGGGGATTTGGATTGACTGCTTATAGGTAAGAGGTCTCTTTTAGGGTTGAATAGTATGCTTTAAATGAGCTGTATGGTATGTGACTTAAACATCATTAAAGCTATATTTTAAAAAAAGCAGTGTGAGTTAAATAAAGCTGTTACAGGATGTCAACCCACTGAGTCCAACTTGTTCAATAATGTCAGTTTCAGAGGTTTTGACTTTGTAGGTGCCAGAAAAGTGACACAATGTGAGATTTATTTGGAGATGTAAGAGGATAAATTTAAAGGGGGAAATGGGATAGGGCTTTTTTGTTTCAATAACTAATGAAAATAGGAATGAGGTAGATGTTATGTGAAATGGTAACAAAGAAATGAGCACTACACTATGCTCTAAACTTATTAGGTCAATGGTGATAGTAGTACTGAGAAAACAAATGTTGGAGGGAGAATTTTTCTAATTCATTTACTTGTTGGTTGGTTGGTTATTATGCTGCATTCTAATTAGGCTTTCAAGAGTCCATGACAACGCAATGAGGAGAATGCCTACTGTAGACTTGAATAGCTTAAGTGGATTCAGATGACATTGTGGGAAGATATTTCTGGCAGATGAAATTGGGTTACACACGGCTGCCTCAACCTATTGATTCATCCAGAATTAATTTAGTTCATTTGGCTGGCCAGGATGGTGGCCCCTTCCTATATTTACCACTCCTCTTGTATTCTTTCTGAAGTTTCATGCTTCATTTAAGAAGATGACTTCCTTAAGTGGGTTTGATAAGCATATAGCTGAATCTGGCTTCCAGGTAGAACTTCCAAAAACTTCTGAAGGTCACTTTAAAGGAGAATTTAAGCTGTCATAAGTCATTAATAACAAAGACTTCTTTATTTCCCCCAGAATGGGATTATTAGTTAAATCTCAATGAGAGTCTTACATTTTAAGCTTGGGGTACCACAATCTGAAAATTAGAGGAAGGGATTGTAGCTCACAGGGCTCTGATTTTGCCAATAGACTGTAGTAGTCTTGAAAGCATCATTAATAACTGGGGTTCTCTAGTAAAAGTGTGAACATAAATCACATTTTATAGATGCTTAATGAATATACTGTATGTGTTTTGACAATTTCTTCTTTGAGATGGCACAAGCTGTAACAGTGAAGAGTGGTAGAATCAGTATACATGAATCCTGTTCAATGATTATGAAAAAAAAATTAAGTGGGAAATTAGATCCTTGAATTTTTAAACAAGAAAGCTTTCTTCAAGGTTTAAGAAATGATGCTGCACACTGTGATAAGTTCATAATTTGGCCAAAATGAAACATTTCATTTCAGAGACGGAATGACTACACTGCATTTCTAACCTTGAGGACATGAATATGGGTTAGGCTCATCAATCAGGATAGATTCTAAGTTAGTGTTTCTCAACTCAGTCGAACCTAACAATCTCTTTTAATATTAAATATTTTAATGCCTCATTTAATATCCTGAGATAAAATTTATAGATAATAGAACCAACTGACAAACATAAATTTTTTAAAGTACTATAATACTCTAATATAAAGGAGACATAAATGCCAAGCACTTTATTTTTTTTTAATTTAATTTTATTTTTTTATACAGCAGGTTCTTATTAGTCATCAGTTTTATACATATCAGTGTATACATGTCAATCCCAATTGCCCAATTCATCACACCACCACCACCACCCCCCTGCCGCTTTCCCCCCTTGGTGTCCATATGTTTGTTCTCTACATCTGTGTCTCAATTTCTGCCCTGCAAACCGGTTCATCTGTACCATTTTTCTAGGTTCCACATATATGCTTTAGTATACGATATTTGTTTTTCTCTGACTTACTTCACTCTGTATGACAGTCTCTAGATCCATCCGCGTCTCAACAAATGACCCAATTTCGTTCCTTTTTATGGCGGAGTAATATTCCATCGTATATATGTACCACAACTTCTTTATCCATTCGTCTGTTGATGGGCATTTAGGTTGCTTCCATGACCTGGCTATTGTAAATAGTGCTGCAATGAACATTGGGGTGCATGTGTCTTTTTGAATTATGGTTTTCTCTGGGTATATGCCCAGTAGTGGGATTGGTGGATCGTATGGTAATTCTATTTTTAGTTTTTTAAGGAACCTCCATACTGTTCTCCATAGTGGCTGTATCAATTTACATTCCCACCAACAGTGCAAGAGGGTTCCCTTTTCTCCACACCCTCTCCAGCATGTTGTTTGTAGACTTTCTGATGATGCCCATTCTAACTGGTGTGAGGTGATACCTCATTGTAGTTTTGATTTGCATTTCTCTAATAATTAGTGATGTTGAGCAGCTTTTCATGTGCTTCTTGGCCATTGTATATCTTCTTTGGAGAAATGTCTGTTTAGGTCTTCTGCCCATTTTTGGATTGGGTTGTTTGTTTTTTTAATATTGAGCTGCATGAGCTGTTTATATATTTTGGAGATTAATCCTTTGTCCGTTGATTCGTTTGCAAATATTTTCTCCCATTCTGGGGGTTGTGTTTTTGTCTTGTTTATGGTTTCCTTTGCTGTGCAAAAGCTTTGAAATTTCATTAGGTCCCATTTGTTTATTTTTGCTTTTATTTCCATTACTCTAGGAGGTGGATCAAAAAAGATCTTGCTGTGATTTATGTCAGAGAGTGTTCTTCCTATGTTTTCCTCTAAGAGTTTTATAGTGTCCAGTCTTACATTTAGGTCTTTAATCCATTTTGAGTTTATTTTTGTGTATGGTGTTAGGGAGTGTTCTAATTTCATTCTTTTACATGTAGCTGTCCAGTTTTCCCAGCACCACTTATTGAAGAGGCTGTCTTTTCTCCACTCTATATTCTTGCCTCCTTTATCAAAGATCACTTTATTTTTTTAAAAAGGTATTTCAGTATGTAAATGCTTAGGTATGAGCATCCTAGAAGACCTAATGAAATAGCTGCTCATACCTCTCCATAGAATCAGTGGACTTGTGACAGATGTAAATACCGACAGATACAGCTATGTAGTGTGGGCTACTCAAATACCATGAGCAGAACTGACTTCATTGGCGTAATTTTCTGAAAGAGTGAGCACCTCTTGGTAACATTCTGAAGAGGGCAAAGCACAACTATCCTCAGTCTACATGGAAGCTGCATTTCTAGAAAATTCAGGTTATTTTAAAACTTTACAAATATGCTTTTTCTGCGTAAAATAGAATGAGGCTATCTGTCCTCTCAGAGGAGGCTTTTCATGTTCATGAACATTCACTGGGGATGTTTGAAAGTCTTGGGGGGGGGGGTCGGCAAGATAGTTCTTTACATTTGGGAGAATCTGGAGCATTTCTGAACCTCTGTCTAGTTTATTCTAGTAGCTCTCCACCGCAGTCACTCTGGTAACCTAAAATGTTCCCCCTGGAGTGACTGATACCAATCCCCCTAGAAAATCACTGATCCAAACAACTATGTCAGCAAGAGATCTCCTTGAGACTTCTTAAGTTTATTGTCCATATATATTTTTAAAATAGCCTAGAGTTATGTGAATGAGTAATTTTTAGCTTGGGAGATCTCTTGAATTGACTGATGAGAGATAGGTAAAGATTATCATAGAAGCACTCTACTTTAAATGAAGTAAATTGTCATTCATCAGTGGATATTTGCATTTCTTTAATTCTGCCCCTGAAATTCATAGTCAACAACATGTAGAAGCGTGCAGTACCACTCTGAAAGATGATATTCTCAGTAGGGTAGGCTAAAAATCAATTTATTCTTGAGAAGTTAAATCGTTTTTTAAAGGGTATCAGACTGAGACCATAAACCAGAGTCCTCAGTGATTTGTTTGGAAAGCGAATTGATTTGTTTTGGTTTTTTTGGTTTTTTAGTTAGTTGCCATCATTTAAAAATTATTGTATTTCAAACAAAAGAAAAGTCTGACATATTTTTAAAACTTTTAAGCTGTGGCCTATAGGACCCACAGTCACTGCCATTTATGGCTGGGGTACACATTCTCCAGTTCACCATGGTTTTTACCGTTTCATATTGACCTTTCAACATGGCCGACCTCAAGCATTTATTGACCTGCCTTCAAATCAGAATGCAAGTAGCCCTAGGGGTAAATGGAATCTCCTATTAACTTAAAGGGAGTTTTAATGCTTTTGTCACAGAATGTGGCTTTGTTTCCTTCTGTTTAACATAAGTAATACAATTTTTATAGGAGACTTTGAAAATAGAGACTCATACAAAGAAAAAAGTATGAATGTCACCCTTAGATAACAGTTGTTAGCATTTTAGTGTATGTGCATCCAATTTAACAAAAGAGCTCAGTGTTTTTTTAATCTACATTCCAATGGGATCTTAATTATGGAAAAATTTAAAGAAACAGAAAAATACAAGTCAAAATCAAACATTCCAGTACTCTCCACTGTATGAATCAGGATTCTCCAAAGAAAAAGAACCAATAGGATATTTGCCTATATATCTATATAGATATCTATGCCCATCTATATATTTGTCTGTCTTTGTCTGTCTAGAGAGATTTTAAGGAATTAGCTCATGCAACTGTAGAGGCGGGCAAGTCCAAAATCTGTAGGTTGGGCCAGGAGGCAAGAGACCCAAGGAAGAGCTGATGATGCAGTTCAAGTCTAAAGGCAGTGTGCTGGCAGAATTCCCTCTTCTTAGGGGAAGGTCAGTCTTTTTCTATTAAGGCCTTCAACTGATTACATGAGGCCCCCCACATTATTGTGGGTAATCTGCTTTATTCAAAGTCTGCTGGTTTAGATGTTAATCTAGCACAAAACTACTTTCACAGAAACATTTAGAATAATGTTTGCTCAAGTATCTGGGTACCATGGCCTAGCCAAGTTGATGCATAAAATTAACCATCATACCCACTGAATATTAATAAAAGCCATGTGAGATATTCCATAGTTTGTATATGTGTAAGTACTATGGGCTTCCCGTAAAACAAAATTTAATTTTGCCTTGGGTGTGAGAGTAGTGAGTTAGAAGCTGATATTGTACTTGATGCTTGAAGATTTTGGCAGAAACCAGGAAGTAGGGAGGTTGTAATTGATGAAAAAAATATAGAATGAGGGACCAAAGTAAGCAAGATTTACTAGGTATGAAAGTATATAAGATATAAGATGCTTAGAAACTATGATGGAACAAAAAGAAGGGTGTTCTGGTGTTGAGGCTGAAATGGTCCTAGGCTTGAGGTCTACCTCTGATTTGTGTTTTAGAAAAGCATTGGTAAAAACTTTTACAAACAGTAAAGTTTTCTACTAAAATAAGAAATTACTACGTATTTGGAGTGTTTCAATGGAACTTGTCTGCTTTTGCATTTTTATTGTTTGCTTTAGTTGGTGGTCTTTTGATGGTCCTTATCAACCAAGTGTGAAGATAACTATATCTCCTTTTTTCAAAGTAAGTGCAGTTAAGGGTTTTGCACTCTGTAGCATATTGTAAAATGGAATATTTTCCCCAAGAGACAAGGCATGGAAGTATTTAAAATTCTCTTTTATTTATACTCACACTATTTGAGGAATCAGATTCATAGTGAACAAATCTGAGGATCACTTTAAGACAAGATTTTCATCCCCAAGGGAGAATCAGTGAAGATCCATTTATTCTTACAACATATAATATATAAGCTCCTTGTTAACTAATACTTTTATGTTATGATTGAATGACAGTTAATTTGACCAAATATTCTATATTTCTTTCAAAAAGTTATCTGTCAGAAACTCTCAGAACATAGGGCTCAATCTAGCATTTAAAAATTCAGTAGCGGGCTTCCCTGGTGGCGCAGTGGTTGAGAATCTGCCTGCCAATGCAGGGGACACGGGTTCGAGCCCTGGTCTGGGAAGATCCCACGTGCGGCGGAGCAACTAGGCCCGTGAGCCACAATTACTGAGCCTGCGCATCTGGAGCCTGTGCTCCGCAACAAGAGAGGCCGCGATAGTGAGAGGCCCGCGCACCGTGATGAAGAGTGGCCCCCGCTCGCCGCAACTGGAGAAAGCCCTCACCCAGAAACGAAGACCCAACACAGCCAAAAAATAAAATAAATAAATTAAAAAAAAAAATTCAGTAGCGTAAAAAAGTGAGAATTTTAAATTTTTATTATTTTAAAAGTAGACAAGGATTTGGAGGGTTGGGAGCATGTGTGTGTCTCTTTTAACCTTAGGATCTATATATTCCTGGAGACAGTATGTCATGGGTTTCTTGGAGGTCATAATTAGGAGATTTTCAAGAATATGAGACTTAAAATGAGGTAGAAGACACATTAAGATTAGTATATTGACAGTCTAAATCATCCAGGGATCAGAGTCCAATACCTCATGGGCTTTTCAGTATACTCAGGGCTGACTAAGAAATGACCAATGAAGCTGGGAGTTAGAGTTGACAAGGATGATAGCTGGGAGGAAAACTGTATTGACTGAATATCATCAGACCCTAACTTTCTAATGTTGCTTGGAGAAGCCAAATCAACTTACAGAATATAACAGGGTTTTAAATGATGGATATGGCTTATAGAGAGGTAATCAATCAAAGCCGATTTTGCATAAAGCAAATATAGGAAACGTCATTGCCAATATTGTATTCATATCTTCTAAAATGCTACTGCATGTCCAATACTTCAAAAATGAACAAATTGGCTCTTGGCAGCCAATGAATCCACGTACAATTTGATAGGGGGTTAAAGCCTGCAAAATTTGTTTCATAAAAAGAGTGGCTTGGGATGAATTTTTTTTCTGATGTATTTGAGAGTTGCAAAAGTAATATCTCTTTACCTCTAATTAGTTCCTTAAAAAAAGACATTCTCTTACATCACCACAGTACAATTATTTAAATCAAGAAATTAACTCTGATATAATACTATCAGCTAATTCACAGATCTGATTCAAATTTTGCCAATTGTCCCAACAATATCTTTTTCAGAAGATAAAAGTTTCTCCCTGGTCCATTATCCAATCCAGGATCACATGCATTAAGCTGTCATATTTCTTTAGTCTTCTTTAATCTGGGACAGTTTCTTAGATTTATTTGCCTTTCATGACTATGACATTTTGGAAGAGTACTGGGCAGTTACTTTGTAGAATGCCCCTCAGTTTAAGTTAGTCCAGTGTTTCTTCATGATTAGTTTCAGGTTATGCATTTTTGTCTGGAATACCCCAGAAGTGATTTTGTATGATATACATTTTAGAAGAAGCAATTACTAGATACACTGTTGTTTCGGGTTTTCAGAAAATGTTGTCAAATGATGGCCCCTACTTATTTTTGAAGAAGTGATATAAGGATAAATAATATTGTGAAAATGCATTTCTGCAACTTACTGGTCTTTTAGTTCGCTAAGTAGTTGGATTTTTTTTCCTTTAAACATGAGAGGTTTTTTCCTGTGGTTATATATAACAGCACAGAGTTTTCCATCTAAAAGGGTATTGTGCTCACACTTTGGGTAAATTTAGGTCTACATAATCCAACATGATGCTCAAGTGAGTGGATGGTCTTAAAATTCTATTTTTTTAAACATCTTTATTGGAGTATAATTGCTTTACAAAGGTGTGTTAGTTTCTGCTTTATAACAAACTGAATCAGCTATACATATACATAAATCCTCATATCTCCTCCCTATCCCACCCCTCGAGGTGAACAAAAAGCACCGAGCTGGTCTCCCTGTGCTATGCGGCTGCTTCCCACTAACTATCTATTTTACATTTGGTAGTGTATATATGTGCATGCCACTCTCTCACTTCGTCCCAGCTTACCCTTCCCCCTCCCTGTGTCCTCAAGTCCATTCTCTACGTCTACGTCTTTATTCCTGTCCTGGCCCTAGGTTCTTCAGGACGATTTTTTTTTTCTTTTTGATTCCATATATATATGTGTTAGCATACGGTATTTGTTTTTCTCTTTCTGACTTACTTCACTCTGCATGACAGTCTCTAGGTCCAACCACCTCACTACAAATAACTCAGTTTCGTTTCTTTTTATGGCTGAGTAATATTCCATTGTATATATGTGCCACATCTTCTTTATCCATTCATCTGTCGATGGACGCTTAGGTTGCTTTCATGTCCTGGCTATTGTAAATAGTGCTGCAATGAACATTGTGGTACATGACTCTTTTAGAATTATGGTTTTCTCAGGGTATATGCCCAGTAGTGGGATTGCTGGGTCATATGGTAGTTCTAGTTTTAGTGTTTTAAGGACCTCCATACTGTTCTCCATAGTGGCTGTATCAATTTACATTCCCACCAACAGTGCACGAGCCTTCCCTTTTCTCCACACCCTCTCCAGCATTTGTTGTTTGTAGATTTTTTTTTTTTTTTAATGGCTGTGTTGGGTCTTCGTTTCTGTGCGAGGGCTTTCTCTAGTTGTGGCAAGCGGGGGCCACTCTTCATCGCGGTGCGCGGGCCTCTCACTATCGCGGCCTCTCTTGTTGCGGAGCACAGGCTCCAGACGCGCAGGCTCAGTAATTATGGCTCACGGGCCCAGCCGCTCCGCGGCATGTGGGATCTTCCCAGACCAGGGCTCGAGCCCATGTCCCCTGCATTGGCAGGCGGATTCTCAACCACTGCGCCACCAGCGAAGCCCTAGATTTTTGATGATGGCCGTTCTGACTGGTGTGAGATGATACCTCATTATAGTTTTGATTTGCATTTCTCTAATGATTAGTGATGTTGAGCATCCTTTCAGGTGTTTGTTGGCGATCTGTATATCTTCTTTGGAGAAATGTCTATTTAGGTCTTCTGCCCATTTTTGGATTGGGTTGTATGTTTTTTTGATATTGAGCTGCATGAGCTGCTTGTAAATTTTGGAGATTAATGGTTTGTCAGTTGCTTTGTTTGCAAATATTTTCTCCCATTCTGAGGGTTGCCTTTTAGTCTTGTTTATGGTTTCCTTTGCTGTGCAAAAGCTTTTAAGTTTCATTAGGTCCCATTTGTTTATTTTTGTTTTTATTTCCATTTCTCTAGGAGGTGGGTCAAAAAGGATCTTGCTGTGATTTATGTCAAAGATTGTTCATCCTATGTTTTCCTCTAAGAATTTTATAGTGTCTGGCCTTACATTTAGGTCTTTAATCCATTTTGAGTTTATTTTTGTGTATGGTGTTCGGGAGTGATCTAATTTCATTCTTTTACATGTAGCTGTCCAGTTTTCCCAGCACCATTTATTGAAGAGGCTGTCTTTTTTCCATTGTATATTCTTGCTTCCTTTATCAAAAATAAGGTGAGCATATGTGCATGGGTTTATCTCTGGGCTTTCTATCCTGTTCCATTGTTCTATATTTCTGTTTTTTGCCAGTATCATTCTCTCTCAATTGCTGTAGCTTTGAAGTATAGTCTGAAGTCTGGGAGCCTGATTCTTCCAGCTCCGTTTTTCTTTCTCAAGATTGCTTTGGCTATTCGGGGTCTTTTGTGTTTCCATACAAATTGTGAAATTTTCTGTTCTAGTTCTGTGAAAAATCCCATTGGTAGTTTGATAAGGATTGCATTGAATCTGTAGATTGCTTTTGGTAGTATAGTCATTTTCACATTGTTGATTCTTCCAGTCCAAGAATTTGGTATATATCTCCATCTGTTTGTATCGTCTTTAATTTCTTTCATCAGTGCCTTATAGTTTTCTGCATACAGGTCTTTCGTCTCCTTAGGTAGGTTTATTCCTAGATATTTTATTCTTTTTGTTGCAGTGGTAAATGGGGGTGTTTCCTTAATTCCTCTTTCAGATTTTTCATCGTTAGTGTATAGGATTGCAAGAGATTTCTGTGCATTAGTTTTGTATCCTACTACTTTACCAAATTCATTGATTAGCTCTAGTAGTTTTCTGGTGGCATCTTTAGGATTCTCTATATATAGCATCATGTCATCTGCAAACAGTGACACTTCTACATCTTTTTTTCTGATTTGCATTCCTTTTATTTCTTTTTCTTCTCTTATTGCTGTGTCTAAAACTTCCAAAACTATGTTGAATAATAGTGTTGAGAGTGGGCAACCTGGTATTGTTCCTGATCTTAGTGGAAGTGGTTTCAGTTTTTCACCATTGCGAACGATGTTGGCTGTGGGTTTGTCATATATGGCCTTTATTATGTTGAGGTAAGTTCCCACTCTGCCTACTTTCTGGAGGGTTTTTATCATACATGGGTGTTGAATTTTGTTGAAAGCTTTTTCTGCATCTATTGCGATGATCATACGGTTTTTCTTCTTCAGTTTGTTAATATGGTGTATCATGTTGACTGATTTGCGTATGTTGAAGAATCCTTGCATTCCTGGGATAAATCCCACTTGATCATGGTGTATGATCCTTTTAATGTGCTGCTGGATTTTGTTTGCTAGTATTTTGTTGAGGATTTTTGCGTCTATGTTCATCAGTGATATTGACCTGTAGTTTTGTTTTTTTGTGACATCTTTGTTTGGTTTTGGTATCAGGGTGACGGTAGCCTTGTAGAATGAGTTTGGGAGTGTTCCTCCCTCTGCTACATTTTGGAAGAGTTTGGGAAAGATAGGTGTTAGCTCTTCTCTAAACGTTTGATAGAATTTGCCTGTGAAGCCATCTGGTCCTGGGCTTTTGTTTTTTGGAAGATTTTTAATCACAGTTTCAACTTCATTGCCTGTGATTGGTCTGTTTATATTTTCTGTTTCTTCCTGGTTCAGTCTCAGAAGGTTGTGCTTTTCTAAGAATTTGTCCATTTCTTCCAGGTTGTCCATTTTATTGGCATATAGTTGCTTGTAGTAATCTCTCATGATCCTTTGTATTTCTGCAGTGTCAGTTGTTACTTCTCCTTTTTCATTTCTAATTCTATTGATTTGAATCTTCTGCCTTTTTTTCTTGATGAGTCTGGCTAATGGTTTATCGATTTTGTTTATCTTCTCAAAGAACCAGCTTTTAGTTTTATTGATCTTTGATATCATTTCCTTCATTTCTTTTTCATTTATTTCTGATGTGATCTTTATGATTTCTTTCCTTCTGCTAACTTTGGGTTCTTTTGGTTCTTCTTTCTCTAATTGCTTTAGGTGTAAGGTTAGGTTGTTTATTTGACATTTTTCTTCTTTCTTGAGGTAGGATTGTATTGCTATAAACTTCCCTCTTAAAACTGCCTTTGCTGCATCCCGTAGGTTTTGGGTCGTCATGTTTTCATTGTCATTTGTTTCTAGGTATTTTTTGATTTCCTCTTTGATTTCTTCAGTGATCTCTCAGTTACTTAGTAGTGCATTGTTTAGCCTCCATGTTTTTGTATTTTTTACATATTTTTTTCCTGTAATTGATATCTAGTCTCATAGCATTGTGGTTGGAAAAGATACTTGATATGATTTCAATTTTCTTAAATTTACCAAGGCTTGATTTGTGACCCAAGATATGATCTGTCCTGGAGAATGTTCCATGAGCACTTGAGAGGAATGTGTATTCTGTTGTTTTTGGATGGAATGTCCTATAAATATCAATTAAGTCCATGTTGTTTAATGTGTCATTTAAAGATTGTGTTTCCTTATTTACTTTCATGTTGGATGATCTGTCCATGGGTGAAAGTGGGGTGTGAAAGTCCCCTACTGTGATTGTGTTACTGTCGATTTCCCCTTTTATGGGTGTTAGCATTTGCCTTATGTATTGAGGTGCTCCTATGTTGGGTGCATATAAATATTTACAATTGTTATATCATCTTCTTGGATTGATCCCTTGATCATTATGTAGTGTCCTTCTTTGTCTCTTGTAATAGTCTTTATTTTAAAGTCTATTTTGTCTGATATGAGAATTGCTACTCCAGCTTTCTTTTGATTTCCATTTGCATGGAATATCTTTTTCCATTCCCTCACTTTCAGTTTGTATGTGTCCCCAGGTCTGAAGTCAGTCTCTTGTAGACAGCATATATACGGGTCTTGTTTTTGTATCCATTCAACCAGTCGCTGTCTTTTGGTTGGAGCATTTAATCCATTTACATTTAAGGTAGTTATCGATATATATGTTCCTATTACCATTTTCTTAATTGCTTTGCATTTGTTAATGTTGGTCTTTTCCTTCTCTTGTGTTTCCTGCCTAGAGAAGCTCCTTTAGCATTTATTGTAAAGCTGGTTTGGTGGTGCTGAATTCTCTTAGCTTTTGCTTGTCTGTAAAGGTTTTAATTTCTCCATCGAATCTGAATTAGATCCTTGCTGGGTAGAGTAATCTTGGTTGTAGGTTTTTCCCTTTCATCACTTTAAATATGTCCTGCCCCTCCCTTCTGGCTTGCAGAGTTTCTGCTGAAAGATCAGCTGTCAACCTTATGGGGATTCCCTTGTATGTTATTTGTTGCTTTTCCCATGCTGCTTTTAATATTTTTTCTTTGCATTTAATTTTTGATAGTTTGATTAATATGTGTCTCAGCATGTTTCTCCTTGGATTTATCCTGTATGGGACTCTCTGTGGTTCCTGGACTTGATTGACTATTTCCTTTCCCATATTAAGGAAGTTTTCAACTATAATCTCTTCAAATATTTTCTCAGTGCTTTTTTTTCCTCTTCTTCTTCTGGGACCCCTACACTTCAAATGTTGGTGCGTTTAATGTTGTCCCAGAGGTCTCTGAGACTGTCCTCAATTCTTTTCATTCTCTTTTGTTTATTCTGCTCTGCAGTAGTTATTTCCACTATTTTATCTTCCAGGTCACTTATGTGTTCTGCCTCAGTTATTCTGCTATTGATTCCTTTTAGAGATTTTAAATTTCATTTATTGTGTTGTTCATCATTGTTTGCTCTTTGGTTCTTCTAGGTCCTTGTTAAACATTTCTTGTTTTTTCTCCATTCTATTTTCAAGATTTTGGATCATCTTTACTATCATTACTCCGTATTCTTTTTCAGGTAGACTGCCTATTTCCTCTTCATTTGTTTGGTCTGGTGGGTTTTTATCTTGCTCCTTCATCTGCTGCATATTTCTCTGTTTTCTCATTTTGCTTAACTTACAGTGTTTGGGGTTTCCTTTTAGCAGGCTGCAGGTTCATAGTTCCCGTTGTTTTTGGTGTCTTCCCCCTGTGGGTAAGGTTGGTTCAGTGGGTTGTGTAGGCTTCCTGGTGGAGGGGACTGGTGCCTGTGTTCTGGCAGATGAGGCTGGATCTTGCCTTTCTGGTGGGCAGGACCACATCCGGTGGTGTGTTTTGGGGTATCTGTGAGCTTATTATGATTTTAGGCAGCCTCTCTGCTAATGGGTGGGTTTGTGTTCCCATCTTGCTAGTTGTTTGGCATGGGTTGTCCAGCGCTGTAGCTTGCTGGAAGTTGAGTGCAGCTGAGTCTTACCCTTGAGATGGAGATCTCTGGGAGAGCTTTCGCCATTTGATATTACATGGAGATGGGAGGTCTCTGGTGGACCAATGTCCTGAACTCAGCTCTCCCACCTCTGAGGCTCAGGCCTGACACCCGGCTGGAGCACCATGACCCTGTCAGCCACACGGCTCAGTAGAAAAGGGGGAAAAAGAAATAAAGAAAGAAAGAAACATAAAATAAAATAAAGGTATTAAAATTAAAAAAATAAAAATATAAACAAAATAAAAAATAGAAAGACAGAAGAGAGCAACCAAACCAAAAAACAAATCCCCCAATGATAACAAGCGCTAAACATATCCAAAAAACAAAAAAACACACAAAAAAAATGGACAGACAGAACCCTTGGACAAATGGTAAAAGCATAGCTCTACAGACAAAATCACACAAAGAAACATACACATACACACTCACAAACAGAGAAAAAGGAGAAAAAGTATATATCCATTAAAAAAAGAAAGAGAGCAACCAAATCAATAAACAAATCTACCAATGATAATAAGCTCTAAATACTAAACTAAAATAAACCTAAAACCAGAGACCAATTGGACGCAGAAAGTAAACCCCAAGTCTACAGTTACTTCCAAAGTCCACCACCTCAATTTCGGGATGATTCGTTGTCTATTTAGGTATTCCAGAGATGCAGGGTAGATCAAGTTGATTGTGGAGATTTAATCCGCTGCTCCTGAGGCTGCTGGGAGAGATTTCCCTTGCTTTTCTTTGTTCACACAGCTCCTGGGATTCAGCTTTGGACTTGGCCCTGCCTCTGCATGTAGGTCGCCTGAGGGCGTCTGTTCTTTGCCCAGATAGGACGGGGTTAAAGTAGCAGCTGATTAGGGGGCTCTGGCTCACTCAGGCTGGGGGGAGGGAGGGGTACAAAATGCGGGCCGAGCCTGCGAAGGCAGAGGCCAGCGTGACATTGCAACAGCTTGAGGCGTGCTGTGTGTCCTCTCAGGGAAGTTGTCCCTGGATCATGGGACCCTGGCAGTGGCAGGGTGCATAGGCTCCTAGGAAGGGAGATGTGGTTAGTGACCTGTGCTTGCACACTGGTTTCTTGGTGGCGGCAGCAGCAGCCTTAGCGTCTCATGCCCATCTCTGGTGTCTGCGCTGATGGCTGTGGCTCGTGCTCATGTCCGAAGCTTGTTTAGGTGGTGCTCTGAATCCCCTCTCCTCACACACCCTGAAACAATGGTCTCTTGCCTCTTAGGCAGTTCCAGACTTTTTCCCAGACTCCCTCCCGGCTAGCCATTGTGCACTAGCTCCCTTCAGGCTGTGTTCATGCAGCCAACCCCAGTCCTCTCCCTGGGATCTGACCTCCAAAGCCCGAGCCTCAGCTCCCAGCCCCCACCCGCCCCAGCAGGTGAGCAGACAAGCCTCTCGGGCTGGTGAGTGCTGGTCGGCACTGATCCTCTGTGTGGAAATCCCTCCACTTTGCCCTCTGCACCCCTGTTGCTGCGCTCTCCTCCGTGGCTCCGAAGCTTCCCCCCTCCGCCACCCGCCGTCTCCGCCAGTGAAGGGGCTTCCTACTGTGTGGAAACTCTTCCTCCTTCACAGCTCCCTCCCAGAGGTGCAGGTCCCGTCCCTATTCTTTTGTCTCTGTTTTTTCTTTTTTCTTTGTGCCCTACCCAGGTATGTGGGGAGTTTCTTGACTTTTGGGATGAGGTCTTCTGCCAGCGTTCAGTAGGTGTTCTGTAGGAGTTGTTCCACATGTAGATGTATTTTTGATGTATTTGTGGGGAGGAAGGTGATCTCCACATCTTACTCCTCTGCCATCTTAAATGCCCCCCTAAAATTCTTAATGTGTACCACGTTCCTAAAAAGTAACTCAATACAAATGAAAAGGATAATAAAGTTTGAAGAATTGGAAGGATTTATGTTCCTGCATTGTAATCAAGGATAAGATGATCATAACAGTTCTATGCACAAGTCATTTTAAGTACCTCTTTTACTTTGCAAGAGTAGTAGAATGCCGGAATTAAACACATTAACTATGGAGACAGACTGCCGGGGGGAAAATCCCAGATCTGTGATATCCTAACAGGGAGACTTTGGATCTCACTAATATCAGTTTGCCCATCTGGAAAGAGGATCATAATGGTACTAAATTAATGAGGGTATAAAGGATTAAATGGAACACTATAAGCAAATTCCTTACCATGGTTCCTACCATACTGCCATCATGTGCAGCTGTGATCTAATTCTGAATGAATTAGTTCAGATCCAGGCTTCTCCACTTTTGTTATCTTGGGCAAGTACTTCAATCTCTCTAAATCTCAAGTTCTTGTTTGAAATGAAGATAATGATAATATCTACCTTATAGAGTTCTTATGAGGATTAGTAATTGTTTAATATATTGTTATTATCTTTCTTATTAATATCTTTATTAATATTGTTAATATAGTACCATCTTTCTTAGAAATGTCTTTCCAGACTCAGTGGAAAATGCAGTGCTTTTAAACCAATTTGCAAGTTTTAAAGTGCCATTTAAAACTAGAGAAAATACTGGGACATATACCTCTAGGAATATTTGCTTTTCTTCCAAAATATAGTTGCTGAAGAAATTTCTTCTTCAGGGACTTCCCTGGTGGTGCAGTGGTTAAGAATATACCTGCCAATGCAGGGGACACAGGTTTCAGCCCTGGTCCAGGAGGATCCCACATACTGCAGAGCAACTAAGCCCGTGTGCCACAACTACTGAGCCTGTGCTCTGGAGCCCAGAAGCCGCAACTACAGAGCCCGAGTGCCACAACTACTGAAGCCTGTGCGCCTAGAGCCCATGCTCCACAACAAAGAGAAGCCACAGCAATGAGAAGACTGTACACCACAATGAAGAGTAGCCCCCACTTGCTGCAACTAGAGAAGGCCTGCGTGCCTCAACAAAGACCCAATGCAGCCAAAAAGAAAAAAATAAAAATAAAATTTATTAAAAAAAAAATTTCTTCTTCCGTGAACATGAGCATTTTATAGGTAACCTCAGGTCTGTTTCACTGTTTGGATTATGCACAGATATAGGAATTTAAATTTTATTATTAATTATAGACAGACATATTGACATTGAAGTGTATACAATTTAATGTTTTAAATATGGTAGAATAGGAATCATTATTACCTTGGCAAAATATCAGAGTTGTGTGTGTGTGTGTGTGTGTGTGTGCGCACACATGTGTGTTTGTTATGTTGACCTTAAGTCTGCTGGTAGTGCATCTAACCAGGATTTTACCAGGCTTGGTTAATGTTCCAGAGCAGTAGCTACTTATTTCATCTTCTTAAACTGGACACTAGAATGATCACTGCCATTGTCACTGGGACAGAAAGTGTTCATATATCACATCCAGAGGATTGGTGCAATACATCGTTTCTTACTATCCAGTAGAAAAATCCAGTTTGTGCAAGCCCCCTCTCTGTCTCCCACAGATATCTGTCCCTGTAGATATTATAAGCCCCATTTTATAGGAGAATCACTAGGCCCTAGGGGTCTTTAGCATTTTTTGTGACATGGACCCCTTTTGTCAGCCTGGGTTTCATTTAATATTCATTTATCTCCTTCCTTTCAATGCAGGAATAATTCTTCTTATAATATCTACAGAAGTGGAATTCATTACGTTAGAAGACAGATTACTCTGTTTTCTGGGCAGCTTAAATTGTTGAGAAAAGTCTTCTTTACACAGAAGATAGGTTGATGACTATGTTATGAATTAGGTTTTTAACTTGGGCAACCACTTTTTCAGTATCTTTTTTAGAAAATTAGGAGTATTTTCCTTATATAATTCATAGGGTGGTTTCAATAATAAAATGATAAATGACAAAAATAATACAAATAAAATGATAAAATATATCTTAAATTTGTAAAACATTATAAGCTTTAAAAATTTTAGATAACTTCATAAATAATTTTTCCTTCGTTATTGCCCATTTCCTCTTTTTGTTCTATTTACTATTACCAAATGTTTTATATAATTTATATAATTTGATACACCTAAAAGCCCTCTTAGATAGGCAGTGCAGGAATGATTTCCCCTGTGTATAAACAAGGAAATTGAGCCACTAGATGCTGAGTTACTTATAGGGCTCCCATAACTGTTACTACCATAACAAAGAGCTGTCTCCTGACTCCTGGGCCATTATTCTTCTTAACACGCCAACCTGTCGTTTGGTGTGACTTCAAACCTTATAGCCTGCCAAGTCAGTTCCATGAGTCAATTAGGATATGTATTTCAGTGTTGAGAACAGTCAGTTCTCTAGCTAGAAATTGACTTGGCTGTGGTTAACTTGAGTTTCACTTTCCCCAGGAGACTGCTGTGGACTTTTTGGTAGTTCTTTAAGATGCGCAGAGCACCAGGAAACAGAATAATAGTTCTCAGATGTGTTAAAATTTTAAAGACAACAATTAAGAACCTAGACAAGGCTGGAATTTACAGAAATATATAGCTTTAAAACTGCACAATTCCTTAATTAGTCTCCATAGGATCATTTGAAATTCTTTTGTTTGTTTATTTGCTTTACCTCCTCTGTATTTCTATTTGCTTTAGCAGCTGCTAAAATATATTTGAACAATTTATCTTGCCTGTTTGAAGGTATATGATAATATCTTTTATCTGCCATCTGTTGCCTAGCATTGAAACAGGTTTTGCTCATCTCCCTCTAGATCTACCTACCAATGTAGAAATTTTAAAGTAAACACTATGTTAAAAATGTTTAATGGAAATTTAAGAAAGAATTTTTTTTTTGGACTTACCAAAACTCCCATTGAGTTGTCGTGAGATTTTTACTTTATTCAGTAATTCGTGAACTTCTGTAAAATGCCTGGTTACTGATATTGATATAAAACCCGAGAATTTCAGTTTTATAAGAAACTTGATGATTGTAACAGCCATATTTTACACCATTCATGAATACCATCGAAAGTATTAACCAAGAGTTGGCAAACAGTTTGACAATTTTCAGTGACTGGAAACTAAAATCTAGACTTCTAGTAATGTTCAAGAATTAAAATCTTCTAGTCCCAATTCCTCTTCACATATCTGAGGAAAATAAAGGTCAGAAAAGGAAAAAGATGGATAGTGATCATAATTCAGGTTTCAGTTATTCACCCTATTTTGTTGTTTTCAGTTATGTTATTAATAGTAGCCTCTTATTAACCCTAAAGAATATTCTTAGTTCTGAAATCTACTTTTTATGGTATCAATATAACTGCTATGGCCTTCTTTTGATTAGTGTTAGTGTGGTATATTTTTTCTCATTCTTTTAGGTTTAACCTATTTTTGTCTTCATATTCAAAATGAGTTTCTTGGTTTGGCCTGTGGTTTGGTCTTCCTTTTTATATTATTCCATCTGACAATTTCTACCTTTTATTGGGGTATTTAGACCACTTAAATTTAATGTGTTTATTGATGTGGTTGGGTTTAAGTCTACCATCTGGCTATTTGTGTTCTAATAAATATATCAATTACATCTTTCCTTTTTTGCCCTCCTATTCTGCCTTTTTTTTTTTTTTGCATGGGTATTTTTTAAAAATTTATTGAAGTATAGTTGATTTACAATGTTGTGTTAATTTCTGCTGTACAGCAAAGTGACTCAGTTATACACATATATATTCTTTTTCATATTCTTTTCCATTATGGTTTATCACCGGATATTGAATATAGTTCCCTGTGCTATACAGTAGGACCTTGTTGTTTATCCATCCTATATATAATAGTTTGCATCTGCTAATCCCAAACTCCCAATCCTTCCCTCCCCCACCCCCTTCCCCCTTCCCCAACACAAATCTGTACTCTATATCTGTGAGTCTGTTTCTGATTTGTAAATATGTTTATTTGTGTCGTATTTTAGATTCCACATATAAGTGATATCCTATGGTATTTGTCTTTCTCTTTATGACTGACTTTGCTTAGTAGGATAATCTCTCGGTCCATCCATGTTGCTGCAAATGGCATTATTTCATTTTCTTTTATGGCTGAGTAATATTCCATTGTGTGTATGTATTTATATATATATATATATACATATATATATATATATATATATACACACACCACATCTTCTTTATCCATTCATCTGTTGATAGACATTGAGGTTGTTTCCATGTCTTAGCTATTGTGAATAGTGCTGCTATGACCATAGGGGTGCATGTATCTTTTTGAATTATAGTTTTGTCTGGATATATGCCCAGGAGTGGGATTGCTGGATCATATTGCAATTCTGTTTTTTGAGGAACCTACATAATTGTTTTCCATAGTGGCTGCACCAATTTACATTCCCACCAACACTATAGGAGGGTTCCCTTTTCTCCACACCCCCTCTAGCATTTGTTATTTGTAGACTTTTTAATGATGGCCATTCTGACCATAGTTTTGATTTGCATTTCTCAAATAATTAGTGATGATGAGCATCTTCTCATATGCTTATTGGCCATCTGGATATCTTCTTTGGAGAAATGTGTATTTAGGTCTTCTGCCCATTTTTTTTTTAATTTAATTAATTAATTAATTAATTTATGGCTGTGTTGGGTCTTCGTTTCTGTGTGAGGGCTTTCTCTAGTTGCGGCAAGCGGGGGCCACTCTTCATCGCGGTGCATGGGCCTCTCACTATCGCGGCCTCTCTTGTTGCGGAGCACAGGCTCCAGACGCGCAGGCTCAGTAGTTGTGCCTCACGGGCCCAGTTGCTCTGCGGAATGTGGGATCTTCCCAGACCAGGGCTCGAACCCGTGTCCCCTGCATTGGCAGGCAGACTCTCAACCACTGCGCCACCAGGGAAGCCCCTTCTGCCCATTTCTTGATTGAGTTGTTTTTGTTGTTGTTGAGTTGTATGAGCTGTTTGTATATTTTGGAAATTAATACCTTGTTGGTCACATAATTTGCAAATATTTTCTCCCAGTCCATAGGTTAAATTTTCATATTGTTTATGGTTTTCTTTGCTGTGCAAAAGCTTATAAGTTTGATTAGGTCCCATTTGTTTATTTTTGCTTTTATTTCTATTGCCTTGGGAGGCTGACCTAAGAAAACATTGGTATGATTTATGTCAGAGAATGATTTGCCTATGTTCTCTTCTAGGAGTTTTATGGTGTCATGTCTTATATCTAAATTTTTAAGCCATTTTGAGTTTATTTTTGTGTATTGTGTGAGACTGTGTTCTAACTTCATTGATTTGCATGCAGCTGTCCAACTTTCCCAACACCACTTGCTGAAGAGACTGTCTTTTTCCATATTGTATATTCTTGCCTCCTTTGTTGAAGATTAATTAACCATAGGTGTGTGGGTTTACTTCTGGGCTCTCTATTCTGTTCCATTGATCCATATGTCTGTTTTTGTGCCAATACCACACTGTTTTGATTACTGTAACTTTGTAGTATTGTCTGAAGTCTGGGAGGGTTATGCCTCCTGCTTTGTTCTTTTTCTTCAGAATTGCTTTGACAATTCTGGGTCTTTTATGATTCCATATAAATTTTAGGAGTATTTGTTCTAGTTCTGTGAAAAATGTCATGGGTAATTTGATAGGGATTGCATTAAATCAGTAGATTGCTTTGGGTAGCATGTCCATTTTAACAATATTAATTCTTCCAACCCAAGAGCATGGGATAGCTTTCCATTTCTTTGAATCATCTTCAGTTTCCTTTATTAATGTTTTGTAGTTCTCAGTAGATGTATTTCATCTCCTTGGTGAGGTTTATTTTATTCCTAAGTTGTTTGGTTTTTTTTTTTTTTTTGCTGTGATTTTAAGAGATTGTTTATATTCTCTTTCTGATAGTTCATTGTTAGTGTAAAGAAATGCAACCAATTTCTGAATGTTAATCTGGTATCCTGCTACCTTGCTGAATTTGTTTATCAATTCTAGTAGTTTTTGTGTGCAATATTTAGGGTTTTCTATATATAGTATCATGACATCTGCATAAAATCACAATTTTACCTCTTCCCTACTGATTTGAATACATTTTCTTTTTCTTGTCTTATTGATGTGGCTAGGACTTCCAATACCATGTTGAATAGAAGTGGTGAGAGTAAGCATCCTTGTCTTGTTCCAGATTTTACCAGGAAGGCTTTCAGCTTTTCACTGTTGAGTATTATATTGGCTGTGGGTTTGTCATAAATAGCTTTTATTATATTGAGATATGTTCCCTCTATACCCACTTTCATAAGGGTTTTTATCATGAATGGATGATTAATTTTATCAAATGCTTTTTCTGCATCTATTGAGATGATCATGTGGTTTTTGTCTTTTCTTTTGTTGATGTGGTGTGTCACATTGATGGATTTGCATATGTTGAACCATCCTTGTGACCCTGGGATAAGTCCCACTTGGTTGTGGTGTATGATCTTTTTTATGTGTTGCTGGATTCGGTTTGCCAATATTTTGTTGAGGATTTTTGCATTTATATTCATCAAAGATATTGGCCTGTAATTTTTTTTTTTCGTAGTGTCTTTGTCTGGTTTTGGTATCAGGGTAAATGAGTATTTTTCATGGTTTAATTTTATTTCCCTTTTTGGCTAATTAGGTATAATTTGTCTTTCTAAGTGGTTGCTTTAGGATTTATAGGACACTCATTTAACTTAATAAGTGTCCTTAAGTTAACATTATACTACTTCAACTATGGTAAAAGAAACTTAGAACCATTTTCCCTGTCTCAGCTGCTGTGCTATGGTCATTGTGCATTTTACTTCTATATATGCTATTGGCTTTAAACTGATAATTATATTTAAAAGAGACTTAAAAGTAAGTTTAAAAGTCTTTGTATTTACCATTTCTGGTGCTCTTCATTCCTTTATGAAAACCCAGATTTTCATCTAGTATCATTTTCATACTACTTGAAGAATTCTTTTAATATTCTTTTGTAATGCACATCTTGGTGAGGAATTATTTTAGCTTTTGTCAGTATGAAAAAGTCTTTTTTTTATTTTTGTTTTTCCCTGGGTATATAATTCAACCATTGCTTTAAAAATGCTGCTCCAGTGTCCTCTCACTTGCAATGAATCTGGTGGAAAATCTACTGTAATTCTTATCTCTGTTCCCCTGTATATAATGTGTCTTTTTGTCTCTGGCTCCTTTTAAGATTTTTCTCTTTATTACTGGTTTTAACAATTTGAACGTGATATGCATGGTGTATTTTTCTTCCTGTTTCTTGTGCTTGTGGGTTGTTAAGCTTTGCGGATCTTGGGTTTATAGTTTTCATCAAATGTAGGAAAATTTTGCTCATTATTTTTTCGAATTATTTTTTCTTTTCATGTCCACCCCCTTACTTTTCAGGACCCCAATTACATATATATTAGATAACTAGATATTGTCCCACAGCTCACTGATACTCTTCAGGTTTTGTTCAGTCTTTTTCTCTTTTTTATTTTGGATAGTTCCTTTTGGTATGTCATCAAGTTTACTACTGTTTTTCTTTTGTTTTCTTCTCTGCAGTGGCTAATAGCCTGTTAACACAATGCAATGTATTTTTTTGTCTCAGACGTTGTATTTTTAATTTATATGAGTTTGTCTCTGCTTAATATGCTCAATTTTCCTCTACTTTCTGGAACATATGGAATATAGTTATGATAACTGTTTTAAAGTCCTTATTTACTGATTCTAACATTTATGTAATTTCTGGATCTTTTCCCATGTATTTGTTTTTCTCCTTATTATGGGTAGTATTTTCTTGCATCTTTGAAAGCCTAGTCATTTTTCTTAATTGAATGCCAAAAATGCCAACTATTACCATGTTAGGCCCTGGATATTTTTGAACTTTAAAAAAATTTTTATTTATTTATTTTAACATCTTTATTGAAGTATAATTGCTTTACAATGTTGTGTTAGTTTCTGCTGTATGACAAACTGAATCAGCTATATGTATACATCGATCCCCATATCCCCTCCTTCTTGCACCTCCCTCCCACCCTTCCTATCCCACCCCTCTAGGTGGTCACAAATCACTGAGCTGATCTCCCTGTGCTATGCGGCTGCTTCCCACTAGCTATCTATTTTACATTTGGTAGTGTATCTATGTCAATACTACTCTTTCACTTCATCCTAGCTTACCCTCCCCCCATGTCCTCAAGTCCATTCTCTACATCTGCGTCTTTATTCCTGTCCTGCCCCTAGGTTCATCAGAACCATTTTTTTTAGATTCCAAATATATGTGTTAGCATACGGTATTTGTTTTTCTCTTTCTGACTTACTTCACTCTGTATGACAGACTCTAGGTCCATCCACCTCACTACAAATAACTCAATTTCATTTCTTTCTATGGATGAGTGATATTCCACTGTATATATGTGCCACATCTTCTTTATCCATTCATCTGTTGATGGACACTTAGGTTGCTTCCCTGTCCTGGCTATTGTAAATAGTGCTGCAATGAACATTGTGGTACATGTCTCTTTTTGAATTATGGTTTTCTCAGGGTGTGTGCCCAGTAGTGGGATTGCTGGGTCATATGGTAGTTCTATTTTTAGTTTTTTAAGGAACCTCCATACTGTTCTCCATAATAGTACCCATTTACATTCCCACCAACAGTGCAAGAGGGTTCCCTTTTCTCCACACCCTCTCCAGCATTTATTGTTTCTAGATTTTTTGATGATGGCCATTCTGACCAGTGTGAGGTGATACCTCACTGTAGTTTTGATTTGCATTTCTCTAATGATTAGTGATGTTGAGCATCCTTTCAGGTGTTTGTTGGTGATCTGTATATTTTCATTGGAGAAATGTCTATTTAGGTCTTCTGCCCATTTTTGGATTGGGTTGTTTTTTTTTTTGATATTGAGCTGCATGAGCTGCTTGTATATTTTGGAGATTAATCCTTTGTCTGTTGCTTCATTTGCAAATATTTTCTCCCATTCTGAGGGTTCTGTTTTCGTCTTGTTTATGGTTTCCTTTGTTGTGCAAAAGCTTTTAAGTTTCATTAGGTCCCATTTGTTTATTTTTGTTTTTATTTCCATTTCTCTAGGAGGTGGGTCAAAAAGGATCTTGTTGTGATTTATGTCATAGAGTGTTCTGCCTATGTTTTCCTCTAAGAGTTTTATAGTGTCTGGCCATACATTTAGGTCTTTAATCCATTTTGAGTTTATTTTTGTGTATGGTGTTAGGAAGTGTTGAACTTTCTTCTGAGTTGCAGTTAAGTTACTTTGAAATACTTTGATCCTTTCAAAGCTTGCTTTTAAGTTTTGTTAGATAGAACTAGCACAGCCTTTAATATAGGGCTAAATTTTCTCCATTACTGTAGCAATATCATTCTGAGCCCTCTCCCCATACCCTGTACAGGGTTTTCCATTTTGACTGGTGGGACCATGAACTATTGGTGGTCCTGTGGGAGATATGGTGATCTAATTCTTTTGGGTGGTACTTTTGAAAATCTGTGAAAGGGCTCAGCTTTGCCCTACTTGCTAGTTAACAGCTTAACTGCCACAGTGTCAGGAATGCTGACAGAAGTCACAAGACCCTGGACAAAGTTCATCAGTTCTGTGAGTCCCAATTCTCACAGGATAGTGGGAAGAGGACCAGATGACTTCTGCACATGCAGAAGGTTACATTATAGGAAGGAAACCCTAAGCTTAGTGAATCTAGTTCTTTTTTTACTAAACAGTAAGCAAGATTGTTCTTTGCTTCCAAAGGAGACATTATATTTATACTCTAAGAGAGTTCACTATAAAAATTCTTGAAAAGATATACTAGAACAAAGGCAGTTAGTGAATCTGTTTGTAAGACATGTAGAAACGAAAGAGACTGTTATGGACTGAATTATGACCCCCCCCCCCCAGTTAGTATGTCGAGGCTCTAATCCCCAATGTAAGTTTATTTAGAGATAGCACCTTTAAAAAGGTAATAAAGATCAAATGAGGTCATAAGGTTGGAGCTCTAATTCCATATGACTCATCTCCTTATAAGAAGAGGAAGAGACACCAAGGATATACACTCACAGGAAAAGACCATGGAGGGACACAACAATAAGGTCTGCAAGTCAAGAGAGAGGCCTCAGGAGAAACCAATCTTGCTAGCACCTTGATCTTGGACTTCCAGCTGCCAGAGCTGTGAGAAAATAAATATCTGTTGTTTAAACTAATACTGAGACCCATGGAGAATTGCCTCTGAACAGTTCTTTCTCTGACATCAGTTAATTTCCTCACATATATGCATTGGTCTATACTTAGAAGAAGACTTGGGGACCCTCTGCAGATCTCTGGACTTCTCTCTTTGTGCAGTTCTTTTCTCCCTGGTATATTTCCCTGAAAACTCTAGCTGCCTTGGTATATCCAGACTCTAGCTGCATCTTCTCAACTCAGTGTGACCTCCAGGTTCTGCCGAGGCTCTCCATCACTGTGCTGGGGCCTAGGAACACTCTCTAGACAGTAAGCTGATGCAGTCACAGGCTCACCCCATTGAATTTCCTGATCTCAGGGATGATTGTCCTTTGATACCTGATGTATAGTGTCTAAACGAGTTTTTAATACATAATTTGTCTTGTTTTTAGTTGTGTCACACAGGAAGGTAAATCCAGTCATGGATAGAAGTTTCTTACCCTAAAGAATAATGGTTTACTTTTAACATAGGAAAGAGTCAAAGCTGAATTGATAGTTTGGAACTTAAGAAATAGATGCATTGTAGTTTTGACACAACAACTTCTCAGACTTATGAATGCATATCAGATATCCTGAGTCTTTATGTCTCATTTTCTTGTTTGTTATTGGGAATAAAATAAATAACTAAGCCTTCCAAGTAGAATATTGGCATGGTTAGAGGAAATGTTATAAAGGAGATTTTAACTCTCCAAAAGGAAGTTTATATACAAATATGAGGTTTCTGCATTATTAACAAGGCCTGAGAAATTCAAACTATATTATACAGTTTGGTGAAATATCAAAAAAAAAGTCATAGTAAACATGACACCCTTCTTCTGCTACTGTGGGTATTGCAGTAAAACTCCAGGACACTGTTTATTTTCTTTACTTTTAATTGTTGAGTACTTAAAGCAACTCCATTTTTAATCTTTATATCTCTTCTTACAACCATGAAGATTTGAGCTTTTTATGTTTCTTTTATTGAAAAGAAAAGAAAACCAGGCTGAAATGGTTAACTAAAACATGTATGGGAAATTAAATCCAGAAAAAAATTGAGTCCTGTTACCTAGAATATTTTTCTTTTTGATTTCAAAATGAATGGCACCACAGAATTAAGTACTTCATTTGGTCCAGCCCACTAAATAAAATATTGGGAAATTGTATCAGTAGTGCTGAAAGACTTGAAAAATAATGAAGAAGGGCAAAGAGCTGAAAAGACATTAGAATGAGGTACCTTTGCCTTGGGGAGAACAACTATTTAAAAACTACTTTTTTTAAAAGTCACTCCTCTGCATCAAAGGAAAGTTGTCATCCAGGAGAGTACACTGTGAAACTGTTTTTAAATGCTTTTTCAAAATCTGTAGCTAGAAAAAATTATTTAGAAGTCTTTCAGTAAAACAGTTTCTCTTCCCACACACTCACACTGGCAAAAGAAATGCTAAGGAAGAAACTGACTTTTAAGGGACCTAAGTTGCTTTTTAAATAAAACTTTTTATTTTTACTTTTTAAAAGTCTTTATTTTTTAGAGAAGTTTTAAGTTTATAATAAAATTGTAAAAAAGTAGAGATTTCTCATATACCCCCTGACTATACATATGTATAACCTCCTCCATTAACGACATCACTTACCAGGATGGTACTTTTTTTTTTTTTTTTTTTTTTTTACCATGGATGGACATACATTGATACATCATAATCACTCAAAGTCCACAGTTTGCCTTAGGGTTCACTCTTGGTGTTGTATATTCTATGAGTTTGGATGAATGTATAATGGCATATATCCATCAATTTAATATCATACAGAGTATTTTCACTGCTCTGAAAATCCTCCGTGCTCTGCTTTTTCATCTCGTCCCCACCTCCTGGCAAACACTGATATTTTTATTGTTTTCACAGTTTTGCCTCTTTCAGAATGTCATATAGTTGGAATCATACAGTATGTAGTCTTCTCAGATTGGCTTCTTTCACTTGGTAATATGAATATAATGTTTCTCCATGTCTTTTCATAGCTGGACAGCTCATTTCTTTTTAACGCTGAAAATATTCCATTATCTGGATGTATCACAGTTTAGTTATCCATTCACCTACTGAAGTACATCTTGGGTGTTTCCAAGTTTTGGCAATTATGAAGAAAGCTGCTATTAATGTCTATGTGCAGATTTTTGTGTGGATATAAGTTCTCAACTCCTTCTGCTAAATACCAAGGAGTGCAGTTGCTAGATCATATAGTAAGAGGATGTTTAACTTTGTAAGAAACTGCTAAACTGTCTTCCAAAGTGGCTGAACGATTCTGCATTCCCACCAGCAATGTACAAGAGTTTGTGATGCTCCACATCCTTGCTAGCATTTGGCGTTGTCCATGTTTCAAATTTTGGCCATTCTAATAGGTACATAATGATATTACATTGTTTTATGTTGCATTCCCCTCATGACATATGATGTGGGACATCTTTTCATATGCTTATTTTCCATCTTTTATCATATCTTTGGTGAGGTGTCTTGTCTTTGGCCTATTTTTTTACTTGGGTTTGTTTTCTTATTGTTGAGTTTTAAAAGTTCTTTGCATATTTTGGATAATGATTCTTTATCACATGTGTCTTTTGCAAATATTTTCTCCCAATCTGAGGCTTGTTTTCCTATTCTCTTGATACTGTCTTTCATGGGACAAAAATTTTTTAATTTTAATGAATTCTAGCTTATCAGTTATTTTTTCATGGATTATGTCTTTGGTGTTATATCAAAAAAGGTATCACTACACCCAAGGTCATCTAGGTTTTCTCCTATGTTATCTTCTAGGAGTTTAATACTTTTACATGTTACATTTTAAGTCTGTGATCCATTTTTGAGTTAATTATTGTGAGGTGTGTAAGGTTTCTGTCTAGATTCTTTTTTTATTTTTGCTTGTGCATGTCCAGTTGTCCCAGAAACATTTGTTGAACAGACTGTCTTTGCTGCATTGCATTGCCTTTGCTCCTTTGTCATATATTTATGTGGGTCTACTTCTGGGTTCTCTCTTCTGTTCCACTGATCTATTTGTCCATTCTTTTTTTTTTTTTTTTTTTTTTAAACAGGATTCAACAGTACTAACAGCCTTTTTCTTTACCAATTATCTTCCTTTTTCTTTTTTTTTTTTTTTTAAGGATTTTCTTTTTAATTAACTAATTTTTATTTATTTTTGTCTGTATTGGGTCTTCGGTTCGTGCGAGGGCTTTCTCCAGTTGCGGCAAGCGGGGGCCACTCTTCATCGCGGTGCGGGGACCGCTCTTCATCGCGGTGCGCGGGCCTTTCTCCATCGCGGCCCCTCCCGTTGCGGGGCACAGGCTCCAGACGCGCAGGCTCAGCAATTGTGGCTCACGGGCCCAGCTGCTCCGTGGCATGTGGGATCTTCCCAGACCAGGGCTCGAACCCGTGTCCCCTGCATTAGCAGGCAGATTCTCAACCACTGCGCCACCAGGGAAGCCCAATATTTGTCCATTCTTTGCACCAATACCACATGTCTTGGTTATTGTAGCTTTATAGTAAGTCTTCAAGTCAGGTAGCATCAGTCCTCCAATACTGTTCTTCTCCTTTAATAATGTGTTGGCTTTTTGGGGGGTTTTTTGCCTCTGCATATAAACTTTAGAATCAATTTGTCAATATGCATAAAGTAACTTGGTGGAATTTTGATTGCCATTGCATTGAATCTATAGATCAAATTGGGAAGAACTGACATCTTGACAATTGTGAGTCCTCCTATCTATGAACATGGAATATCTCTCCCTTTATTTTTTGATTTTGTTTGCCAGGGTTTTTTAGTTTTCCTTGTATAGATCTTATGCATATTTTTAAGATTTATACCTAAGTATTTCATTTTGGGGGCACTAATAATAATCCAGGAAAATCACACTATTCTAAGCTAAGCTGATTAACAACCTTTCTGCAACCTTAACTTCCCTTTGCCATGTAATAGAACATGTTCAAAGTTTCTGGGGATTAGGACATGTACATCTTTGGGGGCCCATTAATCTTTCTAGTCTAGCACAGTACCTAACACATGAAAGGCTTTCAAATAATAGTTGTTGCATGAATGAGTGCATGGGTGAATGAATAAACAAATAAACATTAAATGAAAGGCACTGTAATATTGGAGAGACTTGGGATGATGTCCGGGAAATAGACTATTTACCAGCCTCAAGTAAAAACAAAGTAAACAAAACCTTGAATAAACTTAACAGAAACAGTGTTTAAAGTTCAGGGCTGTCTTTGGGGCTCACAGGACCCAATTTCGAAGAGGAACAGTATCTAAAGCTGGATCAAAGATATTATCTGTTTCTTTTCACTGGAAAAAAAATATACCATAGGACAGACAGTCTCAAAATTTAGCATGGTTCAGAAACATTTGAAGGACTTGTTAAAATACAGATTTCTGGGCCTAATTCTGGCACTATCTAGGTAAGTAAGTCTGGAATCAGGTACAAGAATTTGGACTTCCAACAAGTTGTGAGGTGATGCCAATTTTGCCAGTCCAGGGACCATACTTTGAGAAAAGCTGGTGTAATAGAAGGGCACAAACTTTAAAAGACCAGTCTTTGGGTTCAAATATCTGTCCAGTCATTTATTATTTGTGAGACTTCTGGGAAGTTATTTAGCTTCTTTTAACTCGAGTTTCTTTTGGCTGTTGAAAGAGAATAAATATTTGATAGGCTTATTTTAAAAGATCACAGATGTGAAAATTTACTACTTCATTAATACATGTGTAGATTTCCTGCTTTCTAAAAGATACTAAACAAATATTGATACCCTCCACTTTCCCCTTGCAATGAAATTACTATTGCTTTCAATAATGAGTGGAAGTAAGAACAGTGGAGTGGAACAGTGTTCAGTGTGTCATTAGAAACTGAAGCACGAAGCTCCCAGATCCTACATTACATGGTATGGAAGGATGGCCACTCTCATTTACATGTGGCATAAGGAAGAGAAAGATGCTAAGAGGTAAGGTCCTTGGATTAAGACTGGGTAGTGAGGGACCTTCAAGATGGCAGAGGAGTAAGTCGTGGAGATCACCTTCCTCCCCACAAATACATCAAAAATACATCTACATGTAGAACAACTCGTACAGAACACCTACTGAACACTGGCAGAAGACCTCAGACTTCCCAAAAGGCAAGAAACTCCCCACGTACCTGGTAGGGCAAAAGAAAAAAGAAAAAACAGAGACAAAAGAATAGGGATGGGACCTACCCCTCTGAGAGGGAGCTGTGAAGGAGGAAAAGTTTCCACACACTAGGAAGCCCCTTCACTGGCGGAGACGGGGGGTGGGCAGAGGGGGGAAGCTTCGGAGCCACAGAGGAAAATGCAGCAACAGGGGTGCAGAGGGCAAAGAGCAGAGAGATTCCTGCAGAGAGGATCAGTGCCGACGAGCACTCACCAGCCTGAGACACTTGTCTGCTCACCCGCTGGGGTGGGTGGGGCCTGGGAGCTGAGGCTCGGGCTTTGGAGGTCAGATCCCAGGGAGAGGACTGGGGTTGGCTGCATCAACACAGCCTGAAGGGGGCTAGTGCGCCACAGCTAGCCAGGAGGGAGTCTGGGAAAAAGTCTGGACCTGCCGAACAGATGAGACCATTGCTTCGGGGTGTGCAAGGAGAGGGGATTCAGAGAACCACCTAAATGAGCTTCAGAGATGGGTGCAAGCCGCGGCTATCAGCTCAGACCCCAGAGACGGGCATGAAACACCAACGCTACTGCTGCAGCCACCAAGAATCCTGTGTGCAAGTACAGGTCACTATCCACAACCCCTCTGGGAGCCTGTGCAGCATGCAACTGCCAGAGCCCCATGATCCAGGGACAAGTTCCTTGGGAGAACACACGGTGTGCCTCAGGCTGTTGCAGTGTCATGGTGGTCTCTGCAGCCACAGGGTTGCCCCGCATTCCAATTATGACTACTGTGCCCCTCCCTCTCCCCAGCTTGAATGAGCAAGAGCCCCCTAATCAGCTGCTGCTTTAACCCTGTCCTGTCTGGGTGGGAACAGTTGCCTTGGGGTGACCAACATGCAGAGGTAGGTCTAAAACCAAAGCTGAACCCCTGGAGATGTGCGAACAAATAAGAGAAAGGGAAATTTCTCTGTTCAGCCTCAGGAGCAGTGGATTAAATCCCCACAATCAATTTGAGGTGCCCTGCATGTGTGGAATACCTGAATAAACATCGAATCATCTTAAAACTGAGGTGGTGGACTTTGGGAGCAACTGTAGACTTGGGGTTTGCTGTCTGTAACTGATTTGTATCTGATTTTTATGTTTATCTTAGTTTAGTTTCTAGCGCTTGTTATTGGTGGATTTGTTTATTGGTTTGGTTGCTCTCTTTTACTATTATATTTTTATTCTAATAATTTCTATTTATTATTTTTTAGAATTTATTTTTCATTCTTTTTTTTTCTCCCTTTTCTTCTGAGCCATGTGGCTGACAGGGTCTTGGTGCTCTGGCCGGGTGTCAGGCTTGAGACTCTGAGGTGGGAGAGCCAAGTTCAGGACATTGGTCCACCAGAGACCTCCCAGCCCCATGTGATAGCAGTCAGTGAGAGCTCTTCCAGAGATCTCTGTCTCAACTCTAAGACCCAGCTCCATCCAACGGCCAGCAAGCTCCAGTGCTGGACATCCCATGCCAAACAACTAGCAAGACAGGAACACAAACACACCCATTAGTAGAGAGGATGCCTAAAATCATAATAAGGTCACAGACACCACAAAACACACCACCAGACGTGGCCCTGCCCACCAGAAAGACAAGATCTAGCCCCAACCACCAGAACACAGGCACCAGTCCCCTCCACCAGGAAGCCTACACAACCCACTGAACCAACCTCACCCACTGGGGGCAGACACCAAAAACAACAGGAACTACGAACTTGCAGCCTGTGGAAAGGAGACCCCAAACACAGTAAGTTAAACAAAAGGAGAAGACAGAGAAATATGCAGCAGATGAAGGAGCAAGGTAAAAACCCACCAGACCAAACAAATGAAGAGGAAATAGGCAGTCTACCTGAAAAAGAATTCAGAGTAATGATAGTAAAGATGAACCAAAATCATGGAAATAGAATGGAGAAAATACAAAAAACGTTTAACAAGGACCTAGAAGAACTAAAGAGCAAACAAACAATGATGAACAACACAATAAATGAAATTTAAAATTCTCTAGAAGGAATCAATAGCAGAATAACTGAGGCAGAAGGACGGATAAGTGACCTGGAAGATAAAACAGTGGAAATAACTACCACAGAGCAGAATAAACAAAAAAGAAGGAAAAGAATTGAGGAGAGTCTCAGAGACCTCTGGGACAACATTAAATGCATAAGGATTCAAATCATAGGGGCCCCAGAAGAAGAAGAGAAAAAGAAAGGGTCTGACAAAATATTTGAAGAGATTATAGTTGAAAACTTCCCTAACATTGGAAAAGGAATAGTCAATCAAGTCCAGGAAGTGCAGAGAGTCCCATACAGGATAAATCCAAGGAGAAACATGCTGAGACACATATTAAGCAAACTATCAAAAATTTAACAAAAAAAAAATTAAAAGCAGCAAAGGAAAAGTAACAAACAACATACAAGGGAATCCCCATAAGGTTAAAAGCTGATCTTTCTGCAGACTCTGCAAGCCACATGGGAGTGGCAGGACATATTAAAAGTGATGAAAGGGAAAAAACTACAACCAAGATTACTCTACCCAGCAAGGATCTCATTCAGATTTGACAGAGAAATTAAAACCTTTACAGACAAGCAAAAGTTAAGAGAATTCAGCACCACCAATCCAGCTTCACAACAAATGCTAAAGGAACTTCTCTAGGCAGGAAACACAAGAGAAGGAAAAGACCTACAAAAAAATCCCCCAAAACAATTAAGAAAATGGAAATAGGAACATACATATTGATAATTACCTTAAATGTAAATGGATTAAATGCTCCAACCAAAAGACATACACTGGCTGAATGGATACAAAAACAAGACCCGTCTATATGCTATCTACAAGAGACCCACTTCAGACCTAGCGACACATAGAGACTGAAAGTGAGGGGATGGAAGAAGATATTTCATGCAAATAGAAATCAAAAGAAAGCTGGAGTAGCAATTCTCATATCAGACAAAAGAAGCTTTAAAATAAAGACTATTACAAGAGACAAAGAAGGACACTACATTAATGATCAAGGGATCAATCCAAGAAGATATAACAATTGTAAATATTTATGCACCCAACATAGGAGCACCTCAATACATAAGGCAAATGCTAACACCCATAAAAGGGGAAATGGACAGTGACACAATCATAGTAGGGGACTTTCACACCCCACTTTCACCAATGGACAGATCATCCAAAATGAAAATAAATAAGGAAACAGAAGCTTTGAATGACACATTAAACAAGATGGACTTAATTGATATTTATAGGACATTCCATCCAAAAACAACAGAATACACTTTCTTCTCAAGTGCTCGTGGAACATTCTCTAGGATAGATCATATCTTGGGTCACAAATCAAGCCTTGGTAAATTTAAGAAAATTGAAATTATATTAAGTATCTTTTCTGACCACAATACTATGAGACTAGATATCAATTACAGGAAGAAAACTGTAAAAAATACAAACACATGGAGGCTAAACAATACGCTACTAAATAACCAAGAGATCACTGAAGAAATCAAAGGGGAAATCAAAAAATACCTAGAAACAAATGACAATGAAAACATGACAACTCAAAACCTATGGGACGCAGCAAAAGAAGTTCTAAGAGGGAAGTTTATAGCAATACAATCCTACCTCAATAAAGAAGATAAATGTCAAATAAACAACTAACCTTACACCTAAAGCAATTAGAGAAAGAAGAACAAAAAACCCCCAAAGTTAGCAGAAGGAAAGAAATCACAAAGATCAGATCTGAAAAAAATGAAAAAGAAACGAAGGAAACAATGGTAAAGATCAATGAAATGAAAAGCTGGTTCTTTGAGAAGATAAACAAAATCGATAAACCATTAGCCAGACTCATCAAGAAAAAAAGGGAGAAGACTCAAATCAATAGAATTAGTAATGAAAAAGGAGAAGTAACAACTGACACTGAAGAAATACAAAGGATCATGAGAGATTACTACAAGCAACTATATACCAATAAAATGGACAACCTGGAAGAAATGGACAAATTCTTAGAAATGCACAACCTTCCGAGACTGAACCAGGAAGAAATAGAAAATATAAACAGACCAATCACAAGCACTGAAATTGAAACTGTGATTAAAAATCTTCAAACAAAAGCCCAGGACCAGATGGCTTCACAGGCGAATGCTCTCACACATTTAGAGAAGAACTAACACAACTTGAGCTATAGAATCAATGCAATTCCAATAAAAACCCCAGCAAGTTGTTTTATGGCTATCAACAAACTGATTCTGAAGTTTACATGGAGAGGCAAAAGGCTCAGAATAACCAAAATAATACTGACGGAGAAGAACAAAGTCTTAACTTTGATGCTCTGATTGATGCTTCCTGACTTCAAGACTTACAGTAATAAAGACAGTGTGGTATTGGTGAGAGAACAGACAAACAGATCAATGAAACAGAATAAACAGCCCAGAAATAGACCCACGTAAATATAATGAACTGATATTGCAAAGGAGCAAAGGCAATACAAGGGAGCAAAGACAGTCTCTTCAACGAATGGTGCTAGAACACTAGACATCCGTGTGCAAAAAAATGAACCAAGACACAGCCCTTACACCGTTCACAAAGATTAACTCAAAATAGATCATAGACCTAAATGTAAAACACAAAATTATAAAACTCCTAGAAGGGAGGCACAATAAAAATGGCAGAGTAGTAGGACATGAAGCTCACCTTCTCCCACAAATATATCAAAAATACATCTACGTGTGGAATGATTCTCACAGAATATCTACTGAACGCTGGCATAAGACCTCAGGCTGCTGAAAGGGCAAGAAAATCACCATGTAACCTGGTAGGAAAAAAGAAAAAAAAGAAAGTGAGAAAGGAATCGGGATGGGACCTGAGCCCCTGAGAGGGAGCTGTGAAAGAGGAAATGTTCCTGCACCCTGGGAAGCCCCCTCAGCAGTGGGGAGATCGGCCCAGATAGAAGGGGAGCTTCAGAGCCTTGGAGGAGAACACAGCAGCTGGCTTGCGACAGCCAGAGTGGAGGGAGAACTGCACAGACAGTCAGTGCTGCCGCCCTGCACTCCCCAGTCTGAGGTGTGGGTCCGCTGGTGCAGGTGGGGGCTGGGTGCTGGAACTTGGGCTTCAGAGATCAGACCCGGGGACAGGACTGGGGTTGGCTGTGCAGAAACAACCACCACCGCCCACCTGAATGCCAGGATTGGTTGCGATCCACCACTGCCACCTGCCTGGACTCCAGAAGTGGTTGCGAGCTGCCTCCACTCCCATCATGTGCTCTGGGGGCACGCCTGAGCTGCCACCACTGCTGAGAACCCCAGGACCAGGAACTAACTGCTGCCTCTGTACACCTTCTATTGAAGGGATAACGACCAGCACATGCTGAAGAAACAGGCAACAGTCATCCATACTAAAAACAGTCCTTGCATCAAATATTTTAAACCCACACAAGCTACACAGGGATGCCCCCCCACATATAAATAGTCCTCCAAGACCACAGTAGATAATTGTTTCTCCTAAACTCACAGAGTAAGAGAAATATAAGTAAAATGAAGAAGCAGATGAACCACTCCCAGCTAAAAGACCAAGAGAATTCCCCTGAAAGAACAAAAAATGAAACAGATCACTTCAGTCTAACAGACACTGATTTCAAAAAGGAGATAATGAAAATACTGAAGGCATTAAGAAAGGCTATCAACAGAAATGGAGAGTACTGTAAAAAGAAACTAGAAATTATAAAGAGGAACCAAGAAAATTAGAAAACTCATTGCAGAGAGAAAAGCTGAGCTAAAGGCAATGAATAGCAGAATGAGTAATACAGAAGAAAGAATAAGTGACCTGGAAGATAGAATAAAAGAAATCACCAAATCAGGAGAGCAGACAGAAAGCCAAATGAAAAAAAAAAAAGAAAGCTATATAAAAGACCTATGGGATAATATAAAGCATGCCAATCTATGCATAATAGGGATTCCAGAAGGGGAAGATAGAGAAAAGGGGATTGAAAATGTATTTGAAGAAATTATGGCTGAAAACTTCCCAAAACTAAAGAAGGAAACAGATATCCAAGTACAAGAAACACAGAGGGTCCCAAATAAGGTAAACCCAAACAGACCTACACCAAGACATATTATAATAAAAATGGCAAAAGTTAAAGAGAGGATTCTAAAGGCAGCAAGAGAAAAACTAAGAGTTAATTACAAAGGAACCCCCATAAGGCTATCAGCTGATTTCTCTACAGAAACATTGCAGGCCAGAAGGGAGTGGCAAGATACACTCAAAGTCCTGAAAGGGAAAAATGTGTAACCTAGGATACTCTACCCAGCAAGATTATCATTTAGAATAGAAGGAGAGAGAAAGAATTTCTCAGAGAAGCAAAAACTAAAAGAATACAGCAGTACTAAACCTATCCTAAAGGAAATATCGAAAGGTTTTCTCTAAAAAGAAGTAAGAATCTACAGGAAATAGAAAAATCACAATTGCAAAGTAAATCACTTAAATAAGCCAGTACACAGATTAAAAAGAAAAATCAAAAAATTTCTGTGCAAGTGATAATAACCACAATGAACAGCAAAAGTATGAACATGAAGCTGTAAAAGAGGACATCAAAATCATAAAATGTGGGGGATGAGAGTACAAAAATGTAGTTTTTTTTTTTTCTCTAGAATGTGTTTGAGCCTATATGACTACCAGTCTAAGGCAAGTAGATACAGGAAGGGGTTAACATACTTGAAAAACAGGGTAACCACAAATCAAAAACATACAATAGATTCACAAAAACCAAAAAGAAGAGAACATAAGTATAATACAAAAGAAAATCATCAAACCACAAAAGGAAAAACAAAAAAAGGGACAATGAAGAAATATAAAATCAATGGGAAAACAAGGTTTAAGATGGCAATAAATACATATCTATCAATAATTACATTAAATGTCAATGGACTAAATGCTCCAATCGAAAGACACAGAGTGGCAGACTGGATAAAAAAACAAGAGTCTACAGTATGCTGCCTACAGGAGACCCATTTTAGGGAAAAGGACACACATAGACTGAAAGTGAGGGGATGGAAAAAGATATTTCATGCAAATGGAAATGACAAGAAAACGGGGGTTGCAATACTCATATCAGACAAAATAGACTTCAAAACAAAGGCCAGAAAGAAAGATAAAGAAGGACACTATATAATGATAAAAGGATCAATACAAGAAGAGGATTTTACACTCATCAACATACATGCAGTTAATATAGGAGCACCCAAATACATAAAACAAATACTAACGGACATAAAGGGAGAAATTGACAGGACACCACACTCACATCAATGGACAGATCTTCTAGACATAGAATCAGTAAGGCAACAGAGACCCTAAATGATATGATAGAACAGTTAGACTTAACTGATAATTTCAGGACATTACATCAAAAAAAACTAGAATACACATTCTTTTCAAGTGCACATGGAACATTCTCTAGGACTGACCACATACTAAGGCACAAAACAAGCCTCAACAAATTTAAGAATACAGAAATTATCTCAAGCATCTTTTCTGACCACAATGACATGAAAGTAGAAATTAACCAGAGAAAAATGAGAAAAAAACGATTACATGGAGACTAAACCACATGCTACTAAAAAACCAATGGGCCAAAGATGAAATCAAAGAGGAAATTAAAAAATACCTTGAGACAATGACAATGAAAACACAACCATACAAAATCTATGGGATGCAGCAAAAACAGTTCTTAGAGAGAAGGTCATAGTAATACAAGCCTTCCTCAAAAAACAAGAAAAATCTCAAACAACCTAACCTACCACTTAGAAGAATTAGAAAAAGAAGAACAAACAAAACCTAAAGTCAGCAGAAGGAAGGAAATAAAAAAGATCAGAGAGGAAATAAATAAAATAGAGATTTAAAAAAAACTATAGAAAAAAATCAAGAAAACCAAGAGCTGGTTCTTTGAAAGGATAAACAAGATTGACAAACCTCTGGCCAGGCTCACCACTTATATGTGGAATCTAAAATATGACACAAATGAACCTATCTATGAAACAGAAATAGAATCACATACATAGAGAACAGACTAGTGGTTGCCCAGGGGGAGGGGGTTGGGGGCAGGATGGAGCAGGATATTGGGGTTAGCAGATGTAAGCTTTTATATATAGAATGGATAAACAACAAGGTCCTACTGTATAGCACAGAGAACTATATTCAATATCCTATGATAAACCATAATGGAAAAGAATATTTTAAAAAACTGTATGTGTATATATATACATATATATATATATATATATATATATACACACTTTTTAAAAATATTCTTTTCCATGATGGGGTGTGTGTGTGTGTGTGTATAAAAAACAATCACTTTGCTATACAGCAGAAATTAACACAACATTGTAAATCAACTGCACTTCAGTAAAAACAAAAACCCTAAAAAACTCCTAGAAGACAACATAGGAGAAAACCTAGATGGCCTTGGGTATGGTGATGCTTTTTTAGATAGAAAACCAAAGACATGACCCATGAAAAAAATAACTAATCAACTGGACTTTATTAAAATTAAAAACTTCTGTTCTACCAAAGATGATATGAAGAGAATTAGAAAACAAGCTGCAGACTGGAAGAAAATATTTGCAGGACACATCTGATAAAATACTGTTATCCAAAATATGCAAAGAACTCTTAAAACTCAACAATAACAAAACAAACAACCCAAGTAAAAAATGGGCCAAAGACTTTAACACCTCACCAAAGAAGATAGACAGATGGCTAATAAGCATATGAAAAGATATTCCACCTCATATATCATGAAAACAATGCAACACAAAACAATGAGATTATCACTATGCACCTATTAGAAGGACTATAATCTGAAACACAGACAACGCCAAATGCTGGCGAGGCTGTGGAGTATCAGAAACTCTCGTACATTGCTGGTGGGAATGCATAATGGCTTAGCCACCTTGTAAGAAATTGCCAACCTATCTTCCAAAGTTAAACATTCTCTTACCATACGATCTAGCAATTGCACTCCTTGGCATTTACCCAAAGGAGCGGAAAACTTACAGAGAAACAAAAACCCACATGTGGATGCCTATATCAGCTTTATTTATAATTGTCAAAACTTGGAAGCAAACAAAATGTCCTTTAGTAGGTGAATGGAAAAACTAAGTGTGGTACATCCAGACGATGGATTATTCTTCATCACTAAAAAGAAATGAGCTATCCAGCCATGAAATGACAGGAAAGAACCTTAAATGCTTACTAAGTAAAAGAAGCCAATCCGAAAAGGCTATATACTGTATGATGAAATTCATTTCTAGTACATGACATTCTGGAAAAGGCAAAACTATGGAAACAAGAAAGATCAGTGGTTTCTAGGGGAGGGAGAAGAGAGAACAGGGAAAGCACAAAGGATTTTTAGGGCAGTGATATTATAATGATGCATATATGTCATTATACTTTTGTCCAAACCCATAGAATGTACATCAAGGGTTCACCCTGAGGTGAACTATGGACTTTGGATGACTATGACATTTCAATGTAGGTACATCCTTAGTTAAGAACAAATGCTACCACTCTGGTAAGTGATACTGATAACAGGAGAGGCTATGCATGTGCAGGGGCAGGGGGTATAGGAGATATCTCTATACCTTCCTCATTTTTGCTGTAACTTAAACTGCTCTAAAAAATTAAGTCTTCAAATGCTAAAGGAATTTCTCTAGGCAGGAAACACAAGAGAAGGAAAACACTTACAATAATAAACCCAAAACAATTAAGAAAATGGTAATAGGAACATACATATCAATAATTACCTTAAATGTAAATGGATTAAATGCTCCAACCAAAAGACATAGACTGGCTGAATGGATACAAAAACAAGACCCATATATATATGCTGTCTACAAGAGACCCACTTCAGACCTAGGGACACATAGAGACTGAAAGTGAGGGGATGGAAAAATATTCCAAGCAAATGGAAATCAAAAGAAAGCTGGAGTAGCAATTCTCATATCAGACAAAATAGACTTTAAAACAAAGACTACTACAAGAGACAAAGAAGGATACTACATAATGATCAAGGGATCAATCCAAGAAGAAGATATAACAATTGTAAATATTTATGCACCCAACATAGGAGCACCTCAATACATAAGGCAAATGCTAACAGACATGAAAGGGGAAATCGACAGTAACACAATCATAGTAGGGGACTTTAGCACCCCACTTTCACCAATGGACAGATCATCCAAAATGAAAATAAATAAGGAAACACAAGCTTTAAATGATACGTTAAACAAGATGGACTTAATTGATATTTATAGGACACTCCATCCAAAAACAACAGAATACACATTTTTCTCAAGTGCTCATGGAACATTCTCCAGGATAGATCGTATCTTGGGTCACAAATCAAGCCTTGGTAAATTTAAGAAAACTGAAATCGTATCAAGTATCTTTTCCAACCACAATGCTATGAGACTAGATATCAATTACAGGAAAAAATCTGTAAGAAATACAAACACATGGAGGCTAAACAACACACTTAATAACCAAGAGATCACTGAAGAAATCAAAGAGGAAATCAAAAAATACCTAGACACAAATGACAATGAAAACACAATGACCCAAAACCTATGGGATGCAGCAAAAGCAGTTCTAAGAGGGACGTTTTAGCTATACAAGCCTACCTTAAGAAACAAGAAACATCTCAAATAAACAACCTAACCTTACACCTAAAGCAGTTAGAGAACGAAGGAAAAAAAACCCCCGAAGTTAGCAGAAGGAAAGAAATCATAAAGATTATATCTGAAATAAATGAAAAAGAAATGAAGAAAACAATAGCAAAGATCAATGGGGAGGGGGAAGAGTAAGATGTGACAAAGTGGGAGAGTGGCATGGACATATATACACTACCAAACGTAAAATAGATAGCTAGTGGGAAGCAACCGCATAGCACAGGGAGACCAGCTCTGTGCTTTGTGACCACCTAGAGGGGTGGGATAGGGAGGGTGGGAGGGAGGGAGAGGCAAGAGGGAAGAGATATGGGGACATATGTATATGTATAACCAATTCACTTTGTTATAAAGCAGAAACTAACACACCATAAAAAAAAACAAATAAAATAAATAAAATTAAAAGCTGGTTCTTTGAGAAGATAAACAAAATTGATAAACCATTAACCAGACTTATCAAGAAAAAAAGAGAGAAGACTCAAATCAATAGAATTAGAAATGAAAAAGGAGAAGTAACAACTGACACTGCAGAAATACAAAGGATCATGAGAGATTACTACAAGCAACTCTATGCCAATAAAATGGACAACCTGGAAGAAATGGACAAATTCTTAGAAATGCACAACCTTCCGAGACTGAACCAGGAAGAAATAGGAAATATGAACAGACCAATCACAAGCACTGAAATTGAAAATGTGATTAAAAATCTTCCAACAAACAAAAGCCCAGGACCAGATGGCTTCAGAGGCGAATTCTATCAAACATTTAGAGAAGAGCTAACACCTATCCTTCTCAAACTCTTCCAAAATATTGCAGAGGGAGGAACACTCCCAAACTCATTCTACGAGGCCACCATCACCCTGATACCAAAACCAGACAAAGATGTCATAAAGAAAGAAAACTACAGGCCAATATCACTGATAAACACAGATGCAAAAATCCTCAACAAAATACTAGCAAACAGAATCCAACAGCACATTAAAAGGATCATACACCATGATCAAGTGGGGTTTATCCCAGGAATGCAAGGATTCTTCAATATACGCAAATCAATCAACGTGATACATCATATTGACAAACTGAAGGAGAAAAACCATATGATCATCTCAATAGATGCAGAGAAAGCTTTTGACAAAATTCAACACCCATTTATGATAAAAAACCCTCCAGAAAATAGGCATAGAGGGAACTTTCCTCAACATAATAAAGGCCATATATGACAAACCCACAGCCAACATCGTCCTCAATGGTGAAAAACTGAAACCATTTCCACTAAGATCAGGAACAAGACAGGGTTGCTCACTCTCACCACTATTATTCAACATAGTCTTGGAAGTTTTAGCCATAGCAGTCAGAGAAGAAAAAGAAATAAAAGGAATCCAAATTGGAAAAGAAGAAGTAAAGCTGTCACTGTTTGCAGATGACATGATACTATACATAGAGAATCCTAAAGATGCTACCAGAAAACTACTAGAGCTAATCAATGAATTTGGTAAAGTAGCAGGATACAAAATTAATGCACAGAAATCTCTTGCATTCCTATACACTAATGATGAAAAATCTGAAAGTGAATTTAAGAAAACACTCCCATTTACCATTGCAACAAAAAGAATAAAATATCTAGGAATAAACCTACCTAAGGAGACAAAAGACCTGTATGCAGAAAATTATAAGACACTGATGAAAGAAATTAAAGATGATACCAACAGATGGAGAGATATACCATGTTCTTGGATTGGAAGAATCAACATTGTGAAAATGACTCTACTACCCAAAGCAATCTACAGGTTCAATGCAATCCCTATCAAACTGCCACTGGCATTTTTCACAGAATTAGAACAAAAAATTTCACAATTTGTATAGAAACAGCAAAGACCCTGAATAGCCAAAGCAATCTTGAGAAAGGACAACAGAGCTGGAGGAATCAGGCTCCCTGACTTCAGACTATACTAGAAAGCTACAATAATCAAGAAAGTATGGTACTGGCACAGAAACAGAGATATAGATCAATGGAACAGGATAGAAAGCCCAGAGATAAACCCGCGGACATATGGTCGCCTTATCTTTGATAAAGGAGGCAAGAATATACAGTGGAGAAAAGACAGCCTCTTCAATAAGTGGTGCTGGGAAAACTGGACAGGTACATGTAAAAGTATGAAATTAGAATACTCCCTGACACCATACACAAAAATAAACTCAAAATGGATTAAAGACCTAAATGTAAGGCCAGACACTATCAAACTCTTAGAGGAAAACATAGGCAGAACACTCTATGACATAAATCACAGCAAGATCCTTTAGACCCACCTCCTAGAGAAATGGAAATAAAAACACAAATAAACAAATGGGACCTAATGAAACTTAAAAGCTTTTGCACAGCAAAGGAAACCATAAACAAGACCAAAAGACAACCCTCAGAATGGGAGAAAATATTTGCAAATGACGCAACTGACAAAGGATTAATCTCCAAGATTTACAAGCAGCTCATGCAGCTCAATAACAAAAAAACGAACAACCCAATCTAAAAATGGGCAGAAGACCTAAATAGGCATTTCTCCAAAGAAGATATACAGATTGCCAACAGACACATGAAAGAATGCTCAACATCATTAATCATTAGAGAAATGCAAATCAAAACTACAATGAGATATCATCTCACACCAGTCAGAATGGCCATCATCAAAAAATCTAGAAACAATAAGTGCTGAGAGGGTGTGGAGAAAAGGGAACACTCTTGCACTGCTGGTGGGAATGTAAATTGATATAGCCACTAGGGAGAACGGTATAGATGCACAGTATTTCTAATAGATGGCAGTAAGAGTCTAAATTGCTACAACTACTTTGAAAAACATACGGCACTCTCTCATAAAATTGTACACACAGACATTATCTATGACTCAACAATTCCACTCCCAGGAGAAACTCATATACTTACATTCAGAGACATATGTAGGAACATCCATAGTGACACCATTTTTAGACAGCAAAAACCTGGAAACAACCCAGTATGCATCAAGAGGAGATTAGATGAATGAACTATTTATGTTCCCACAAAGAAATATTGTACAACAGTTAAAATGAATAAATTACATCAAGATATGACAATATATGTCAAACTCAGAATTTTTAAGTTAAAAAATCCTAAAAGATAACATAAATATGCATATTTATAAAATACATATAAATATCTATAAAAATCTAAAACTCTATATATCTTTGCATACAATTTTTAGGAATACATGTAGTTTAAAACTATGCAATTTAACCTAAAGAAATGATGAAATGATGAACACAGGATTCAGATGGCAATTCCATCATGTGAGTGGCGGGCAGGAGAATGGTTTGTATAAGATCACATACGTAAATTTAAGTTATCATCCACGTTCTGTTTTTCACAGAGTGATGATTTCCCAGGTTCTTATTATATTATAAAACATAGATAAATTAAAAAACAGACAAATACAAACATATGCATATCTAACTAAGTGAATAATAAAAGAAGGTCATGCCTGGGCCAACAATGATTGTATGTTAGGAACCAAGGATGAAGATTAATCCTTAATCCTGTGCCTCTGCGATTAGGTGGTATGATAAGCATTTGCTGTGTGAAGCCCATATGCATTGCTATTAGCAACAGGCAGTAGGAATATGGAGAAAGTCCGATGGCAAACTTTAAAGAACACTGGGGGTGAATTAAGTAGTTCTTTGTCTTTACTGTGTACCTCCTTAAATACTTTATTGATACTTTGCTCTTTATTAATTCCATAAGGTTCACTGAATATCACTTTGCCTCAAACTTCTGCAAAAATCTACTGGCTGTGTGGGTTGATCTATTCCTGGGAGTATCAACACTCTAATAAACCTGGATGTTTTGAGCTGTTTGTAAGAGCAATTGGGCACGGTTTGAAAACCCTGGAGGAGGAAAGAGCAAATTAAGTTTAGAAGGTATTATTACCTTTTTTCTCCAAGTACAACTCCTAGACTAAGAAGGAGTCAGATACTTCATCTTCCTTCCCACTTTCCTGGGTGATGAGGAAAATTTAAAGTGTGTGTCTCAAAACAAAGCTTTTTCTTTTAAAAAGTTTAGGTAATTCTCTGGGAGGTAACATACAAAGGTAGATGTATTTCTATAGAATAACAAGCATTCCTAAAACTATTCGTGAAATAAAACTATTTGTGCAATAATTATCATTGTAGATAGCAATTAGAAAGGTGATTTTATTCTGGAAAATTTTCACATTTTAAAATCCAGAGAGATAAATAAAAGATACATGCTTTTATTCATACCATTCCTCCAATCTACTTGTTGGATGATTATTCATCTTTTTGAGTGTAATGCTCACAGGTGCAAGGTCAACTGTGGGCTGGCTAGACGGCTGTGTTGAACTTACCTGTGTTTAGTCACGTCTGGAATCAGCTGACTCTTCACTGGGGCGACTACTCTCATCCACATTTCTCATCCTGCAACAGGCTGGCCAGGGCATGTTCCCATGGTGACAACAGAGGCCTAAGAGGAAAAGCAGAAATACAGAAGACTCAGTGGTGGCACGCCAACAGCTGGCAAGTCACATGGCCAAATGCAGCCTTAATGGAGAACAGCATTACAATGTATAGATACAGGAAGAGGAAATAATTGGGGCTAGTTTTGCAATCTACCACTGGCACTTATGTCTGTAACCTTAATCAGTGGTCTTTGAATAATAAGGCCAACTTTTGCCACCTCACATCCCTTCCCACTTCATCATAGTATTTTAGGTTCTCTCACCTAATCCCCATGAAGGTTGTTTCACCCTCAAGGCCTGAGGGAAAGAATTTTAGCAGTGTGTTGGCTAGGTTGGTAAATACTGGCATCTATTTCTAACTTGACAAGCATCACTTAATTTTTGTATTATGGGTGGTCATTATTTCAGATAAATATGTCTTCTTCAGAAATGATATGTCTTGAGGTTAATAACATGTTTTAAATATCTGAATTTTTCTCATAGAATTTAACCTGCTCATAGTAGGTGCTCAATAATCAGCACTTGTTTAATGGATATGTCACTTCTGAGGTGAACAAAGAATCTTTTATTTCAAGGATAAAAGTCCAGGCTAAAGATAGAGTATTCAAATATGGACTTTCTAGAGGCAGTACAGAAACATATTGGCTAAGAAAAAAGGCTAAAGCATTTAATTAAATATTAATTTCTTTTTTTCTCGATGGAACACTTTTTTAATTGACCTAGCAGAAGCTTATTATGAAGTGTAGAAAAAGCAACTGCTGTTATTTTAAAACAGTGGTATTCTATGCTGGCTTCAAACTAAACTCACCTGGGGAGATTTTTAAACAATACCAATGCCGGGGATTCACCCTAGATCAATTAAATCAGTATTTCTGGAGGTGAAGTCTAAGGATGGATATATTTAAAAGCTCCCTAGATGATTCTAATGTGAAGCCAAGGTTGAGGACAGATGCTTTAAACTCTTCTAAAAATACCAACAAGAAAGTTTGGAAATTGAGCAATACACCTGGAAGCAACACATAGCTGTTAACTTGGATACTGCTAAACAATCCTGGCAGATTAAACAGTATCCTAATTAATTGGTCTTCCTAAGTCCATTATGGGCCTTCACCTGGCAGCATTTTCAAAACACAGAATTTGGAAATGCTGAATTTCAGTTATTATAAAGTAGTTCATAGACGCTGGCCAAGCAAACTTACAATTTGACTTGTATTGTGATATAAAATTGATTTGATATCACTGGGATGTAGATCTCCAGATGAGAGCTGACAAAGACCAGCTGAGGCTTTAGCTAAATGATGTGTGAGAGCACTGGAAGACAACTGGAAACTAATGAGATGATAAAAGCTTTCAGGTATGTGAGTTTATCAGCTACCTGCTGAGACCCTCTCACTGTAGAAGAGAACTCCCTGGCTCAAGGCCTTCTTTTCCATCTTAGGTGCAATCAAGGCTAGTGATATTCTGTTAAGTATTGTCTCTGCTTATTTTTGGAGGTGAAGTTGGAGAAAAGTGGGAGCCAGTAGGTATATCTTCCATCCCACATTTATATATACTCTGGTCTAAGAAGTATTCTTATTCTCACTTGCATACAGTGGCACAGGCATGATTTATTAAGGGAGTGTGGGCCATAACTTGAAACCCTGTGGCCACATGGGATTGTACTCACTGCTCCATAAACTGCTGACCCTGACTGAAATTCCCTGACCCCATCTCTGGCCACATTCTACCTTTTACACAGAGCAGAGTGGCTGTGGTAGGAGAAACGAGGTATGAGGCTATACTTTAAAGTCAAGGTAAAATCAGGTTTTAAATTCTAAAAAATTCAATTGCATTTGGCAGTTCCAACTTCAGGGAATTCAAAATAACTCATGATGAGATGGTATCAGACTGGAATGGAATATATTGGCAAAATATAAGTGCGTAAATCAAACAATCAAGGGTTATTGAGCTATTGAAAAGTGTGAACAAATTAAAAATTCCACTAAGACTGGACTAGAGAAGCGATTCTCCATATCAGCCTCAAGAAATTCTCCAGAGAACAAGTGTCCCAATGTCATATACATATAGAAAATGCTGCAAACCACACCCCCTTCTTAGAGTGTCACCGTATAGATGATCAGAGTAAAGGCCCAGAGATATAATACAGTAAATAAGAAGGTTTGAGCTTGCTTATTCCGGAGTTTAAAGTGAGAGCACTTTGTCATATGCCGATTACATCTTGGGGAGCACTGAACTGGTACTGTTCATGTAATTAATCACAGAGAGGTATATAAATTAAATGAACTACAAAGCCGCACACTATGAGTAAAATTGGATAATTTACCCTTTTTTGAAATTTGCCAACAAATTTTAGGTGTGGAGATTATTTCATTCTTTTAATTTTCACCATCCACAAGAATATAGCTACTACGCTACACTGCTAGATTTAAATCTAGGTAAAGTTCTCAGGCAACTTAGGGCAGAAATTCAAGAGTATGATATACAGGTCACTCACCTTTGAATGTAATCCAGGTTTTCAGTGTCTCTTGGCAAATAGGGCACTTAGAATTTTACAATACTCTTTGTGCAGTTAAGCCAGAACAGGGCATCTATAATACAACTACAGTTGTCTGGTATCCGCAGGAGACTGGTTTCAGGACCCACTGTGGATACCAAAATCCACATATGCTCAAGTCCCATAGTCGACCGTCCATCTGTGAATTCCACATCCACGAATTAGACCAACCACAGATTGTATATTAAGTCTGTGATCTGCGGCTAGTTGAATACATGGTTGTGCAACCATGGATATGGAGAGCCGACTGTGTATCAAAAAAAAAAAAAAATCCACACATAGGTGGACTCATGCAGTTCAAACCCATGTTGTTCAAGCGTCAACTGTATTTCTTTCTATAAGATAGTTTTCTCTCTCTCTCTATCCCTTCCTTTTTTCTTTCATTCTTGTACCCCTTCTGGTTTCCTTTCTTTCATTATTTTATGTCTTCTTTCTTTCTAAAAATAACCTATTTTACAACATCCTAATTCAAATCCTTTAGGCTCAAATCCTTTAGAAATAGGTTCATTTAGATTCTGTTTTACTTGAAACCCGTTATTTCAAAATACAACTGTTGATACTAAAGTGGATTATTATAGTGTTTCTGTAACAGCTTACTCCACGTGTTACCACTAGAAAGAATTACTTAATATTGATGTAGTTTCATTAATAGCATTTGAATATGAATGTGTAGTAAATTATTTTATCTTGCAGATAAAGAATGAGGTTCCAGCTCAAGATGGTGACTAGGAAGATCCTGAACTCGCCTCCATCCCTGGACAAACTGGGTCTACAGCTACCTATAAAACAATTTCCTCCTTAAAAAACCTAAAGGCTGGCTGAGTGATGACAATACACCAGGTAGATGAAGATGAACAACATATCAAAGTAGGTAGGAGAGGCTGGAACCCAATCTCACCATAAACCCCACCCCCTGGCATGGTGACCCACAACCAGGAGGGAACTCAAAACCCAGAGTTTCTCCCCGAGGAGGGAAAGGTTTGAACCTCACATGGGGCACCTCAACTTTTAAGACCTGCACCTGAGAGACAAGCCCCAGAGTTTTAAAACCAATGGGACTTATGTCCCAAGACACATAAGACTCTAGTGATCTCAGAAGCTGCTCTTACAGTGTTTGCATGCTCAGACTCACTGACCCCAGAGCCCAGCTCAGAAGCAGCTGATCGTGCCCAGACCTAAAATGAAGGAGGCTCATGTGCTCATATTAAAGTGTCGGCCTCAGGAGCACACATCTAATTAAACAGACACATCTAGGAGTCTGCTGGAACACTGTACAGGACAGAGACTGGCAGGTGCCATCTTTGCACTCTCCCTTTGCTGTATCTCCTGGTAGGGAGCTTTCACACATCTGGTGTAATGATTTTTGTGGCTGCCACCCAGGGGACGCCTCTAGACCATCTGATCCTGGAGGTCAGGGAGCTTGCATTCCTGGTCTCATGGGATTGTAATAATCAGTATCACAGAGAAAGGAGTTCATACCCCTGTCTGGTGCCCCGATTTTTGCGGTTGCTGCCAGGGGACACCTCTACATTGCCTGGCTCTGGTGGCCAGTGGGGCTTACGCTTGTGGGTCCAGTAGGACTGCAACCAATGGAGAAAAGGTTCTTAAACAGCTACCACCCCCAGGCCACAACAAGAGGAAAGAGACCCAAGAGCTCTGTCTTTCTGTGAGAAAGGCCTATTAGGTAATCATGGCTGTTGCCTGAGGGTCAGGCTTCAGTTTTGGCACACACTGGTAAAGCCGCTGTGGAAAACAGTATGGAGGTTCCTCACAGAATTAAAAATAGAACTACCATATGATCCAGAAGTTCCACTTCTGGGTATCTATCCAAAGAAAACAAAAACACTAACTCAAATAGATATCTGTAGCCCCATGTTCACTGTATCATTATTTATAATAGTCAAGATGTGGAAACAATCTGAGCGACCATTGATGGATAAAGTAATTATATTATACACACACACACACACACAGGGGAATATTATTCAGCCATAAAAAGAATGAAACTTGCCATTTGTGACCACATGGATGGTCAGTGAGGGGATTATGGCTAAGTGAAGTAAGTCAGGCAGAAATAGACAAATACCATATGATGTTTATGTGTAGAATTTAGGGGAAAAAAACCCCAACCTCATAGATACAGACTGGTGGTTGCCAACATCAGGGGTGGTGGGTGGGGAAAAAAAAAGAATCCTGTAAGTCTCACTCATTTCATTTCTAGCACTCCATCCTAGGGAAAAAGATGATGAGAAATGTTTTTACACTAGACTATCTATTATACATATCTACATATCACCTCAACAGGGCAGTTTTGATAATAAACCACTCTTTGGATGTTATTTAGAGGAAGGGGTATTATAAAAGGCCATGGGATGACTTTTTAATGTCAGACAGAGTGGCATCAGTCAACAGGCAGAGCATAAATGAGTCTTTCTAAATGAATGTTAGGCAAAGGTAAAAATATAAGATGTGTATATAACATCATAGTAGTATACACACACACATATCATTGATAAAAGTGATTTCTGATTTAATATGTTTCTAATAAACAATATTCCTTTGGTAAAAGGTATATGATAGCATCGAGAACTAATACACTTGTACGAACTACAAGCCTGACACTGTTTCAGATGCTCTGCATGTATTAGTTTAATATCCAAAATGCTTTTATGAGCTATAAAGAATATCAGTCCCCTGGCATCGTACCACTAGTCTACGCCAGTAGTGGTAGCAAAGATTTTTGGTGTGACCCCCTAGGTGGGACCTGAATGCAGACATAATAAATCCATAGACCATAAACTCACCCACTACACTATACTAGCTTTTGCTTTGAAAGTATACGAAGGATACAGACCTACCATTAAACACCCCAGCCATTGCTTCCATAACTATACTGGTACTTGTAATCACATCTCAAATTCTGTTTCCAAAATGTCACAATATGCCAAGAAATGTTTCTCTGCCTGCAGCTTTTACTGAAAGCTATATTTATATTGGTGCTTAGTCATGGTGACACTGCAACCAACAACTTTATATAGGTACAAAACACTGAAATATTCTGAAATATATTTCGGCTGAAATCTCAAGAAATATGGGACTTAAATTACTTGAGTGGAAGATATGTTACATTTCATGATCAAACCCAGAAATGTTACATACAGAAATTACATTAGTTTTTAGGAAAAGGGAATTTTTGATTTCTATAAATATCTAGAAACTTATAAAACTCTGGGTTGTAAAACTGCAATTTTATGAAACAAATGTGATTTAATTCACAAAGACAAAACAATAGGAAAATTCATTTTAGTTGCTTGTAAATGTGGTAATTGAGAGAAATTTTGGCATGAATGATAAAAATCCCTTGGTAGCAAGGTATTTAAGTCACTGGTATGTGAAACAAAAAGATTCTCTTTGGACTTTAAGGCTCTTTAATCAGAAGGCAGGTAATATAATACAATTAATGAAAAAATTTGGTAGGAAAATGTATTTGAATCAAAATTAAAGGAATTGACTGAAACATTTCACATAAAAAAGTAGAATTCACTAGTTTGAAAATGTATATGTTAAAGAATATGTTGCTTATACTTTAAACATTCTATGATTCTAGGAATGGGAACATTTAAAAAATCTGTGTGGTAATAAAGTTTTTAAAAATCCAAAACATGCTTTCCTACTGATAACGAGAGTTATTTAAAGAAGAATTCATGGAAATACATTTGTCCTAGCATAAAATGAAACTTAGAACTATTAATGCACAGATCATTTATAAACAAATGCCTATAGATTTTGAAAAATCCTAATTTTCTGATTATAATGATTCTTTATTCTGCAATGACTTGATGAATTCCACTACTGAATTAGTGAAACACAAATAATTTAGGTAAGCAAAGTTTTTGTCTCAATATATTTTCTTATCTGTCCCAATTTCCAAATTCCCTATAAATTCAATGCTGAAAGACTTTCCTCCAGACTCTACCTTCTTAATTTCAATTAAGATACTTTGATTTATATATAAAAACAAACATTTATACAGTGAACCTACTTTTTAAAAAAGTTTCCTAAATAGTACAGTTTTAAAAATTATAAAATGATAAATGCCATCCTTCATTGTTTCCAAAAAAAATATGAGAAAAAGAAAATCAAAGTAGTCAATAAAATATTGACCATCATTTCTCAAATCTACCAAATTGATGAAATAATTTGAGGAAGACTGAATCATTTTATTAAATGACATATCCTTTCATAATTTAATGAAAGACTACTACTATAACATGAAAAATGAATACTGATGGAAATCCTGTCAATGCAGCTCCAAGAAACTATGGTTTGTTTTTACAAAATACAAAATAATGCAATTATCTTTAAAAACTAGTCATGGAGGGATAAAGAAAGATAGAATTTTCCAGAAAATGGCATGGTCCCCAAACTTTTCTAAGGTCCCTAGCCTGTCAGAAAGTGACCTTTCTTACTACCTGTGAGACTGGGACCTTATAAACCAGATACCAAGTCAGTTTTCTTAGGAGGGCTTTGTAGTCATTTGGTCAGTATATGAAGTCAATACTTGTTCTTTAAGAGTGGGCTTATTATGCCTGATTTGATGAGAATCACTTGCAAATATGATGTTCTAAGTATGCCCATGATTGCACAAGCAATTTGTTCAATTATATATCTGGGAATAAAGGAGGACAAATTCTTATTGAACCTGTACAAATAAATAAATAACACTGCTATGAAAGGTAAGGGCACTCAAGTAAAAAGTACTATTTGTTTCTGAACTGTAAGAGGCCAGTGAGAATCAAATAACATTAAAACGTTTCATTTTGCTTTACAGAAGCACAGTCTACTAGATTAAGTGTTAGGAATAGCTTAAGAAAAAATGCATGAGACTTCCTTCCATAACATTAAAAATGAAACATTAAAAAAATAATTCCAATAATGTTCCAAACAAATAACTATAATAAGATTGTTTTCCTCAGTCCTAAATGATGAATTTTGTTTCATCGGGACTCAAGTCAGCAATCTGCTTTCACAAAGTCTGTTTGCTTCTGGACTAAAAAGGGTCCTAGAAATCCTGACTTACTCCATAGCATAAACTCAAAGTTGTTAAGCAATGCCAACTGGGCAGCTTGTAGCCAAAAGTCTATTCTTTGATGTATCAATAGTTCAGAGTACCTGTTAGAATCCTTTCCAAGAGGCTCTAAGACTGTCCTTCTTTGTTGAAGACACAAATTTTAGCTTCTAGATTATACCAGAGACTTGAGGCAAACACCTAGGAGCAGAAAAGCATTTGATGAGACTGAGAGGCTGTGGTTAATTTATCACAATGCTAATAATATCATAGTTTTCTATTGGGGTACAGTAAATAACTATTTCATAAAGATTTAATCAATAGTTCCTCTAAGCATAAGAATGCATTATGGCAGCATAGGCATTGGCAAATCTCTAAGCCTTCCCATAAAATGTAAAATCTCCATAGTATTTACATTGATAATATTTTAACTATAAAAATTTAACCTTAGGAAAACCAAGTATCTCTTCTGATTTGACAATTTTGTTCACACAATTCTTACAATAATGTTAATTAAAATGGAGTTATCAAACAAACCTATTTATAGCATCTTTTCTTTTATAAGGTAAATAATAAATCCTTGTGATTTTCCAAGGGCCTCCTGGAGGATCTAAGATCTCTTTAAATATGAATGTTAGACTCGAAGTTTTATTTTTTTTCTCAACTTAGATCCTATCTTGGGCAAGTAAGATCAAAGGAATTGTCAAGATCTGATCAATTGTTTAAGATAGGATGATGGATGCATGAGAGACAATACCTGGTTACCTATTTAATCAAAGTGACAGTAAAATATTTTTAAATAATTATTTAAGAAGGTAGCACAGTTGTAAGGAACTTTATCTTTCTGACAATTGAAGAATCTGTGCTGCTTTCGTTGTTAATTAAATAATAAAGCAAAACTGAAAACTATTTTGGTGAGACAGGGATTACCTACAGAAGGTAAATAATAACCTTTATCACTTCCTGTTAAGATCTCTAAGACACCTTAATCATTTTAACAAAGGTAAAAGTCACAGTATACTCTTGCATTTATATTTTGGGCAGTAAAAGTTTCAATGTTCTTTTTTTGTATAAATAACCTCATCTAAAACGAGCCAACTTTGGCAAAATTTTAATACATTTCATTGTTCCTTTTCATGCTGAATTATTATAAACTAAGTTGAGTAAAAACTACCTTTCTTTAAACCTTCTACAATTTTCTGTATCTCTTAAGATTTTGTCACTCACTAAACCGTTTGACATTCTGGAACAACTGGAACCTTTAAAACAAAATGACCCTCTTTTTCTCTTGATAAACAAAACCACATCCTATTACCGTACATACTAAGTATATTTATCTTGGTACTCTTCCTCCTAATATAGTCTCAACCAACCATAATAATCGTAACTTTTAATAAAGAAAATGAACTTCTATTTCACAGAAAAATACTGAGAGGTCTATTATTTGAGAACTCTCCATCAAATACTTTAGCAGACTAAGAAAACTCATTCCCTGCAGCCACACATAGCACTGTTACACCTTCATAAAGTACCTTAAATGAACATGTTCATTAACATTACCCAAAGATATAGCCACTGTAAGGCATATAAAAATAGTAAGTAAAAGAATATAAACTTAAAATTATGTTTAGTCATCAATGTTTGAGTATTCACTTTTACTTAGAAATTATCTAGGCATCTAATCATTATCTATTAATTAACTCAATTTAATGTTAATCCAAATTTGTAAATTATATTTAAACTGAAACACTACAACACATAATCACTGTTGATGTAAAAAAGTGTCAGAATAATGATTCAATTTAGCCACACACAAACTAATCTCTTTCATAATTGTAAATGTTTTCCAGGAGTAATATTAACTTATTTGATCAGTAAACCAATATAAGAAGCCTAGAAGTTCAGATCAACTTGTCACTTCAAGAGAAAGCAAACCCAAACAAAAACAAAAACAAAATGCTTGGATTATAAAGCATACTGATAGATTCAAGGAAAAGACAAGAGAGTTACTATTTATTATTTTAGCCAAAACTACTAACCCAGTCTAATTTGTCTAAAGATTCATCTTAATTATGTAAACTTAGATTAAAAATGTTAAGCCAGCAATTTCTGTATTTTTCTGGTGTGCATTGCACATTTAGAGTTATTAGGTCAGGTGTTTTTTTTTCCCCTATGATTTTAAGGAAGAATATTAGATTTATATAAGGGCTCTTTTACCTCTATAAACAAATCAGAATAGGATTCCTTTAAGTTTAAGGGACATAATAATAGAACTTATTAATTCTCTATTGAAGTAGGAAAACATTTCCCACTGACTTCATGAAAGATAAAGTCCTTTTATCAAGTACAGGTGCATAGACACAGAGAGTACCTATAGCTTCTGTTCCATAACTTCAGCCACAGGGGAACATTAAACACTAAAACTCCCCAGTTAAAATCTCAGAGAGATGTTTTTCCTTCTAATTGGTTCAAAATTCTTAATTGACATAAGCTCACAAACAGACAAACAAAAACCCAAAAAGATTAACAAACTATATTCTCCATTATCTCTCTCACATCAGAGAATAGATCTCTATCATTCATCTAACCTATATCACCAAATGATCAGACCATAAGACCAAATTTCCAATCGTTGCTGTCACCAAGAGAAAATAACTTATCAGTTGAGTGCACAACAGAAACAAATATAAAAACACAAAATCAACAGAAAGGAAAAAAAAGCAACTTAGGAAAAATTGAGAGTCAGCAAAGTGGAAGTACTATTGTTATTTGGAATTCAATCCAGGAGTCAGGAGAAGACAGGGCTGGAACTAACCAGTCCACATGGTTTGGTTTACTTGTCTCCATCAGGTCAGTCCACTGGGGCATCTCAGTGAAACCTCCAACATGGTTCAGGTATAATTTTCAAAAAGATAAAATCATTAATCTAAGGCAAATAGCCCAAAGATCATTTGAAAAGTTAGGCAGATAGGCAGTTTACCAAAGAAATGGTAGAATTAGATTCTTGGGTGAGATACGAAGCTTGTTAATGTCTAACACAGCCATAAACCATTAGGAATTATCTGTTCCAACAGACGGAAATGACTTTCATCTCTACCAGTTAACCTCTGCTCTACAAAACTATAAAATAGCCCAGATAACAGAAAGGCAAGCCCAGTAATACCTTTTCCCCATTTTCAAATTTCAGAGAATTTTCCTGACAGATTTCACCTATGTTTACCTCCACTGGTTGAGAAGAGAGTTAATATAATTTCAGGAAAGAAGTCGATGAAGCATGGGCTATGAGAACTTAGGGTAATTGTCTCTATCTAAAGCCAAGTTACCAAGGCTCCACCTGGATTTGAAGGAACAATTTACAGAATGTGAGGAATACCCTCACACAATTCTTAGAGCTAACGATCGGCTGAGCTAATTAAAAGAAGACTAAGACATTTTACAAACTAACTTACTCTCTTTAAAGAAAGTTAAGGAAAAAAATAATGTCTATAGAAGTCGTAGAAGATATATCAAGTCTACCATCTTTGGACCTATAACAAAAATAATATACCCCCATATATTATATTTCTTCAGAAATTTTATGCATTGAAATATTAACCTCCTCACAACCCCCAACACCACCACTACTTGCTAAGGTCATCTAGAAAATTATGATACACTCAAGACCTATACCAATTCCTGGAAGCTTCTGTCCCTCTTTCTCTGGCCACCACCAGATCTGAAAGGTAACTGGATTAGAAAAAAAAATGTGAACATTATACTTAGTATATAGCTCTCATATAGAAACTCTGAGACAAGCATGTCTCAGATATATTGGGAAAGAATCAAAGATCATTCACACACATTAAACTAGAGCAAATAGATGGTATTCATGGAACTTCCCACTACCTTACTTGTGGATAAGGTGAAATGAAATATATATGCAAAAATTTAAAAACTTGGAAATTCAGGAGCATAATTTGAAAAAGAGGGGAAAAAGAGAAATAAAAATTATGACATAACCAACCAGCCAACCCAACAAAATCCCCAGAATAAATGATCTGCACTACAGAATAATTTTTACCAGCTTTACTGAGGCATAATTAACAAAAAAGGTATATATTTAAAGTGTATAACAAGATTTGACATACACAGACCTTGTGAAATATTTACTACAATCAAGTAAATTAACACATACATTACCTCACAGTTCCCATTTTTGTGTGTGTGATTATAACACTTACGATCTACTTTTTTAGCAAATTTCAATTATACACTATTATTAACTATAGTCACCATACTGTACATTAGATCCTTAGAACTTATTCATATTCTAGTTTCAGGTTTGTACCATTTGATCAACACTTCCCAAGTTCCCCCAACCCTCAGCCCCTGGAAACCACCATCCACCATTCTACTGTTTCTCATAGAAAAAGAGATGAGATTTGTGGTTATCAGAGGTGGGGGGTTGGAGGAGGGGGAATTGGGGGAAGGTAGTCAAAAAGTACAAACTTCCAGTTATAAGATAAAGAAGTACTAAGGATGTAATGCAGAACATGATGACTATAGTTAATACTGCTGTATGATATACAGGATAGTTGTTAAGAGAGTAGATCCCAAGAGCTCGCATCAAAAGGAGACTTTTTTTTTTCTTTTTATTGTATCTATACAAGATGATGAGTGTTAACTAAACTTATTGTGATAATCATTTCACAATATATGTAAATCAAACCATCATGCTGCATACCTTAAACTTACACAGTGATGTACATCAATTACTTCTCAATATACCTAGAAAGAAAATAAAAATAAATAAAATATTTAAAAAATCAAGATCACAGTACAGAGTTTAACAAATGCTTAGTGAAGACTGAAGATAAATGAGGGATCGGGAGGTTAAGGCCTAAGGATAATATGAAGAATAGAGAGGGAGAAATTTATCTCAGAAACAATAAAGTATAATTAGAGTTGCATTTGTTTACATTTTGGGAAAAGAATAAGTCCCAGTTTCTCCTAAATATCTGAGTGACCTATTTAAAACTGTAGAAACATTTTCTATGTGTTATCTCAAGTCTCTAACTTAAATACTGTATTGGAAGTCACCCATATTATAATCATGATTCCTTTAATTTTTATTTGATTTGTCTATCAATTCTCTGATTTCCACTGCTACCACTTATCTTCCATGTGATTGATCTAAAATAATTACAGCTTAGCAGATTTTATGTTGTTACTGAATATGTATATAACTTTTATTGCAATTTATTTTTTTAAAACCTTGCTTCACCGTTTTACAAAGAATTTTAACTTTTAAGCATGCCTCAATGTTTCATTTGCTTTCACTTACATTAAGATATACTAATGTCAGGTATATCTTTTGTAGATCAAAAGCAAAGCTAGAGGGGCTTCCCTGGTGGCGCAGTGGTTGAGAATCTGCCTGCCAATGCAGGGGACACGGGTTCGAGCCCTGGTCCCGGAAGATCCCACATGCCGCGGAGCAACTAGGCCCATGAGCCACAACTACTGAGCCTGCGCGTCTGGAGCCTGTGCTCCGCAACAAGAGAGGCCGCGATAGTGAGAGGCCCGCGCATAGCGATGAAGAGTGGCCCCCGCTTGCCGCAACTGGAGAAAGCCCTCGCACAAAAACGAAGACCCAACACAGCCATAAATAAATAAATAAATAAATAAATTTTAAAAAAAAGCAAAGCTAGATAATTAATGCATCCATCACCTCATTCAACAATGTCTATCAAATCATCACATTATACACTTTAAATATATACAATTATATTGGTCAATTATTTCTCAATAAAGAAAAAAGGGGGAAAAAAACCCATTCCAGACACAAAGAAGCTAATTAAAAATAACAATTTAAAAAGCATCTCACGGGAATGGACTTGAGGATATGGGGAGGGGGTGGGGTGAGATGTGACAGGGTGAGAGAGTGTCATGGACATATATACACTACCAAATGTAAAATAGATAGCTAGTGGGAAGCAGCCGCATAGCACAGGGAGATCAGCTCGGTGCTTTGTGACCACCTAGAGGGGTGGGATGGGGAGGGTGGGAGGGAGGGAGATGCAAGAGGGAAGAGATATGGGAACATATTGTATATGTATAACTGATTCACTTTGTTATAAAGCAGAAGCTAACACACCATTGTAAGGCAATTATACTTCAATAAAGATGTTTAAAAAAAAAAAACCACACACACACAAAAAAAAACAGTATGGTAATAGAAAAAAACAAACAGATATATAGACCAACGGAACAGAATCAAAATCGTAGAAATAAACTGACACGTGTATAGTCAACTAATATTTGACAAGAGAGTCAAGAGTACACAATGGGTAAAGGACAGTCTCTTCAATAAATTGTGTTGGTCATATATACAATGGAATATTACTCAGCCATAAAAAGAAACGAAATTGAGGCATTTGTAGTGAGGTGGATGGACCTAGAGTCTGTCATACAAAGTGAAGTAAGTCAGAAAGAGAAAAACAAATACCATATGCTAACACATATATATGGAATCTAAAAAAAGAAAAATCTTTCTGAAGAACCTAAGGTCGCAGACGTAGAGAATGGACTTGAGGACACGGGGAGGGGGAAGGGTAAGCTGGGACGAAGTGAGAGAGTGGCATGGACCTATATACACTACTAAATGTAAAATAGCTAGCTAGTGGGAAGCAGCCGCATAGCACAGAGAGATCAGCTCGGTGCTTTGTGACCACCTAGAGGGGTGGGATAGGGAGGGTGGGAGGGAGACGCAAGAGGGAGGAGATATGGGGATATATGTATATGTATAGCTGATTCACTTTGTTATAAAGCAGAAACTAACACACCATTGTAAAGCAATTATACTCCAATAAAGATGTTAAAAAAAAAAAAAAAAAAAAAGCATCTCACGGGACTTCCCTGGCAGTCCAGTGGTTAAGACTCCACACTTCCAATGCAGGGGACACGGGTTCGATCCCTGGTCAGGGAACTAAAGATCCCACATGCCACATGCATGGCTAAAAAAATTTAAAAATTAAAAAAAATAAAAAATAAAAAGCACCTCTGACACTATAGCCTACCAAACACTGTATCTTACCATGCAGTGCTTTTTCCAAATTTGGTACCTTGGGTTTTATCTAAATTATGAGTTGCCTGAATGCATTAATAAGCACAAAAATCATGAATAGTTCCTATCTAACATTAGGCACAATTCAGATGTGTTTCTTTTTTTTTTTTTTCACACACACGCACTGTATTTTATTTTTACAAGAGATAAATAGACTGACACCAAGCATTGTACATGGATGACCACAACAAAAGCAACGATTGCAATTACCAAACATGAAACACACTCATACTATGTCATAATATTGACATTCAGTCCAGTAATCCTCCACTGCAACAGCTCCTTTACTTTGCAGTGAAAATTGATTTGTATATTCTTTGCCTCTGAGTCCTTGTGGGATTTTTTTTTTTTTTAATTCAGACAGAAAGTCACAAAAATTATACTCATCCTCATCAGTTCACTCAGGTTTCTGGTAACTGACTGTACTGCTGAACTGAATGAATAAGCATTTTCAGAACTCTAATGAAAAACTGATGAACTCATAAAAGTGCTAACAAAAGATCAAGATGAAAAAATTAATTACAGATGTGTTTCTTTTAATGGTAGTGTCAAATGTATAGCAATACTAATCTTACTTTTTACCTTTATTTGTTAAATAAAGACCTACAGAAACAAATCCCAAATAATTAATGAAATGGCAATAAGAACACACATATTGATAATTACCATAAACATAAATGGATTAAATGCTCCAACCACAACACACAGACTGCTCAAATGGATACAAAATCAAGACCCATATATATGCTGTCTACAAGAGACCCACTACAGATCTAGGGACCCATACAGACTGAAACTGAGGGGATGGAAAAAGGTATTCCATGCAAATGGAAATCAAAACAAAGCTGGAGTAGCAACACTCATATAAGACAAAATAGACTTTAAAATAAAGACTGTTACAAGAGACAAAGAAGTACACTACATAATGATCAAGGGAACAATCCAGGAAGAAGATATAACAATTGTTAATATATATGCATCCAACATAGGAGCACCTTAAAATATAAGGCAAATACTAACAGCCTTAAAAGGAGAAATTGACAGTAACACAATAATAGTAGGGGACTTTAACACCCCACTTTCGTCAATGGACAGATCATCCAGACACAAAATCAATAGGAAACACAGACCTTAAATGACACATTAGACCTGTTGGACTTAATTGATATTTATAGAGCATTCCATCCAAAACCAGCAGAATACACATTCCTGTCAAGTGCACATGGAACATTCTCCAGGACTGATCACATGCTGGGCCACAAAGTGATCCTCGGTAAATTTAAGAAAACTGAAATCATATCAAGGATCTTTTCTGACCACAACCCTATGAGATTAGAAATCAACTACAAGAAAAAAACTAAAAAAAACACAAAAATGTGGAGGCTAAACAGTATGGTACTAAACAACCAATGGATCAATGAAGAAATCAAAGCGGAAATCAAAAAATACCTAGAGACAAATGCAAATGACAGTATGATGATCCAAAACCTATGAGACACAGCAAAAGCAGTTCTAAGAGGAAAGTTTATAGCAATACAATCTCACCTCAGGAAACAAAAAAAAAATCTCAAATAAACAACCTAAACTTATACCTAAAGCAACTAGAGAAAGAACAACAAACAAAACCCAAAGTTAGTGGAAGAAAAGAAATCACAGAGATCAGAGCAGAAATAAATGAAATAGAGACAAAGAAAACAATAGAAAAGATCAATGAAACTAAAAGCTGGTTCTTTGAAAAGATAAACAAAATTGATAAACCTTTAGCCAGACTCATCAAGAGGGAGAGGGCTCAAATCAATAAAATTAGAAATGAAAAAGGAGGAAGTTATAATGGACACCACAGAAATACAAAGGATCATAAGAGACTACTACAAGCAACTATATGCCAATAAAATGGACAACCTAGAAGAAACAGACAAATTCTTAGAAAGGCACAGTCTCCTAAGACTGAAGACATGGAAAATATGAACAGACCAATCACAAAAGTATTGAAATTGGGGGGCTTCCCTGGTGGCGCAGTGGTTGAGAGTCTGCCTGCCAATGCAGGGGACACGGGTTTGAGCCCTGGTCTGGGAAGATCCCACATGCCACAGAGCAACTGGGCCCGTGAGCCACAACTACTGAGCCTGCGCATCTGGAGCCTGTGCTCCACAACATGAGAGGCCACGATAGTGAGAGGCCCGTGCACCGCGATGAAGAGTGGCCCCCACTTGCCACAACTAGAGAAAGCCCTCGTACAGAAGCGAAGACCCAACACAGCCAAAAATGAATAAATAAATAAGTAAAAATTTTTTTAAAAAGTATTGAAATTGAAACTGTTATTTAAAAACTTCCAACAAACAAAAGCCCAGGAACAGACGGCTTCACAGTCAAATTCTATTAAACATTTAGAGGAGAATTAACACCTATCCTTCTGAAACTATTCCAAAAAATTGCAGAGGGAGAAACACTCCCAAATTCATTCTATGAGGCCACCATCACCCTGATACCAAAACCAGACAAAGATATAACAAAAAAAGAAAATTACAGACCAATATGACTGATGAATATCGACACAAAAATCCTCAACAAAATACTTGCAAACAGAATCCAACAACACATTAAAAGGATCATACACCATGACCAAGTGGGGTTTATCCCAGGGATGCAAGGATTTTTCAATATCCACAAATCAATCAGTGTGATTCACCACATCAACAAATTGAAGAATAAAAACCATATGATCATCTCAATAGATTCAGAAAAAGCTTTTGACAAATTTTAACACCCATGTATGATGAAAACTCTCCAGAAAGTGGGTGTAGAGGGAACCTACCTCAACATAATAAAGGCCATATATGACAAACCTACAGCTAACATCATACTGAATGGTGAAAAGCTGAAAGCATTTCCTCTAAAATCAGGAACAAGACAAGGATGTCCACTCTCACCACTCTTATTCAACATAGTTTTGGAAGTCCCAGCACCCACAATCACAGAAGAAAAAGAAATAAAGGGAATCCAAATTGGAAAAGAAGGAGTAAGACTGTCACTGTTTGCAGATGACATGATACTAACTATACATAGAAAATCCTAAAGATGCTACCAGAAAACTACTAGAACTCATCAATGAATTTGGTAAAGTTGCAGGATACAAAATAAATACAAAGAAATCCATTGCATTTCTATACACTAACAACAAAAGATCAGAAAGAGAAATTAAAGAAACAACCCCATTTACCACTGCATCAAAAAGAATAAACTACCTAGGAATAAACCTACCTAAGGAGGCAGAAACCTGTACTCTGAGAACTATAAGACCCTGATGGAAGAAATCAAAGATGACACAAACAGATGGAAAGATATACCATATTCTTGAATTGGAAGAATCAATATTGTCACAGTGACTATACTGCCCAGGGCAATCTACAGATTCAGTGCAATCCCTATCAAATTAACAATGGCATTTTTCACAGAACTAGAACAAAAATTCTTAAAATTTGTATGAAGATACAAATGACCCCAAATAGCCAAAGCAATCTTGAGAAAGAAAAATGGCGCCAGAGGAATCAGGCTCCCTGTCTTCAGACTATACTACAAAGCTACAGTCATCAAAACAGTATGGTACTGGGACAAAAACAGAAATATAGAGCAATGGAACAGGACAGAAAGCCAGAAATAAACCCACGCACCTGTGATCAATTAATCTATGACAAAGGAGGCCAGACTATACAATGGAGAAAAGACAGTCACTTCGATAAATGGTGCTTGGAAAACTGGACAGCTACATGTAAAAATATGAAATGAGAACATTCCTTAACACCATACACAAAAATAAACTCAAAATGGATTAAAGACCTAAATATAAGGTGGGATACTATAAAACACTTAGAGGAAAATATAGGCAGAACATATTTGCTATAAATTGAAGCAATATCTTTTTTGATCCACCTCCTAGAGTAATGAAAATAAAAACAAAAATAAACAAATGGGACCTAATTAAAGTTAAAAGCTTTTGCACAGCAAAGGAAACCATAAACAAAACGAAAAGATAACCCACACAACGGGAGAAAATATTTGCAAACTAAGCAACCAACAAGGGTTTAATCTCCAAAATTTACAAACAGCTCATGCAGCTCGATATCAAAAAAACAATCCAATCAAAAAATGGGCAGAAGACCTAAATAGACATTTCTCCAAAGAAAACATACAGATGCCCAAGAGGCACAAGATGCTCAACATTGCTAATTATTAGAGAAATGCAAATCAAAACTACGATGAGATATCACCTCGTATCAGTCAGAATTGTCTGACTGATATGTAGGCCATTGTCAAAAAGCCTACAAACAATAAATGCTGGAGAGGGTGTGGAAAAAAGGGCAACCTCTTACACTGTTGGTGGGAATGTAAATTGGTACAGCCACTATGGAGAACAGTATGGAGGTTCCTTAAAAAACTAAAAAATAGGGCTTCCCTGGTGGGGCAGTGGTTGAGAATCTGCCTGCCAATGCAGGGGACACGGGTTCGAGCCCTGGTCTGGGAAGATCCCACATGCCGCGGAGCAACTAGGCCCGTGAGCCACAACTACTGAGCCTGCGCGTCTGGAGCCTGTGCTCCGCAACAAGAGAGGCCGCGATAGTGAGAGGCCCGTGCACCACGATGAAGAGTGGCCCCCGCTTGCCGCAACTAGAGAAAGCCCTCGCACAGAAACGAAGACCCAAAACAGCCATAAATAAATAAATAAATAAATAAATAAATAAACCCAAAGTTTAAAAAAAAAAAATACCTGGATTGAATTTAGTACAATTCAGGTTTAAAAAAAAAAAAAAAAAAAAACTAAAAAATAGAGCTACCATATGATCCAGCAATCCCACTCCTGGGCATATATACGGAGAAACCCATGGTTCGAAAGGATACGTGCACCTCAATACTCACCGCAGCTCTGTTTACAATAGTCAACATGGAAACAACCTAAATATCCATCAAAAGATGAATGGATAAAGAAGATGTGGTACATATATACAATGGAATATTACTCAGCCATTAAAAAGAATGAAATAATGCCATTTGCAGCAACATGGATGGACCTGGAGACTATCATACTAAGTGAAGTAAGTTAGATAGGGAAAGACAAATATCATATGATATCACGTATATGTAGAATCTAAAAAGAATGCTACAAATGAACTTATTTACAAAACAGAAACAGACTCACAGACCTAGAGAACAAACTTAGGGTTACTGGGGGGAACGGTGGGGGGCGAGGGATACATTGGGAGTTTGGGATTGACATGTACACACTGCTATATTTAAAACAGATAACCAACAAGGACCTACTGTACAGCACAGGGAACTCTGCTCAATACTCCTTAATAACTTAAATGGGAAAAGAATTTGCAAAAGAATAGATACATGTATATGTATAACTGAAACACTCTGCTATACACCTGAAACTAACACAACATTGTTAATCAACTATACTCCAATGTGAAATAAAAATTTAAAAAATAAATAAATTTTTTTAAAAAGTCCTAAAACCGACATTTGGGAGATCTATTAATAAAAGCTGGACTTGACATCTGGAAGCCCTAGAGTTAAGGCAACCAAAAGACAGGCTTTTGTAGTGTCTCACTCTTAATTTAAAACAACTGTCCCAAATTAGTAGGCATTTGATGAGTCTCAATCTTGGAAAAAAAAAAAAAAAGAGAAAATCGGAGGAAACAGAGACAACATATACAGTAAAAGAAAATTGAATATATTAATATCCACAGAGCACAAGATATTTCATCCAAAAATTAAAAACAGAATTCTATTAAAATAGGAAAAAAGTTAGAGAACTTGATAATTACAAAGAGTTCTTGATAATAACAATAAGATATTAAGAATTAAAAATTAAACAGAAGGGCTGAAATATAAAGTTGAGAAAAATCTCACAAAAAGTAGAATGAGACAGAGATGGAAAATAAGATACTAAAAATAAAAAAATAGGTAAACAACTGACTCATTCTAACATATGACTAATTGCAGTACCAGAAAGAGAGAATAGAGAAAACAGATGGAGGTAAATTATCAAAGAGTGAAATTTCCAAAACTGAATGATAAATCTCCAGATTTAAATGGCTCTCCAAGAGCCTAGAACATGAATGAAAGGGACTTGTGTCATGTCGAATCATTAGGAATGTTCAGGATTCCAGGAAAAAGAGAAAACCCTAAAAGCCTGCAGTAGAGGTCACATGTAAATTAATTGTAAATAAGTAAATATATTAAGAATATGAAACAAGAACAACAATCATGAATTCAGTAGAATTATTAGGGCATAAAATCTATGATCATTGAAATATGGAACACAATAGGTGTGTTTATGCGGTAGAACAACAAATAGAATTACCTTTCCTGAAAACAAAGACTAGAGAGCATGTGTAAAAGAAAAGTTTAAAAATACAGAATATAGAATAGTAGCAACACATACCAGGAGAAGCAGAGGAAAACTTTTAGAGAGAGAGAAAAGAGAGGAAGGGACGAGGGTAGGAGGAGGAGAGAAGCGGGAAGAAGTAAGGTAGAAAGGGAGAGAGAGATTTGAAGAAATAATAAAGATAAAATTGCCAAATTAAAGGTGAAATCATCCACAGATTATAAATACTACACTTAGATTGTAAAGGTACATAAAAGGCCAAAGGAAAAAAGATAAATTCCAGGAAAAATGAAGATGAACTTCAAAGAACCAAGAACCAGATTGATATCTTAGTGTATTTGGATGTACGAGGAGAATGATGTGATATTTTTACGGTACTGAAGAAAAAGATTTTTTCATCTAGATATATATAACCAGTCAAATTGAAATTCATATGTAAGAGTATAATAAATACATCATTAGGCATTTTTTTTAATTAATTTTTTTTATATTTATTTTTGGCTGCGCTGGGTCTTCGTTGCAGTGCGCAGTCTTTCTCTAGTCATGGTGAGCTGGGGCTACTCTTCGTTGCAGTGCGTGGGCTTCTTTGTTGTGGAGCACAGGCTCTAAGCACGTGGGCTTCAGTAGTTGTGGCACGCAGTCTTCAGTAGTTGTGGCTTGCGGGCTCTAGAGTGCAGGCTCAGTAGTTGTGGCGCACGGGCTTAGTTGCTCCGTGGCATGTGGGATCTTCCCGAACCAGGGCTCAAACCCATGTCTCCTGCATTGGCAGGCGGATTCTTAGCCACTGCGCCACCAGAGAAGTCCTCATTAGGCATTTTTAAAAAGCTATAGAAGGTTTGTTACAAAAAGACCCACATTAAAGGGGGAAAAAAAAGTTTGGGAGATGCTAAAAGCCATATGGGACTTATCACAGTCCCTGACAAGAATAGGTTCTCTGTAAATGTTAGCTTAACTGATGTAAACTGAGGTGGTAAGTGTTAATGGAGAAAGTGTCCTGAGCAATTGGAAAGCTCTGGAGTTGAAAGCATAGGGACAAAATAAAAAGTCCAGTCTAAAGGAGGCATCTTTGCAGGTTCTTTAAGGTCTTCTCATCCTCTAGTCCAATATGACTTTCTTTATTGATATACACAATGATTTACATTCCAGCCAGGGAAAATGTCTGTGAGATTTACAGAGAGGAATAAAAGGATATCAAATGCCCAAGACACCAAAATCCCTTTTGCATCAAACACACAAAAACTGCTAACATATCAAAGGCACATGTTTCTATTAGTTCATAGGTGGAAAGCCATTCATGGAAAGGAAATCTGCTTTTAAAAGGGATTGATAAAGGTCTGCATACATTCTCAAAGAACTAATCACTTGTGCAAGAGCTACTACTCAAATGAATACAAAGATAAATCCCTGAACAGAAGAGAAAGGGTCTAATTATCTCATCTGCCTACAGCTTATATTCATTCCTTCATATTATAACAATGTGTCTTCAGCTTTCTGAGGTCTGGAATCAATTAAGATAAATCTGGACTCTTTTTATAATGGGTTCTAGGGAATAATAGCTTATTTCCTTTCCTCCTAATGGTGAATATATGAAGAAACGTAAATTTTCCCAACCATCTTAATGAGTAATCTTTTTATTATTTTATTTTTATAAACCTTGAAGATACAGTATTCATTGATCAGATTCCTTTCTTATATATGCATAAACTCAACTTGAATTAACTTAAGCAAAAAGGCTAATGCACAGGTTCAATTATCCACTATGATAAAAATTAAAAATAGAACTATCATATGATCCAGCAATTTCCTTTGGGACTATATCCAAAGGAAACAAAAACATTAACTTGAAAAGATATCTGTACCCCCATGTTCATGCCAGCATTATTTACAATAGCCAAGACATGGAAGCAACCTAATTGTCCATTAATGGATGAATGGATATGAAGTTCTGGTATGTGTGTGTATACACACACACACACACATATACATACTATGGAATATTATACAGCCATAAAAATGAAGAAATTCTACCATTTGCAACAACATGGATGGACTTTGAAGGCATTATGTTAAGTGAAATAAGTCAGACAAAGACAAATACTGAATGATCTCAACTTATATGTGGCATCTAAAAAAAAACAAAAATAAAAACAACCAAACTTATACAAAAAGAGACCAGACTTCTTGTTACCAGAGGTGGAGGGTAGGGGAGGAGGGGGAATAGGAGGAAAGTGGTCAAAAGGTACAAAATTCCAGTTATAAGATAAATACTAGGGATGTAATGTACAACAGGATGACTATAGCTAACACTGATGTATGATATATGGGAAAGTTGTTCAGAGAGTAAATCCTAAGGGTTCTTGTCACAAGGAGAAAAAATTCATTTTTTCTTTTGTTTTCTTTTTATTCTATATGAGAAGATGGATATTAGCTGAACCTACTGTGGTAATCATTTCACAATATGTGTAAATCAAACCATCAGGCTGTATGCCTTAAAATTATAAACTGACTATGTCAATTATTTTTCCATAAAACTGGCAAAATATTTTACAAAATTAAAGTTGCATTTAATGTAAAGTTTTATTTAAAATAAGGTTCAAGACTGTGATAACAGAGAATTAACCCAAGTATGGGGCCCTGATAAGTGAAGTGCCCTGTGCAACTGCACAGGCTGTACACCCAAGAAGCTGGCTCTGCTTCTCCTTGAGGCAAAGGTGCTTCAAGGAGATGTGATATCACTGAAATCTACTGTCCATGCCTGGCTTCCCTGGATCCATGGAGGAGGGCAATTACCTTAACCTTCTCCCCTTCCTGTAATAGCATCATTATTTAGTAAAATTTGCAGGCAATCCAGTTCAATTCTGTGCTTGCCTGAATATGTTCTAAAAAGGCCAGATTCAGGATTTCTGACTCTGAAGTTTCCAAAGGCCACTGTCTTATGAGACAGTCTTCCATTTTTGTATGATTGTACCCTTGCCTCCTGAAAAATCTTTACCAAATTTACTAAGTATGTTATGTTTAATATAATTCATAGTTCCTGTAGCACTTTTTGCTTTGAGATTACTAATGTCCACTAACCGCAAATATTTGGATGTCACAGTACCTATTTGGCACCATCAATTTTACTGTTTCAAACAAAATTCAAATGTGTCTTCTTCTGGAGAAAGAGGCTTATAGTCAGTTAAAAAAAAACACCTTTAAATTTTCATGCATCATCATTTTGGTCCATGTCTTGGCTTATTAAAGTTGTTATTGTTTTTAAGAGTTTTAAAAATTTATTTATTTTCTTTGGCCGAGCCACGTGGCTTGGGGGATCTTAGCTCCCCAACCAGGGATTGAACCTGGGCCCTTGGCAGTGAAAGCACGGAGTCCTATCTAACCACTGGACTGCCAGGGAATTCCCTTAAGGTTGTTTTGATGTCCTAGTACTACCATGGTAGTATTGTCCACTCTGTGACTCTCCAACTCTAGAAAGAGATCTTGTCTTTTTTGTTTGGTTTTGTTTTTTATTAGTTTGAAATAGGCATCTTAAGTTTCACCACTCAGGTGCCTCCATCTCTAGGTTTTCCTCTGGGAAGCATAGAGAAATGAGTCTCTTCAGATTCAAACAAAGCTACATTTGCCCTCTCTCTTCCTTCTGACAACCACATTATATGCTCTCAGAGGTTCTAAAGCAATATTTACTACTCTTCCAAATTCATTCTCATCAGAGTCCACTTTATCCTATATATTTGAAAGGACTTCTGAGAGTTTACAGTTATTTCTGTGTACCATTTTAAAAATATGATCATAATTGTTGTCTCAAAATGAGTAACTGCCAATACCAGGAGTTGAAATTGGTCCAAGATGCATAAAAATGCAATATAAGAACTCTTAATAAGCCTGAATGAGGTCCTCATACATGATGTACAAGAGCCTCCAATCCACAAACTCAGAAGCATCAAAAAATAGCAAATTCCTTAATATCTCTTGTATCAACAAAATTGTAACTCTTAGTTAAGACTCAATCTCATCACTGTTGAGAGAAATATTCAGCCTCTGTCATTATTACTCACTTTCTCTAAGTGAAATGTTCAATAGCCCTGGGGTCTTGTACAGCAACAAGGTATAGTCAGCCTCTTCTTTCCACATAGCTTACCTTTGAGATGCTCATTTCCCAACTCCGTAAGCTGCCTCAGGTCCAAAAGTTCTGCAGCTTTCCTGCCATGTTTGGTACACATCTTTCCCCAAGACTATATGCGTAAAATTTAGAAAGCATGGTTCAACTTCTTCAACAAACATGAGAAAACCATATCAATATGATGGGGAAGAATACATTACTGTTATTTTGCCTTCAATAGCATTACTGTTTCCCCTGACTCTTCATAGCAGAATCCAACTAAAATGAGCCACTGCACACTAACTTTTACAACACCCTTTTCACCTGAACTCTAACCCCATGCTTGCTATTTCCTCATTATCCTGATACTCTGAATATACTGCTTTTATTTGCTAAAATAGAACACTTGGATACCTCAGGAACCTTAAGAGCCCACACAAGGCACATCAACTTATGACTCCTGCTATCCATCTTCCATTACTCCGTTCTTTCCACAGGCCAACTTTGGTCATTGGTTCGCATGGAACAATCATGAGAACCACCTGAAATGTGCTAACATGTGGCAGGGCCTTACACTGGGCAAACCTGAGAAAACACTTAATCTAGCTCAAAGGAGAGGATAAGCCCTTCTAGTCTAGGCTTCTTTGACTGAGACTCCGTGTTGAGATAGGTCTATGGTAGAAGGGACTTTAAATGGATTAATTTTTCATCTCCTCCTCCTCTTCTTCCTTACTCTAACAAACTTTTTTGAACACTTATTCTTTGCCAGATACCACTGAACATGACTTTAGTTGGATTATCTTATCTCAAAATGATATCAAATCTATGCAAAAGGCATTATAATTTCCTCCATTTTTCAGATGAAGAAGAAAGGCACTGATAGGTCAAGTAGCTTATATAGGAAAAGGTGGGTCTGAGATTCACTTAAACCCCAAAGTCAAGGACAAGTTGATGTTGTCTGTCTGCACAGCTTTTTAAATGATAAATCTAATTACATATATATACGCTTATTGTAAAAATCCAAACAATGTACTAAAGAGTAAAGAGGCAGGTGAAAATTCCCCCAACTCTGACAGTCCAACAGAAAACTGTTAGCACTAGGATGAATATCATTCTTGATGTGCTCATGCATATATATATGCATAGAAATAGTTATCTAAAATGTATTTGTATAATTCATATACATATATAGTAGATATATTGCTATCAACATCATATGATATCAAAATCATATTCTGTTCTATTATCTCCCTTTTCACTCTCTAATATGTGTAGCTGCGTAGTAATTCAATGTATGGGTATACTATAATTCTTATCATATTGCATTATAATTTTATGACGTATGTGCCCTCCTCACAAGACTGAGTATTTATTGAGAACAGAGAATCCTAGAGGTATTTGTTTTTAATAGATCTGTTTTTTTAATAGAACCCCCAAAGTGAACACAGCACCTAGTAGATGGAAAAATATTTGAATGGATGGATGGATGGATGGATGGATGAATGGATGGATGGACAGAAAGAAAGATGAGCAGTATGGTGGATGTCTAAAGAAACAAAGAACTATTGGGTTATTATTGACACAGTTCATGTGAGAAGAGTAAAGTAATAAGAGCCTAAAGTAGGGTATAAACATAGTAATGGAAGGAGGTGAAGGGTCAATAAAGCTATTTTGAATAGCTATTTTTTGCTTTTAAAAACATTTATCTCAAATTTTTAATAACATGGCTTTTAATAACACGGCTTTAAAGTAACTAAATAGTACACTGGTTTCCTGTGGGTTATTGACTTTTATATTTTATCTTCAAAATTTGACTTACTATTGCATTTTGTCAGGGTTTCATTTGTATATTGGATAATTATATTACGTATTCCTTTGACTACCTTTCCCACCATGATTCTAAGTTTAATTGTGTGGTGACTCACCAACATTGATTCTTGCAGGAGTTTCTGTTCATCATCCAGCACAATGTCCCTCATAGGTTCTAGAAATAATTGCTAGAGAAAAATAATTTGTTTGAGCAAAACCTTTACTCCATTTCTTATTCCAAAGAAATATTCTATGATTGAAGAATAATAATGATAATAATTTATTGAGTGTCTACAATGTCATACACAGCGATAAGTGATATATACAAGTATTATTTTAAAAGTAATTTAATCCTCACAACTATGAGGAAGTTAATAAAGTGACAAAGTGGCCAGGTCATTGTATAAAACCAGTTCAATATGACCTCAAAGCTTATTCCTTCCTTCCCTGGGAGGAAACATTACTCTATAGCCTCTTTTTATGACCATCTTCCTCAAATCCGTAGGTTTCTGACCTTCATTTAAAACTTTAGCTTAGTTCTGTTTCCCTGGTCAGGTAACTTGTAGAGTGGCAATGATCAGACAAAACATAAAAGGTCTTTCCTCTACTTAAGTCTACTTCACTGTGTGGGTTCACTGCTCTCCTGCTTCCCTGTAAGGGGGCCTAATGCTGTCTCATTTCTTGAACAAATATGTGCTTACTGGCCAGAGTATTGAGTCTCTATACATCCCTCACTTTTTCCTTCAGACTGTCCTTAGGCTGCTTTGGGATTGAGTTCACAGTGTTTGGTAACTGAACTAGCAAGGATGTCCCTAATTCCCTTACTTTAACAAACATCTGGAAAGTAAATCTGATTTTATCTTCCACCATATCCATCAGTATCGTGTCCACTTTCTGTGGGGTGACTGAAAGGCCCACTAAAATGTAGTCACTACCAACCTCTCACCTTTTTCTCCACTCGTACAGTCCTCCTGCATAGTAGCTGAATTTCCTAATCAGACAACACCCTTTCTGAAGTCTGATTTGCACATGTGGCTCCCCCCAACTTGATTTTCTTTCACCTACAAAGTGTCTCCTTGGTGAATGCCAACTTATTTCAAAATATTTCATCTTTGGGAATGTTGTCTGACATGATTAGGTAGAGTTGAATACCTCAGGGAACAAACCTCTACTTCACGTTAGACTTCAGTTGACATGAGTCACATTTGAAGATTGCTACATCACCCCTTGGAATGAGTTTCCCAGCAGTCCTACCTGCTCCCCACTGTAGAGCGATGATTTTGTGCCAGCTCTATCTCTTTAAGAGAGTGATTGTCAAACCTTGCCCCAAATACTGGAAACCATCAAGGCCAGAAGGCAATGGGATTACGTATTCAAAGTGCTAAAAGAAAAAGACTGTCAACCAAGAGTCCTATATTTGGCAAAACTATTCTTCAGAAATGAAGAAGAAATTACAACACTCCCAGATAAACAACAACTAAGAGAATTAGTCACTAGGAGACCTACCCTATAAGAAATACTAAAGAGAGTCCTTCAGGCTGAAATGAAAGAACACCAGAGAGTAACTCAATTCCACATGATGTGTTGATTAAAGGGTACACAGTTTTACTTACGCTCATAAAGAAAAAGAAATGACAGGGAGAAAAATTTTAGAAGTGATAGTTCAGTTTATGGTATTGTATATGGTGATGGTTTCACAGGTGTATGCTTATCTTCAGACTCATCAAGATGTATACATTAAACGTGTGCAGCCTTTGTGTATGTCAATCATACCTCAATACAAAAATAAAAAGCACAAGGTAAATCAGTAAATATAAAAGACAGTATAAATGTATTTTTCTTAATAACTCTTTTCTTCTCCTATATGGTTTAAAAGACAACAGCATAAAGCAATAATTATAAAATTGTATCAATGAGTTTGTAAGGTATAGTAAATATAGTGTATAACATACGCATAGTATATAATGCATAATAAAGGTGTAATTTGTATGACAATAACAGCATGAAGGAGGAGGTGGGAAAGGAGCTATATTGGAGCAAAGTATACTATTGAAATTAAGTTAGTATTAATCTGAATTAGGTTGTTTTAAATTATGATGCTAATTTTAATCCCCAGGGCAACCAGCAAGAAAATAACTCAAAGCAATATTGTACTGCTAAAGGCTAGATTGTACTATCTGGAGAATAAAAAAGATTATTGACTACAGCTGAAAGCAGAAAGAGAACTATTCTTTCTATACATGTAATTTCTCAATTTGTAAAAGATTGTGGCTTTAACTCTGTACATGAATTAGGTAGCATCTACACAGTAGAAAAACATCTAGGTTAATTGTTAATTTAGTCAAATAACACTTAAAAACCACAGTATAGTGCCCCAAAGTAACAGAGTCCTTTTATTTCACAGACCTATTCTGTTGTTTAAGCATATACAGTTGACCATTGAATGACATGGATTTGAAATGTGCAGGTCCATTACATGCAGATTTTCTTCAGTAAATACAGTCAGCCCTCCATATCTGCTGGTTCTGCACCTGGGCAGATGCGGAATCCATGGATACAGAGGGCTGACTATGGAACTTGAGCATCCAGGGATTTGGTATCTGTAGTGGGTCCTGGAACCAGTACCCTGCAGACTAATTGACAACTGTAGTCACATTCCTGATCAATTATGTCCCTAATGATTTATTTTGTTTAGCATTTCCAGTGGCTGCAAATTACCTCTTAGTCTAGAATATATATCTGTATTACAAAAAGACAGTACTTGACTCTGATGATGTAATCTCTTTCTGAAGTGTTCTATAAGATTAATAGAAGAGAATACTGAGCCATATGTGGGCTATATTGATAAGGTTCATGTGCAAATGAAATAATGTTAAGGCAAAAAATTAAAAAGCTGGACATACAGACTGGCTATCATGAAAAAGTCTACAACTAGCGCTTGCTTCAGCAGCACATATACTAAAATTGGAATGATACAGAGAAGATTAGCATGGCCTCTGTGCAAGGATGACACACAAATTCGTGAAGCGTTCCGTATTTTTAGACCTAAATTTAAGACCAGACACTATAAACCTCTTAGAGGAAAACAAAGGAAGAACACTGGTTGACATAAATCACAGCAAGATCTTTTTTGACCCACCTTCTAGAGTAATGGAAATAAAAACAAAAATAAACAAATGGGACCTAATGGAACTTAAAAGCTTTTGCACAGCAAAGGAAACCATAAACAAGACGAAAATACAACCCTCAGAATGGGAGAAAACATTTGCAAACGAATCAACGGACAAAGGATTAATCTCCAAAATATACAAACAGCTCATGCAGCACAATATCAAAAAAACCAAACAACCCAATCAAAAAATTGGTGGAAGACCTAAATAGACATTTCTCCAAAGAAGACATACAGATGGCCAAGAAGCACATGAAAAGCTGCTAAACATCACTAATTATTAGAGAAATGCAAATCAAAACTACAGTGAGGTGTCACCGCATACCAGTCAGAATGGCCATCATCACAAAATCTACAAACAATAAATGCTGGAGAGGGTGTGGAGAAAAGGGAACCCTTTTGCACTGTTGGTGGGAATGTAAATTGATACAGCCACTATGGAGAACAGTATGGAGGTTCCTTAAAAAACTAAAAATAGAATTACCATATGACCCATCAATCCCACTACTGGGCATACACCCAGAGAAAACCATAATTCAAAAAGACACATGCACCCCAATGTTCATTGCAGCACTATTTACAATAGCCAGGCCATGGAAGCAACCTAAATGTCCATCAACAGAGGAATGGATAAAGAAGATGTGGTACGTGTATACAAGGGAATATTACTCAGCCAGAAAAAAGAACAGCAACATGGATGGACCTAGAGATTATCATACTAAGCGAAGTTAAGTCAGACAAAGACAATTATTATATGATATCACTTATATATGGACTCTAAAAAATAATGCATATGAATCAATATACAAAACAGAAACAGCCTCACACACATAGAAAAAAAACTTATGGTTACCAAAGGGGAAAGGAGGGGGGAGGAGGATAAATTAGAAGTAGGGGATTAACAGGTACACACTACTATATATAAAACAGATAAACAACAAGGATTTACTGCATAATATTTTTAATATCTTTTAATAACCTATAATGGAAAATAATCTGAAAAAATATGTATAATTGAAAATAATCTGAAAATACATATATAACTGAATCACTTTACTGTACACCTGAAACTAACACAATATTATAAATCAACTATATTTCAATTAAACAAAAGCTGGACACAAAATGAAATGTGTACATTAATAACAATTATGTAAAAGTACTGTACATATTAGTGAAAAAATAAAAGAACTCAGAGGGTAAAAATAAACACTAAGGGAACTCTAGATTCATATGACTATCTAAAAAACTGTGAGTGAGAGTTTGATTGTTATAGAAAACGGGACAAAGCCATTTTGGACAGAAGGAAAATGATAAGAAAGTAAGGGTAGAAAGAAGAAAACAAAAAACACGTAAAATTTCAAATAAACAACCTAACCTTCCATCTAAAGGAATTAGAAAAAGAAGAACAAAGAAAGCCCTAATTCAGCAGAAGGAAGGAAATAATAAAGGTCATAGAGGAAAGGAAGAAAATAGAGACCAAAAAAAAAAAAACAAGAAAAAGAAATCAATGAAACCAAGAGCTGGTTCTTTGAAAAGATAAGCAAAATTGACAAACCTTTAGCCAGACTCATCAAGAAGAAAGCTTATCTTATTATAAACAAAATAAGAAATGAAAGAGGAAAAATAACAACTGATAACACAGAGATACAATTAATCAACTATGAACAGTTATATGCCAACGAAATGGATAACCTAGAAGAAAGGGACAAATTTCTAGAAAAATACAACCTTCCAAGACTGAATCACGAAGAAATACACAATCTGAACAGACTGATCACTAGTAGTGAAATTGAATTTGTAATTAAAAAAAAACTCCCAGCAAACAAAAGTCCAGGAATGTATGGCTTCAGAGGGGAATTCTACCAAACATATAAAGAATAGCTAATACCTATCCTTCTCAAACTATTCCAAAAAACTGAAGAGGATGGAATACTCCAATATTCATTCTACAAGGCCATCATTACTCTGATATCAAACCCAGACAGATACTACAAAAAAATAAAATTATAAGCCAACATCTTTGATGAATGTGGATGTAAAAATCCTCAACAAAATATTAGCAAACAGAATCCAATAATATATAAAAAGGATCACACACCATGATCAAGTGGGATTTATTCCAGGGATACAAGGATGGTTCAATATTCCTAAATCAATCAATGTGATACACCACATTAACAGAAGGGATAAAAATCACATGATCATCTCAATGGATGCAGAAAAAGCATGTGACAACATCCAACTTACATTCATGATAAAAACTCTCATCAAGGTGGGTATAGAAGGAACATATCTCAAGATAAAGACCATTTTTGACAAACCCACAGCTAACATCATACTCAACAGTGAAAAGGTGAAAGCTTTTCCTCTAAAATCAGGAACAAGACAAGGATGCCTACTCTTGCCACTTCTATTTAACATATTACTGGAAGTCCTAGCTAAAGCAATCAAACAAGAAAAAGAAATAAAAGGTATCCAAAATGGAAGGGAAGAAGTAAAGCTATCACTACTGGCAGATGACATGATACTATAGAAAGAAAACCTTAAAGTCTCCACCAAAAAACTATTAGAATAAATGATTCAGAAAAGTTGCAGTATACAAGATTAATATACACAAATCTGCTGCTTTTCCATACACTAATAATGAACTATCAGAAAGAGAAATTAAGGAAATAATTCCATTTACAATCACATCAAAAGGAATAAAATACCTAGGAATAAACTTAAATAAGGAGGTGAAAGACCTATACTCTGAAAACTATAAAACATTAATGAAAGAATTTAAAAATGATACAAAAAAACAGAAAGATATCCCATGTTCTTGGATTGGAAGAATATTGTTAAAATGTCCACACTATCCAAAGCAATCTACAGATTTAATGCAATCCCTATCAAAATACGCATGACATTTTTCACAGAACAAGAACAAATAATCCTAAAATTTATACGGAACTATGAAAGACCCCGAATTGCCAAAACAATCTTAAGAAAAAAGAACAAAGCCAGAGGTATCGTGCTTCCTGACTTCAGGTTATACTACAAAGCCACAGTAATCAAAAGATCATGATACTGGCACAAAAATAGACACACAGATCAATGGAACAGTATAGAGAGCCCAGAAATAAGCCCACCTGTTTATGATCAATTAATCTTCAACAAAGGAGGCAAGAATATACAATGGAGAAAAGACAGTCTCTTCAATAAGCGGTGCTGGAAAAACTGGACAGGTACAAGTAAAAGAATGAGATTATAACATTTTCTCATGCCATAAACAAAAATAAACTCAATATGGATTAAGGACCTAATTGTAAGACCTGAAACCATAAAGCTCCTAGAAGAGAACATCAGTAGAACACTCTGACATAAATCGTAGCAATATTTTTTTTTGATCTGTCTTCTAAGGCAAAGGAAATGAAAGCAAAAATAAACAAATAGGATCTAATTAAACTTAAAAACAAATGTTGGTGAGGATGTGGAGAAAAGTGAACTCTAGCACACTACTGGAGGGAATGTAAACTGGTTCACCCACTATGGAAAACAGTATGGAGATTCCTCAAAAAACTAAAAATAGAACTACCATATGATCCAGCAATTCCAAGGCTGGGTATACATCCAAAGAAAACAAGAACACTAATTCAAAAAGATACATGCACCTCAATGTTCATAGCAACATTATTTACAATAGCCAATTATGGAAGCAATCCAAGTGCCCATCAACAGTCTCCCATTGATGTGTAGCATGAGGGCTGGGTGGACGTGTATGTTCAGTTTCTCACTGGACCCCACTGACACCACCCTGACAAAAGTGGGGCACTGACTCACACTGCCTCATGAGAGATGGGTGTAGTATAAGTTCAGCTTCCCCCTTAAACTCTAATGACTCCTTCCTGGCTAAAGTTGGGCCACTGAGACTCTGAAGTTGTTGTCTTATCCTAGGCTATTCTGATTCTAATTGCATTACCTTATTAGATGTCAATTTCCTAAGCAGAGAAAACCAAGAGAGATACGATTTTCAATTAGGAAATGAAAAAACTAAACGAAGTAAATTTACTTTCAGCTTTCAAGAAACATTTTACCTAACAAATCTTTATTAATTATCCACTATACACAATGCAGTTTTCATTAACTGGTTTTACTCAATTTATGAGTTTATTTTTCATCACATACAAGGAAGATGAAATTAATTTCCTAACATCACATGGGTCCACCTCATGTGTTAGAATAAAAATTAACAGAATAATACAACATGAATAATAAAACATGAGTAAAAAAAGAGATATTTTATCATTTCAAATGTATTGACTTGCCAAATACATGATACAGATTAGTTATTGCATGTTTCAAGTTTTCTGTCTACTCTTATTCATTGAACTTACTATATAGATATTTTTGAAATGAATAAATTATGTACTTATAAGAACTGAATTTTGGGGGTTATATTGTATACCTTTGAGCCTAAGTCTTTTTATTTATTTATTTTCTGACTTAGAGGAGAAATAATATACCTCCAACCTTAGAAAAGATGATCTTCCTTTTATATACTTCCCAATCCTAAGCAATTTGCTTTTGTAGCAGAACTGGCTAGTACAAAAGATATTTGAACAACTCCTCCTATCTTATTCTAGGTTCATAGCTTTTTGGATGGGACTGATGTGAGTGCAGATTTCCCCAGCCCTGACATATGAGACGTTTTCCTATTGCTAAACTTTAGTCAAAAGGTACCAGTGATTTGTGGGGCTAACTGACCTACATATCTAACATTGATTTAATTAAATTCAATCCTGCTAATGACTCTGTTATGTGGATCAACCCTAGAAAAATAATTGCACGGGACCAGCATATTTACTTTTCTCTACTCTTCTCCTGCTTTCTATTCCTTTCCAGCACCCCTTCCTCACCCCAAGGGACCACTGTTCTCTCAGCGTTTTATGACAGTATAATGGAAAAAGCACTGGGCCGGAGTCAGAAGTCTTAGGGATTAGCTCTGGACTTGTGCTTAACTAGGTGTATGAGTCTTAACTGAGCCTCAATTTTATCATCTGTAAAATGCACTGTTTGGACTAGATGATGTTTCATTTTCCTTCTAATCCTAAATGTCCTTCTAATATTAAGTTTCTAGAACTGTGATTTATTTAAAATGGAAAATAGACAAAACTAAATCATACTAAGTTTTTATTGTTTTAATGTACCACTCTTTCTAAAATAATCTGCATTAAAATAGGCTTGGAAAAGGCCATGTTTATAATAAAGAAACAAACATTTCATCACAGAATTTTAGGCAATGCTATTTAGGATGATATTTTGGGGTTACAGGAGCTCTCATACCTCATGTAGACTGTGTCTATCATCTACATGAAAGGACAAGATTATTCAGGCCAAATGTTAGAGACACATGGGTTAGAAACACATGGGAGCCTTGCCAGTAATAGAGTGGTATTGTACCTGTTTGTGTTGATTTGAGAAAAATGGGACTCATCCCACCTTCCATCAGCCACATGCCCGTTCTCCTCTCTGTCACATCCAATCTTCCAAGCATGAGCAGGGTCTACACATGAGTCCTTAACCACTTTATTCCCTATGGAGAATCCAGATAATTCATTTTTTAACACTTTGCCTTAGAACCCTCCACTAAGTCCCAGTAATGGAATCATGGACCCTTCCATCCTTGACAAAAAAATCAATGTGGGAAAAGAGGCCAACGAGTGTATTTTCCAATGATAAAGCTTATTTTCCACAATACTCATCCTGCACTGATAATAAAATAGATTTAAGAACAGGGAAACCCAAATAAATGTGCCTGTGAAGGAATTCTATAAAAAAAATTAGGACAGCTGTGACAGACTTTGTAGAGAATTTTATAACTAATGTACATGATTCTAAGTATTATTATTGGAGGAGAAGTGAGTATATCAAAATTCATTTAATTCACATTTTATTGTGCATTCTTGGATATAGATAAATTTTCAGTAGAAATTAATTCAAAATCAAGTTTTCTAACAAATTTATCTGTTATCTAGGACTGACCTTATTTAATCTGGGAGCTATCACAGCGACTGACCTTATTTAAACTGGGAGACATCACTGCTTAAATTCATACCTTTTAAATGTAAATATAAAATGCTAATCAAAACATATAAGCAATTACTACTGTCTGCTGCAGTAACTTTTTTTTAAAGTGCACTTCATTTTGCAGATGGTGAGAGTTCTACGAACACATCTATTGTTAGCATGAAAGTCAAGCGATCATCTGTGTAGGTGGCTGTGTGGGAGCAATGCTAAGATTTACAAGGATTTTCTCCCACATTGACAATCCGCACTGAACAGAGAGCCATATGAAACAATCTTCTGTTCTCTGGCATTGTTAATCATTCACTTAGTTTGTAATAATATAAAAATTCTCAATTAAGGGTTGCCATTTTTCCACTCAGATATTTTCTTCAGTTTTTAAAAGTATATTTTCTTTTTGTAATGTTTAAATTGGGTATCTATCTATTGAGAAAAAAAACCTGAAAGTTTATCAAAGGTAGAAATTCTGGGAAGAAATTAGTAATTATGTTCAGCTTGTCAGTTCTAAGATTAAAAACATTCTTAGGCATTTACATCAATAATTATGTACTTGGACTTAAAACTTGAAGGGGAAGATTTTTAAGAGCTATTGTTCATCTGTTGTATAACCCTCCTATATAAATCTGTAGAGGTAAGAAATGCACAATAATTCTAACATCTTATTTTTTCATTACTAATATATTTGTCCCAATTTAGTTATTAATTATCTCAAGGGAAAGAGTCATATATTAAAGCCCCACATTAAAAAAAATTCTAGTACAGGAGTCCTAGAGTATCCAGTTATTAAACCATAGCAGACAAAAATTCCATTGGGTAAACTTGCCTTTTTTCTTTGTAAGGCTCCTCCCACCACATGTTTCTCCCTTACTGCTTTGGTGTCACCAATATTTGGACACAGGACAAAACCATGGCCGATTTGACTCTCTCTTAGAACTAGAGTGTCTGTGATACAAAGTTTTAAGAAATCTTTGGGATTTATTGGCTCTAGTGGTGAAGGATGGTGGGATTGCCACATAAACATTATCAAGGTCTTCTAAAGCTACCAGGTTCTGGGGCTTCCCTGGTGGCACAGTGGTTGAGAATCTGCCTGCCAATGCAGGGGACACGGGTTCGATCCCTGGTCCGGGAAGATCCCACATGCCGCGGAGCAACTAAGCCCGTGCGCCATAACTACTGAGCCTGTGCTCTAGAGCCTGCGAGGCACAACTACTGAAGCCCGGGCACCTAGAGCCCATGCTCTGCAACAAGAGAAGCCACCGCACTGAGAAGCCCACACACTGCAACGAAGAGGAGCCCCGTGCACAGCAACGAAGACCCAACGCAGCCAAAATAATAAATAAATAAATAAAGCAAGCAAGCTAGCCACCAGGTTCCAGTCTGGACCACACCTGGTTCTTTGCCTTTCCCTTCGAGACACTGAATTCTTCCAGTATCCTTCCAATGCATTATACTTAGGTGATCCCACTTTTTAAAACTTCTTTCAGCAAAAAAAATCCATGGCTGGTATAGTATTAAATAAAGGTAATCTATTTGATCTGGGGGAAGGGTCTTTAGAAATTTATCAAATCCCTTTTATTAGAGTGCAAAATATCCAGGCCTAGAAGTAACATGACTTGCCCAATGAAACTAGCAAACATGGGATTGGAACTGAGCCTCAAAAGTCTGGTCTTTCAACATAAAATTCATTGACAGGCTAATCAGGCTAATTTGATTTATTTCTAGGAACTCATGATATCTTTCTTTTGCATTCAGGTCCCTGAAAATTAGGTAAGTTTTTTCTTTTTTCCCTGATATCTCAATATTTTTAGAATTTTCATTCCTGCATTCCTCAAGTAGCTGCACTTAACAACATTCTTGAATTAAAAACAGAAATCTTCTGCTTAAACTTGACTTTTGCATTTTTCCTTTGTGACTTTTCCATTGTGACCTTTAGCAAATTACTTAACCACTTTTGGACTTTTTTCCCACTGTTGTGAGGATTACATGAGTTAGTGTACATGAAACACTTAGAACAGTATAGAGCTCATGATAAATGCTACATAAATGGTACCTAACAACACTATTATTGTTGTTGTTGCTACTGTTATTTAATAGTGTAACCATATAAATCACTATTCCTCTTCCCTTTTGGTGTTATTCTCCTCTTACCATGTTTTTTTTTTCTTAACTTAGACTATTACTATGCTTCTGAAAATATTCTCTACTTTCAAAAATGAAAAAAAATATTTGTAGCCGGTAAGATAGATAATTCAGTTTTATACAAATAATTTGGAATGGGGGGGGGGGACAAACAATCAGCTTAGCAAACAAACAAAAAACTTATCACCAAACAAAAATAATAACAATTGAAGGGTGACAAAAGCAAAATTGAAAGATTTTAAGGATGGTTTATATGCAAACACCATTCATCTTATATTTTGTTTTAACTCAGATATACTAGTACGATGGGAAATAGGAATTTAAGATTATAATAAAGAAAAACTGAAGTCAATTTAAAAATCAAATTACTATCACCCTTTTTGTTGGACTGACTCTTCCAAGGTTGACACAGACAATAAAGCTACCAGTTTGGGACTTCACTGAAAGATATATACAGTCTCAGTTGATTTAGAAGCGTTTGATTTTATCACTAAAAATAGTCTATAGAAGAACCTTACCTTAATTTTGTGACTTAAATCCTGAATTCACTTAGCTTTACATCTGCAAAAGTCCAAATAAAATTTCAGTATTTATTAATAAACAATTAAAATGGATTACGTTAAAATAACAATAATAAATATGTAGAATAGATAAATAAATCACATTTCCTTCTTTATTTGGGCATTTAAATTACTGAAGGGGTGGCAACTTTGTGATTCCTGGCCCCAAAATATAAGACTAAATAGCTCTTAAAATAGTCAGGTACTCCATATTAATGTAATTGAAGCCGCCGTAGCTGTGTCTCCTTTCCAGGTCAGTTCGGAAGTGATCCCTCAATTCAACAGCCTAGTTTATATCATTGCTAAAAATAACAGCATAACTTTTTCTCCCTAAAGTCGATTTAGGGAACAAACGTACTGTAATAATTACAGCCATTATTTGTGGCAATTTTCCTGAGTCCTGAAATGAATGCAAATATTTAGGAACAGGGATCATCGAGTCATCCTGGAGAACTATCTGACACTTTGACTTTGGAATGCAGTATGCTGTTTTTCACTTTAGTTGGTGTTATGTTAGAATGGAGGACAATATAAATAAGGATTCATCTAAAAGTTACAATTGTAAGAAAAGGATAGGAAAAGCTATCAAATATAGAAAAAACTATCCATTATTTCAGGTGAAATCATATTGCAGTGTTCATCAATGCAAACAAAAATTGGTATTTGTTTGCTAACTGTAGAAGCAGTCAAAATCCCTGGAAAACATTGTTATAAAAATACCATCTGATAATCATTCCAGATATCCTGGGATGTAATAAAAACTGTGTAAATATTGAAACTATATGCACAGAAGTTAAAAATATTATCGACTTACTAACTTTAGATGGAAGAATAAAATTGGAACAGATATGAGTTGTTCAGTATTCGCTCTAGCATAGAAAGGTGCTTAATGTTTTTAAACAAATAAAAATATATATCATGATATATAAATATAAATAACATATATATGACATATAAATCTTAAGGTCAATAAAAGACTTTTGGACTACCTCTATGTCTTTGTGTGGAAGTTTCCATGTCTCTCACAATAAATGCCACGGCTTTATGGTCTCAAAACAGGTACTTTTTCTCCCCCCTGAAAAACTAAGGAGTCTACTTCTAGAGAATTTGTCAGCAAGATTATCTGACATTCTTTATCACTGTGAATTAGTGTGGACCTTTTAATCGCTTCTCTTGAGTTCCTTTTCAGTCCACTGCCTTTTCTCCTTTTCATTGTTTTCAGATATCACAGCATATGGGAATCTGGTTTACACCTACAGAAAATTAGTGTTTATAGGATCATTTGCCAAAATCTAAGAAGTGGCTAAGCAGGCACTTACTGAAAGTCACAATCTTTAAGAAGCAAAAAGTCCTGGATCAAAGGCAAATTTAGAATGGGAAAGGCTTCTAAGAAAGAAATTGGAATTAATTAATAATGTGCTTTTCCTGTAGTACGTGCTCAACCAATATTTTGGAATGTTGAAGGCATTAGGCTCAAAAATATCTTCTTTATCATTAAGGGAAACATTAGGTATTAAATAAGATAGTGACCCAAATTCTGACCTTGCCCTCATAGCGTCTCAAACAAGTTAAGTTTTTCAGAGAATCAAGTGAAATGTAATAGTCGGGAAAGCTATTTTAAAAACAGATATATTAATGCCGCCTGACCAGGGTGTCATGCAATCAAATCGCCCAACTTATAATCAAATGTCTGCCTTTATAAAGTTTCCCAAGCCCATCTTGTGAAGGGGCTTGCTGCTCAAACACAAGCAAACTATTAGATTTCCTATTCCTTGTGGATAAGAATATTTAAATTGTATTAGAAATTTATTTCTCCTTGAGGCACAAAAAAATCTTTCTATGTGCCATTTCATTTTGAAGTATATGTTACTTCCTACATTCTCTCAATGTGAGGAGACTTTGTTCAGTTTTAGTACTCTACCTAGTTAAAGAAGGGAGGGAATATATGCAGTCTTACACTAAGATAAATATTTTTTGCATAACTGAAACTGTTATTAAACTTATAAACAAAACACAGTGAAATACATCGGCCCTTTTGTGTAAGTCTTTCCGTATTTTGCCAAAGTTAAAACATTTAGTTTGGAGGTTGTGAGTGGAGGAGGATAGCAAAAAGGGAAGGGACTTGTGAAACAATTTTTGAAACTTATCGAATACTAAAAATCAAGGAGTAATTAAGAAAGTGAGTGGACCACATGTTTTTAAGATTTATGTATCTGTAACATAAAAGTGGTACTAAAACTTTTGAGTCAAGGTGGACGATTGAGCACATGCATTAATTTCTCTCTCCAATTCCAAATACACAAGCAAAGATCGGAATTCTCAGAGTGTTGGAAATAAAGAAAGTAACACAAAACAGACATTGGAAGCTATGGTGTTAATGCCTGCTTCATGATAAAAATGGAGGCCACAAGCCCCAGTGCTGCTGGAAGTCAGAACAGAATTCCCTGCAGGAAGCCGAAGCACAGTCTATGCTTCTTGTTCCTGAGAAGTAACCTGCAAATCTCTGCCAATTAACTGAGTGGCTTATTTGCCAATCAAAAGCTACCTGCCCCATATCATGGGTGAAAAAAATTATCTTTGGATGAATGGGAATTTTAAGTTTGTGACAATGCTGTAGGTGTGGCCCAGCAAGTGCTGTCCACTTTGTGTGGAAACGCAGGCCTGAAATATAAGAAATTGAATTTCTGGGTATTTCCAGCTATTCTCATAAAAAGATTCCCACTCAGATCACACAAAGGAGAAAAGTTCTGTAGAATGATAACTTCAGCGGAAGTTGAGCTCACTGACAAGACCAATAACAGATGTGGAGCTCAACGCCACTAAAGAAATTCTGCAGACCTAAAAGTTGTATTAGTGTTTGTACCAATAAACAGTACGTCTACAGCAGCACGTTTTTTAAATGGATATCACTGAAGTCATCTGTGTATTTTACTTTTGTCAGAGAATATTTGTATCATGCGTATTAAAGATGCATATGTATACTTACTTTGTGACTCTGGAGAAGTTATTTATCTTTTCTGTAGGTCACTTTCCTTATCTGCCAAAGGGCCTTTGTGAAGATTAAATAAATGACTGTATTTGAAGCATTTTAATAGCTTCTGGAGCATAGTAAGCAATGTGTAATGTACAATAAATGTAAGTAATTAGATAGATAGACAAAAACTGTTAACAATTATCTCAAGAAGACGGGCTGTGGCAGAAGGGGACTTTTAGTTCTTACTTTTTGTCCCTTATATGACTGCTTTAATTCTTTTCTTTTTGTGCAAGTTTTATTACTTTATAATTATAAACAATCCGGTTAAAAATAAAAAGAGAATCACAAAACAAAGAAAGAAAAACTCCTCCCACAGTACACTTCCATTTCACGGTTGATTAAGGGAGAAGTTAAAGGAAGAAAAGGAAGGTAACTGGGGAGAAACAAAGAGGGTGACTGCTGGCCCTATAAGGACACCTGGATAGAGTGAAGATGGAAGACAAGTCAGACAGTGAGGCTGACAAAAAAAGAAGTCAGTAGGCTCTGCAATGTTGGTAACACTGTGGTCATGAACAATTGTTCACTAGAGCTGTTTGTTTCCCTATTCTCACACCTGAACAGAGTACTTTGAACTAGTAGTTAGTCATAGCACGTATCGGTTCTAACTCTTCCTTATCTTTAAAGTCTCAAGCTATTTGACAGAAACAGAAAAGGGATTTTTAAGTCCAAAAATATCAGAGGCAGCAGAGGAGGCACATCTCTGCACCAATAAAAAAAAAAGAGGAGGTAAGTTTCTAGATGTCTCCAACAATGGCCAAAGGGGCCTGGACATTGGGATAGTTACAAGAAATACTGGAAATGTTGAAAGGGCTCAGCAGGTAAGTGCCAAGGAGGAAAGGGTGTCCGTTGTTTTGAAAGGCAAGTCTGCTAATCTTTGTTGGAGATGTTGAGGACTCCAGCCTTGAAACTCATTTCTAAAAAGTAAAAACTTTCCTTGACACTATTTCCACCTTCACTGGCAGTTTCTTCTCAGTCTTACAATTTCTTCCTTCTCTTCCAGACTTCAACAGAATGGGCCTTCCTTAGGTTTAGCCCTGGATACTTCCTCCACTCTATCTGCCTTGTTTCCCAAGATTTAATTCTTTAGTCCCATGGCTTTGAATGTTGTCACTAATGTGACAACTTCCAAATATACATCAAAATCCCTGACCTCTCTCTTGAGCGCTAGCTCTATAGAGGCAACAACCCACTTCACATCTCCACTTTGTTATCTAATTGGTATGGGCTTGCCAGAAATAGCAATATTTGGGGCACACTTACACTAAAAAAATGATTCATCGTTTATTTGAAAGCCCAATTAAACTGGGCATCTTGTATTTTAATTTGGCAAACCTAAACAGGCATTTCAATCTTAATATACCTAAATCAAATTTCTCACCTGTATTAATAAGAGCTCTTGGTTACATGGAAGAGAAACCCAACTCAAATCATCTCAAGCATACAAAAACTAATTTTTGGAACAGATAACTGAAAGTTCCCGGAGTCAATTTCGCTTCAGGCATGGGGCTTTAGGGGATTAAAAATACCATCAGGACTTGGTTTCTCACTCTACCATTTGGCCTGGTTTGCCTCTGCACTGGCCTCATTCTCTGGCATGCTCTCCCAGTGTGATAACCTCTAGCTGTTCCAAAATGAAATCCTCCTAATTTACCATTCACTTTGGAAGAAGAGCACCTTATCTCTTTTAGTTCAATCCGAAGTCTCAGGGTTGCATCTGACTGGGCCAAATGTGGTCACTAAGTCAATCACTTTGATGGAAGATTTGAAAACACTGACTAGCCAAGCTTGCATCTCATTACCCATATCTGAGCTAGGGAATGGAGGAACGCCCATACAAATAATATGATTCAGTAGGAGGAGGGAGAATGCCCAATGAAAAATCAGGATGCTATATTTAAAAGTGGGAGTGGAAGTTGAACGGGAAAAAAAGTAATGGTTATCCTCTACATTTCCCCAAAGTACATGTGTCAGTAAGAGGCACGGTTCTTTAACTAATTGCTCAAGTAAAAAATTTAGCCATCTTTTTTTATTCTTATGTTTTATTTACCCAGTAAATCAATCCATCTGCAAATGCCATCTATTCTACTTCCAGCATTTATCTCAAATGAGTCCAATTCTCTCCTAGTCTAGGTGACCATCATCTTATTCCTGAACTATTGCCACAACCTCTTATTGGGATTCCTGCTTCCAGGCCCTAAAATCCATTCTTCTTATAGCAGTATGAGAAATTTTTTGATAACATAAATTCAATTGTATCATGTTCTTGCTTAACATCCTCTTATGACTTCCCTTCACACTCTAAGATCCTATGTAATCTGGTTTTGGTCTAACCCTAGACATCCAGTTCATATACTCCTTTCCCTGAAAACCCTGCTTACTACCCCCTAGACACACTGGCCTTCTTAATGTTCCTTGAATATGCCTAGGGTATCCCTTCCTCAGAGCCTCTGCATTTGCTAGTTTCCTCTACTTAAAAAATTTCCTTTTTCTGTAGCTGACTTTTCTCATCCCTCACCTCTCAGATCAAAGACAATCTCTTCAGAAATGCCTTCTCTAAACACCCTATATAAAGAAAATGTTTAGTCACTATCACATTTCCCTGTATATGCTACACAATACATAATTGCAAGACATCTTGTCTATGCAGTTTTCCATTTTTTGTTATTTACCTTTAACTACTGGAATGTAAGTTCCAATGTGCAAAACTTGTTTTGTTTTTCTCAACACTGAATCCCCAGACTAAAACTAGAGCCTGTTCTGTAGCAAGACCTCAAAAAGTATTTGCTGAATAGGCACATTAATAAATGAGTGTAAGAACTACAGTTAAATTGATATTTTGCATTTTGTGTGTTGGCCATATATCAAAATAGGATGGGTTCCTGCAACATTAATTTGGAAGAGTGCTCTAAGAAAAAGTTAAACTGACAAATCCAAATGTGTGACTTGATGATACAGGTGGCCTAGCAATGTGTTATAAAATAAAGGAAAAATTTCCCCTACATTTCACTGTGAAATATCCAGTGTAAACCAGAGGACTGTGATTCTATTAATCTATTTACTCAGCAGAAGATAAAATGGGAGAATAGGAGTTAGGACTATAAATTAGTGAAACTGATTGCTGAAAAATATGTGACATTATATAAGTGATCTTCAAAAGATTTATCTCATGATGTTGCAAAGGAGATAAAGTTATGAAGAGAATAAATTCTGTTGCAAACTACTTTATTATCCAACTAGTAGAGAATTACGTAAAGATGCAATTCATTAACTCAGTAAGGTTGGAATCCTTTTGAATATGCTCTTGTATGAGGGTCAAATGCAAGAGTTAAGTACTGGGTAATTAACCTAAGGGAAGTAACCTTGACAGAGATTAGGGATCAGTTGAGTGTGCCCCCAATTATAAACATCTTCTGATAAAATTGGGGTCAGTACTGAGGCAAGAAATCTTTCCTATTTAGAAGAGCATCCCAGACCTTAGAAAACATAATGTAGATAGTGCATCCTCCATAATTATTTCTAGGAGAGAGGGCTGTATATTTTAGAATATTAATGACAGCAGGTCTTATGAATTTGGTTAAATTCTTCCTTGTTTCAGAAAAGTAAGTAAACAAACAAACAAATAACATGACAAAAAGATTGGGTAGAGAAGTCTAGTACACTTATTATCAATCAAATTGAAAATTATAACTATTAGACTTTAGGAGTTAGAAGCTTTACACAAAATAGAGAAGCAAAATACAAAATTCTATATATGATAAATAAAACTAAAGCTATTTGACAGTTTCTCTTGATCTCACTGAGTAATTCACTTATTCATCTGTAGAATAAACTTTTATTGATTGCCTAGGATTTGGGGGCACTGTGCTAGGGCACAGAGGAAGAAGGTTAGAAGAATGACAAAATTTCTGTACTCAGAATCATTTACACCACTGTGGAAGACAAGTATAAGCAAATAATTGCAATGAAATAATACATCTAGGCTCAGAATAGAGTTAAGACCTTTTTCTGGAGATTTGGGGGAAATATTAAAGGAAACTGTGCCATTTGAATAGAACCTGTCTTCAAGGATTTTAGAAAGGAACATTATATACAAACTGAGAAACTTATGTTAAAAATCACAAGGAAAAACATAGTATTGTGGCATGTATTGGGGAACATACTTTAATTTGATCTTTTGAAAAATTTTTACTCAACACTTACTATGTGTCAGGCACTATTAGAGGTCCCAAGGACAAAGCAGAGACTATTACAGATGTGAGGCATTCAACATTAGTCAGCCATCTCAGTGGGACGTAATGACACAATGGAAGTGGGAGGGGAGGGAAAAGACAAATGAAGGATGAGCTCAGTCACAGCAGCAAGAGTAGTTTTCTGGGAAGAAGTAAAAATGGATCACAGTTCTATTTAGCTTTGTTGCTAACCACTACATTTGGTATATCAAAAACTCAAATTACTCTTTCTGTAATTAACTCATTCCTACTAAAATTTAAAAACTATAAATAGCACCATACTCTCATTTTTATTTTTTCTAAATATTCAAAATAAACCAAATAATATTCATTCCTTCTTGTCCATTAGCCTCTCCTGCTCCATTCATTAACTGGCTATCTTTGCTTTGGATCTGCCAAGTCCCCGACCAAGAATGTCAATCTTACCTCTTTCAATGTTCTTATTAAGATTGAATCAGTAATCAAAAATCTCCCAAGGAAGAAAAGCCCAGGACCAGATGGCTTCACTAGTGAACTTTACCAAATATTTAAAGAAGAATTAACACCAATCCTTTTCAAACTCTTCAAAAAAAAGAAGAAGAGGAGGGAACACTCACAAACTCATTTTACGAGGCCAACATTATCCTGATACCAAAACCAGAAAAGGGCACTACTAGAAAAGAAAACTACAGGCCAATATCCCTGATAAATAGAGATGCAGAAATTCTCAATATAATACTAGCAAACCAAATTCAGCAGCACATTAAAGGATCATTCACCATGATCAAGTGGGATTTATCCATGGGAAGCAAGGACTGTTCAACATATGCAAATCAATGTGATACTTCATATTAATAGAATAAAAGAATCATATGATCATCTCAATAGAGCTGAAAAAGCATTTGATAAAATTTAACATCCATTCATGATAAAAACTCTTAATAATTTACGCACAGAAGGAAAATATCTCAACATAATAATGGCGATATATGATAAGCCCTCAGCTAACATCATAATGATGAAAAGTTGAAAGCTTTTCCTTTAAGATCAGGAACAAGACAGGGTGCCCACTCTCACCACTCTTACTCATTTTATAATATATGTAAATAAAACCATCATGCTGTATGCCTTAAACTTATATAGTGATGTATGTCAATTATTTCTCAATAAAACTGGAAAAAAATCTGAGTTTAAATTTCTTAGTTTCCTTATAGCATAGCTCTAACAAATTATGATGCTATAAACATTAAAAACCCAGTGCTTAAGTATGATATCAGACAGTACCACTGAAACTGTAGTAATCTGTGATTTTCTTTTCTTTTTTTTACTAATCTACAATGAAGTAAGCACAGATATTGAGACTAAATCTCAGGAATTTTTATAGCAATTTGACAGAGTAATTTTATACTTGTTGAATCTAATAATAATTTAAGAATAGATTTGCAGTTTTTATGTTTCTTTTCAATTATTTTTATAAATTCAGTATTACTCTATTAAAAATTATCCACCTGTGAAAAATTGGTAATGATATTTAAAAAGTGAACAAACAAATAAATAAATAAAAACTACTGGTCCTCTGCTTAGAACACTTAAAAAAGCACCAGTATAGGACACTTTATTGACACTCAGAATATGGCAATTCTTCCAGAATGCCTATTAAATTCTGATTTTCTTCTGGAATTACAAGTTGCAACAAATTATGGGTAAATACACACTTTATATATCTATCTTCTCTCTCTCTTTTTTTTTTTAACATCTTTATTGGAGTATAATTGCTTTACAATAGTGTGCTAGTTTCTGGTTTATAACAAAGTGAATCAGTTATACATATACATATGTCCCCATATCTCTTCCCTCTTGCATCTCCCTCCCTCCCGCCCTCCCTATCCCACACCTTTAGGTGGTAACAAAGCACAGAGCTGATCTCCCTGTGCTATGCGGTTGCTTCCCACTAGCTATTTTACGTTTGGTAGTGTATATATGTCCATGCCACTGTCTCACTTTGTCCCAGGTTACCCTTCCCCCTCCCCGTATCCTCAAGTCCATTCTCTAGTAGGTCTGTGTCTTTATTCCCGTCTTGCCACTAGGTTCTCTCTTAATTTATGTTGAGCTTTAGCATGTCCTCTGTGAACATTCATTTCTCTAAAATTACCTATAAACATACAAACATAATTAAAGCATGATATTGAAATTATTACTGCTTCAGAAAAATTTATTTTGAGGACCTGGAGCCGTATTTTAGAGTACTAGCATTAATAATTATCAATAAATGTCAGATTGTACATTTGATTTTGTCTTTCTGTTGTGCATATTTATACTGTCACAAAAAAACAAAACAAAAAAACCCCAGAAATTGAGGCATGAGTGTCATGGATACTATTTTGAAGGCACAGACTCCATCCTAAAGGCCCTGCATTCTTCATGTTTTCACGTGGGAACTAAGAAAACACCATTAGCATAGCTTTTAAAAGGCATGCTAATCAGAGTGAAGTTGTAAGGCTTATGTGGTTTCAGGTGTAAAGCACGTGGGAAAGCTTGCCAACAGGAAGACAATGCAGAGAGATGATGGTGAAGTGTGCATTCAGAACCCAAACAGCAACAGTTGTTCAGTCCTGCTGCAGACTGTAGTGCTGATTTCAGGTGATACTCAGTCAACACAAGAACAAATAATGAAAATAAAAGACTAAGATGTGAGAAAATCATTACTAAAGACAGTAATCACAAACAAACATTTAACACTGATAAATATTTGTGTTTTCTTTTGCTTTTTTAAATAAAGATATTTTGAACCTTTAGTGTGTCTAAGAATCACCTGGTCAAATCAATACTCAGATATTCTGATGCAGTGATTGTGGGGTGGATCTGGAACTCTGCATGTTTAACAAGTGCCACAGATGGGACAGGGACGGGAAACACCATGAGTCAAGCATGTGGGAACTAGAATGACCAAGGCCTCCAAGGTATTATAAGCAGGATTGAGGCTCACTGCTAGGCCATACTGTTCCTTGTTGGGCATAATCTCAAACACCAACATCAGACTAGGTTACTCTGAAGCCAGGAATAAGTGAGATATAAACAAGTTCACTGTGTCATCCACAGAATACTGAACATCCCCCTGTCTTGGCTAATATGAGTGACTGTTGCTTCTTTGCCTATTACAGCTTTATTCTACTCTGGTCTGCTATACCTACAGACAAGATGTTTGAGATACCCAATCACAAAATTACCCTGGCTTACTGACAGCACCCAATCTAGAGTGAGTCTCTACTATCTTAGACTTTGCCCCAAATTTCCTAGCCCAAACCCATATCCTATAATAAGTCTCTTCTAACAACCTCTTACTGAGACACCACATATTTCCCATGGTGTGTATTCTCCCTCACTGCAATGAATAGTAAACTCAATTTGTTCCACTATAGTTATGTTCTTGGAGGTCTTTGGCTAAAGGGCATTAATGTTTGTGTCATAAGTACTAATGTGGTATGAAATATTATTATTACCAATAAATAGGACTTAAATATAAACAGGATTGCTGTACAACCTAAAAACGATTTAAAAAAATCTTCGGAAGTCTAAAGTTCACTTTATTTTACTAACAGACATCTGGCTTCCTTACGACAGGGACAGTGC